>NC_135236.1:175094958-175397989 GCF_051348905.1 Ranitomeya variabilis | reverse complement strand
TTCTCCCGCCCGACAGTCTCTTTACTCCCCGCCCACCGGCGCCATCTTGGTGCTCCCAGGCCCATGACTTCTACGCCGCTGCTTGGCGCCACATCGCAGCAGGGCGCACGTTCCAGCGCCTTTTCAGCGGTCATCATCGGCGGTTCATCCAGACTGCAGCCGGGTCCCTTTTTTACCATGACAGCACACGCATCCTCCTTAGGTTGCTGTCTCATCTCTGGTGCCCTGGGCCTGTGCTATGATGCCGGTCGCAGCTACAGCCAGGAGCAGTCTACAGGACTCTACTATTGCTGTGAGTAACTCTGCTATGCAGTCTATTACTCCCCTCTCCTGTTCCCCTAACCTTCGGGCATCATTTAGTGGGTCTGCTCCCAGGCCTAATACTATAAGGAGAGCGTTCCCGTCCTCCTGCTTCCTCTCTTCAGCTGCAGGAACTCCCTGTCCAGGAGCCCCTACCCCGAGTGAGACCGAGACCCATGACTATCCCTGGACCTGGATGGGCTTTCCTCTGTCTCAGTCTGGGGCGGACCTCACCAGGATGTCACGTCCTTGGTGTCCGTGCCTGACCGCAATTGCTAGTGGGTCACAGGATTCTCCGTCCAGCCTTGTACAACTCAGGCCACAAGAGCAGGGATACAGGGTGAACAGTCACACCTGTAATCCCACATTATGGACTATGAGTACGGCGTGTACTGCCCCCCGTATCCTCATAGATCCGACAGCAGGACCATGATCCTAGCACACAAGCGTGCTTAGAGGTTCGGTCCCAGCTCCATTCCCCACCCACTCGCCCTCCAGAGCCTGTCGGTTTGAGGAGACCTGGACGTCCACCATCAGCCCCATGGACGTCTGACACCTTTCTTTCCCGCTCCATCTTGCCCTCTGTTCTGGACCGGTGAGATCCCTCTTCCTGATCCTCCTCTCGAGAGAGAGAGAGACGGGCTTCCTCGGTCATGTCTGCAGAGGAAGTTTCAGATGCGATCAACCAGACCCTAAGCATCATGGATACCTCTATGGAACCCGCAGAATAGGCAGTTTTCGTTTAGACGGTCAAACCACCTTCCAAGGTCTTTGCCCCACACACTGAATTTATAGTGGCACTTACCAGGGGAAATGTAAGCCATACCAGATGCTTTCAGACAGGGAAGCGTCTCGGCATCCTATATTCCTTCTCTCCTGAGCTCATCGCTAACTGGACTGATTCCTCGGCAATTCCCAGACTGTCTACCAATTTGGCATGGGTTCAAAGGATACAATTATAGATCCGCTGGATAAATCAGCCTTTGAAACGGCTGCTTCTACTTTGTGCCTCGGCCATTGCCTCTACCTGGGTCTCAGGGACCATAGATAGATGGACCAAACAGCCTTGTAAGAGCACCCCGGCTGGTTCTCCTCCGGGGGAGCTAGCTGACCTGACGGACCAAATTTCCTATGCACGGAAATATTTGGTATCTGCTTCCCTAGATGCGCGGCTTGTGCAGCTCACGCATCCAGCAATATGGTGGCCATCCGACGCAGCAGGCGGACTTGTCTTCAAGAAGTCGCTTACCGGCCTCCCCGTCCAGGGGGCCTGTCTCTTTGGCTACATGCTGGATCAAATTATCAATGACGCCATGGGAGGCACGAGTTCCCTTTGTCCTTTCGCTGTTTTGCGGCGTCGGAAGATTCCTCTAGCTAACACAGACTGCGATCTCGTCTGACTAGAGAAAAGGCTTCCTTTACGCCTATCCCTTCCCGGCGTTCCCGCAACTCCCATGGTTGGTCCGCCAGGCCTACACCTGGCAGATCCTCCTCGGCATAACTCGTGCTAACGGCCCAGCGTTTCTTCCAGTTTGGGCGGGCATCTCCTGCCTTTTTCAAGGATGTTTGGCTGGCTTCGGTGGAGGACGCTTAGATCAGGGAGGTGGTATCCTCCGGATACAAGATACAGTTCGCTTCGCGGCCGGAATTGCCTCTTCGAATCCCGCCCTCTATAAATCCTCCTCTGATCTCAGGTTTCTTTGCGTCCATTTCCTGCTTTCTTTGATCGGAGGTTATTGTTTCCGTCCCACTGCAGGTACGCTTCACAGGTTTCTATTCAAACCTGCTTGTAGTGCCGAAGAAGAGCGGCGTGGTTCGACCCATTCTGTCTCTGAAGTTAGTGAACAGAAGGTTCCGCCTGCGGCATTTCAGGATGAAGTTCCTCTGTTCAGTCCTGGCTTCCATGGATCCACAGGAATTCCTGTGTTCCATGGATATCCAGGATACCTTGCTCCATGTCCTGATCTTCCTTGAGGATCAGGGGCCTAGTGCTCATTCCATACCTTGAAGTCCTCCTCATCAGGCCTCAGGCCCAGAAGAGTCTGACCATCGTCCTCGACTCCCTGTCCCGTTTCTGGTGGCTGGCCAACAGAGCAAAGTCTTGTCTTGTTCCGAGTCAGCGTCTCGTCCTCTTAGGCATGTTGTTCGACACCGCCGGGGGTTTTTCTTCTCGAGAGCGGGCAATTCTCCATACGGAGTTCGCTCTCTGCAATCCTTCCTCAGTGGGACACGTCTGTACTGTCTCTGGTTCCTCCAATCCGACCGATTCTAATAGCCTCTCAACTGGTGGCTGTCATCCCTTCTCATTCCCCAGGTCCGGTCCTCCCAAGGCAGGTGATGACGACGGTCACCAGCCTTCCCGGCTGGGGTGCTTTTTCTCGCCATCCGTCATTGAATGGGGCGTTGGTCGGAGCAAGAGTCCTCTCCGCCGATCGATACCCTTGAGATAGGGGCCTTTCTTCTATCCCTGAGTCTCTGGGAAAGGCTTCTCTGACGTATGCCAGTCAGAATCCAGACGTCCAATGCCTCTTCTGTGGCTTATGTCAATCACCAGGGAGGGAATCAGTCTCTTGGCATTGGCGGAGGTATCCAATATCCTCCTCTGGGCAGAGGCGACGGTTTCTGCACTATCTGCAGTGCATATCCCCGGCGTGTTTTACTAGGCCGCGGTGTTTTCTCTGCCGCGACGGCCTTTGCGGCAGGACAGGGGTCCCTGCTTCAGGAGGTCTTCCTTCAAATATGCCTTTGATGAGGAACTCCGGACATGGATCTCCTGGCGGCCCTACTGCTTGGGAAGGTTCCACCGTTTGTTTCCAAGTCCGCGATCCTCCGATACTGTGTCCATTCCTGGGTCGCAATTTGTACTTCCCTTTCTGTTCCTCCCTTCCCTTTCTTCCCAGGCTGTTGAAGATCAATGCAGAGGGGGTGCCGGTCATTCTGACCGCACCACATTGGCCCAGAAGGTTCTGGTTCGCTGAGATCGTCCATCTCCTCGCGGACTCCCACTGGAGGCTCCCAGTCTGGTCAGATCTTCTGTACCAGGGACCCATCTGCCGCGGAGTTCTTGTTGGCTCAAGTTAACAGCTTTGCTGTTGAAACCTTCCATTTTGGCAGTTTTCTCTAGGCAGAACTGGATGCTGGTCTTGCCCTTAGTTCTCTAAAGGGTCAGATAGCAACCCTTTCCAGCCTTTTTTTCTGAAGTCCCTTTCAGAGGTCCTTAGCTACTGGCTATCACGGTACAAAGATTTATATACGTCCCGTTCTCAGATGAGAACTTTTCTTCAAGGAGTGGCGCATGCGGCTCTCCCGTACCAGACTCGTACCGGACCTCAATCTTGTTCTGGAGGCTCAGTGGGGTTCCCCCCTTGACCTTCCCCATGAGGCCTCACTGTCTGTTCTGTCCCGCAAGGTGGCGTTTCTGGTGACCATCACCTCCATTAGGCGCGCCTCGGAGTTGGTGGCTCTCTCCTGTCGCCCCATTTCTTGGTTCTTCACCAGGATAAGGTAGTTTTACGGCCTTCATCGCCTTTTCTTCCCAGGGTGGTGTCCTCCTTTTACTTGAATAAGATCGTCCTTCCCACCTTTTTGTCCTGCTCCGATTGATTCTCTGGGGCGTTCGCTGAACAGGCTAGACCTGGTCATGGCGGTGAGGATCTATTTGTCTAGGACCTCCTTCTTTAGGGAGACGGACTGTCTTTTTGTCATTCCAGACGGTACGCCAAGAGGCCTGCCGGCCTCCTAGGTTATGATTGTTCTCTGGATCAGACCTGCCATTCTGGAGGCTCACCGGGTCAAGAACAGAGTGTTTCCTCCTGGTATTAAGACTCCCTCTGCCCCGGGCAATGGGCGCCTCCTGGGCGGTACACCATGGGGCATCCGCCCTACAACTTTGCTAGGTGGCAACCTGGTGTTCCGTTCACTCTTTTCCCAAGGGTTATAAACTCCATACCTGTGCTTCGACAGTTGCCAGCCTGGGCGGAAAGATCTTGCAGGCGGCAGTGGTGATTCCTCCGGCCTGAATGGAGTTTTTTTCTGCTGTTCCCACCCCAGGGACTGCTTTGGGACGTCCCATGGTTCCTGTGTCCCCCAATGAGAGGCGATAGAGAAAACAGGATTTTTGGTTGCTTACCGTAAAATCTGTTTCTCGGAGCCTTCATTGGGGGACACAGCACCCTCCCAAGTTGAACAGCTCTGTTTATTGTGTTATACTGTTAACGTTTGTGTTCTTTGAACGCTCTTTGAGTGTTTGAAACTGTTAGACTATAAAGCGCTGCTTAAGTTTGTTGGCGCTGTATAATTGAAGATTATTATTATTATAATATTATTATTCTTTCTCGTTTACACGTTGCTTCTCCTACTGCTTTCTCACTAACTGAATATCCTACTTCCTGTCGGTGGGGTGTACACTGCAGAGGAGGAGCTAACTTTTTTATTTGCATAGTGTCCCCTCCTAGTGGCAGCAGCATACACCCATGGTTCCTGTGTCCCCCAATGAAGGCTGCGAGAAACAGATTTTACGGTAAGCAACCAAAAATCCTGTTTTTCAGTAGTTCTGCAAGCAGCAGCATTTGCACCTGTGCTGCTTTAGCATTTATTATCGAGGGCCTGCTGCACCCTGCGAGTGCATTTGTCATTTGACAAGGTTGTGGTGAGTCTGCTCTTCATGTTGTGTCTTACTGTTTATGTGGTCACATATGAGAAAAATTATGCCTTTTACTGTGTGACTTTCATCTGACCTCCCTGTATGAGCAGCTTTTCAGTAGCTCTGCAAGCAGCAGCATTTAGATTTAGACAAGAAAGATGAAGCAATCATGTTGCTCCAAAATCAGTTCAAGAAAAGTGGTGTTTTTTTTTCCTGAACATCTTGTATTATTTGAGGCTTTTTGGAATTAAGTACCCAGATCTGTGTTAAATACAAGCAGCTGGCCTTTCTCTAGGTGCAAGAACTGTTCATGGTAGAGGGATCCGATCGACTGAAATTAATAGTTTTGTACAGTGGTGAAGATGATGAGCGTCTACGCCGTGCCGCTGCTGGAACTCTTGCAATGCTGACTTCTTTGGAACCAAAGATTTGCCAGAGGGTCACACAAGTGGTAAGGGACTGGAAAAATTGTATTCACAATGGGACTCATGGTATTTATCATTAATGACCAATTTCATATTTACACCCTTTAACCCAACGAACACTCTTCATCCTTTAGCCACTAGATTGAGGTTGACCTTTTTGTTGACACAGACATTTAGTTACACTGTTTGATAACCAGTGACCAGATGTGTTTCGTTTGCTTCTTATGGTGTTTTCACATTGCGTTTAGGCACCCGTTCAGTAGCAAACGGGATTTGGACTTATGCGCTGACGGGGCCATTGATTATCTTATCTGTGTTTTCTCACTTTCAGTTTCATTCTATTGCTTCTCGTGTTTCCATGTGCAAATGAGAATAAGGATGATCCTCTTAAGGTACCTTCACACTAAACGATATCGCTAGCGATCCGTGACGTTGCAGCGTCCTGGCTAGCGATATCGTTGTGTTTGACACGCAGCAGTGATCTGGATCCTGCTGTGATATCGCTGGTCGTTGCTGAAATTTCAGAACTTTATTTGGTCGTCAGATCGGCGTGTATTGTCGTGTTTGACAGCAAAAGCACCGATGCCAGCGATGTTTTACAATGGTAACCAGGGTAAATATCGGGTTACTAAGCGCAGGGCCGCGCTTAGTAACCCGATATTTACCCTGGTTACCATTGTAAAAGTAAAAAAAAAAACACTACATACTCACCCTCTGATGTCTATCACGTCCCCCGGCGTCCGCGCTGCTGCTCAGAGCTTCCTGCACTGAGTGTGTCAGTGCCGGCCGTAAAGCAGAGCACAGCGGTGACGTCACCGCTCTGCTGTTAGGGCCGGCGCTTACACAGTGCAGGGAAGCGGACGCCGGGGGACGCGAATGTAAGTATGTAGTGTTTGTTTTTTTACATTTACACTGGTAACCAGGGTAAACATCGGGTTACTAAGCGCGGCCCTGCGCTTAGCAACCCGATGTTTACCCTGGTTACCCGGGGACTTCGGCATCGTTGGTCGCTGGAGAGCTGTCTGTGTGACAGCTCTCCAGCGACCACACAGCGACGCTGCAGCGATCGGCATCGTTGTCGATATCGCTGCAGCGTCGCTTAGTGTGAAGGTACCTTTAGTCTTTTTTGCAAGCTAAACATTCCCGGATCCTTTAACCATTGCCTGTAGGACATACTTTGCAGTCCACTAACCATCCTGGTAGCTCTTCACTGAACTTGCTCCTGTTTTTCAGTATCTTTTTTCAAAATGTGGTGCCCAGAACTGGACACAGTATTCCAGATGAGGCCTGACCAAGGAGTAGAGGGCGATAATTACTTCATGTGATCTAGACTCTAAGCTTCTCTTAATACATCCTAGAACTGTTTGCCTTTTTTGCTGCTGCATCACACTGTTGACTCATGTGCAGTCTGTGATCTATTAGTATACCCAAGTCTTTTTCACACGTGCTGTTGCTTAGTTCTATTCCTCCCATTCTTTAATGTAATTTACTTTTTCTTGTCCAGATGTAGAATCTTGCATTGTTCCCTGTTAAATACCATTCTATTAGTTACTGCACATTGTTCAAGCTTATCTAGATCCTTCTGAATCCTTTATCTGTCTTCTCTAGTGTCCGCTATCACTCCTAGCTTTGCATCGTCTGCAAATTTATTGAGGCTATGTGCACACGTCAGGATTTTGTCAGGATTTTGTCAGGATTTTTCATCAGGATTTGTAGCCAAAACCAGGAGTGGAACAATTAGAGGAAAAGTATAATAGAAACATATGCTCCAATTCTGCATTTATCACCCACTCCTGGTTTTGGCTACAAAACCTGATGAAAAAGCCTGACAAAATCCTGACAAAATCCTGACAAAATCCTGACGTGTGCACATACCCTTAGTTTAACTTCAGTTCCCTTATCTAGATCATTTATAAAATGTTGAACACCTCTGGGGCCAGGACAAAGCTCTGTAGTACCCCACTTGAAACACTCTTCCAATTAGATGCGCAACCATTTATTAGCACTCTTTGAGTACTATCACTAAGCCAGTTATGAATCCACCTAACCATAGCCTTGTCAATCCAATACTTGGTAATTTTTTCAAAAGAATAGTATGAGATACTTTATCAAATGCTTTGCTGACATCGATATATACTATATCTACTGCATTTCCCTGATCCACCCAGTCACTGATTCCATCATAGAAGGAAATTGGGTTGGTCTGGCATGATTTGTTTGCTGCAAACCGATGCTGGTTTTTGTTAATTACTGTATTCTTATCCAGGTACTGTAAAGAAATGCAAGAGCGCAATAGGGTCTTATCCAGGTTAGAATTTACATTAATGAAAGGTAAAACCGCTCACCTTGTAAGGTTGTGTGAGACCAGGTGCAGCAGCTTCTATAGAATGTCAGTAAAAGTAAGTGGATTGTAAGTGTTTTTGCACTCTCTGGAATTATGACAAGTTATAGTAGATAAAATTGCCAGTTTATTGTTAACGAGTCCACTGACTGCTTCCTCAGGACAACCATAAAAAAAAAAAGTCAATATTTTTGTATGGTTATCCTGAGGAAGGAGTCAGTGGATTCTGAAACACGTCAACAATAAACCTGCAATTTTATCTGCTATAACTTGTGTCATACCGTATATACTCGAGTATAAGCCGAGGCTCCTAATTTTGCCACGGAAAACTGGGTAAGCTTATTGACTCGAGTATAAGCCGGGCATGTATTGTCCCCTCATCCCCGTCCTGCTATGTGTGGCTCCCCCCCCCGTCCCGTCCTGCTCTGTGTGGCTCCCCCTGTTGTATGCATGGCTCCCCCCTTCCCATCTTGTATGCATGGCTGGACCCCCCCCCCCCCCCATTCCCTTGTCCCCTCCTTGTATGCATGGCTTGGCTTGGCCCCCCCCCCATCCTCCCCTGTCATACTCGCCCTCCTCGCATGGTCGCTGCACGTCCCTGCATCTCCCTTGGTACCGCTCATTAAGGTAATGAATATGCACTCCACGCCCATGGGAGTGAAGACGCAGGCATATTCATTACCTTAATGAGCGGTACCACGTGATTGCTCAGCACAAGAAGTGCTGCAGCACCGGGACAACGGAGATGCAGGGACGTTCAGCGACGGCACGAGGAGGGTGCGTATGATGTCACAGCTGCCGGCTCCACCCGCTGCTCCACCGCTCGGCTCCCCCTCCCCCGCTAGCTTTCTGGACAGTGACTCGTGTATAAGCCGAGGGGGGCATTTTCAGCACAAAAAAAGTGCTAAAAATCTCAGCTTATACACGAGTATATACGGTAATTCCAGAGAGCGCAGAAACACTTTCAATCCGGTTACTTTTATTCTTATCCATGTACTTACTTGGATAAGTACTGTTTAATAATTTGTTCAAAGATCTTTCCTGGTATAGAAGTAAGGCTCACTGGCCTGTTGAGTTCTGGCTTCCTCTTCTTTCCTTTCTTTGAAGATAGGGACAACATTTGCCCTTCTCTCATCTTCTGGGACTTATCTTGTTCTCCAGGATTTTTTCAAAGATTTTGGCTAGTGGTTCTGCAATTTCCACTAACTCTTTTCAGTTCCCTGACCATCTCTCTTTTTATGGATAGTGTGGATTCTTTTATTCCTTTGATGGCACCATGATGCTCAGTTGATGTTACAATTGCTTTCTCAGAGAACACAGATGCAAAATAGGAATTTAGATGCTTCAGTGCTGCACAAATATTGGTCTTGTCTCACTCTAGACATGATGACAACCAGCACAGAGAGTTGTTTTCGGGATGCTAGCTGTGTAACCCCTGGCTTCTTTACCTTTCACAGATTAATATGTAGAGTATTATCTGCTGCACTTGGAGGAGCAAAGCAGATGGTGAACTTTACATGTGAGCGATCTGTTCTTAGACCAGTGTGTAGTAGCTGTAAAGAATACAAAACCATAATTACCTTGAAGGATTAGCTAAAGCTTTTAATGCTGATTCTACAGTAGATTAAGCTGAAGATTTAGGCTAAAATTAAATCTCGGCCCTATAGTTGGCAAATGTAAAATTGATTCTTTGTAACACATCTTTATTGGATGTATTCCTCCTGCCTTTCAGCATGTTAGGCTACTTTCACACTAGCGTTAACTGCATTACGTCTCAAAACGTCTTTTTTCAGAAAAAACGCATCCAGCAAAAGTTTTTGCTGGATGCGTTTTTTCCCCATAGACTTGTATTGGCGACGTATTGCGACGGATTGGCATACGTCGTGTCCGTTTTACGACGGATGCGTCGAAATTTGGCCACACGTCGTCGGCAAAAAACGTTGCTTGTAACGTTTTTTGTCTCCGCCTAAAAAACGTGTCGCGACGCATCCTGCGGCATACGTCGTTGGCTACAATGGAAGCCTATGAGCGACGGATGCGTCGGGACACGTCGTACGACGCAATGCAGCGCTGCAATACGTTTTTTTACACTGAGCATGCTCAGAAGCTGGATTTTGTTGCCAATTGGCCAGACACCCCCAAATCTATATAAACCTGGCCTGGGCCTTCAACCCCACATATGCCAGCAAGACCCAGAGAGAAGACTGCCAGCCACAAGACCCCAGCCAGCCACGTATTTAAGTGCCACGTATATAAGTGCCACGTATATAAGTGCCACGTATATAAGTGCCACGTATATAAGTGCCACGTATATAAGTGCCACGTATATAAGTGCCACGTATATAAGTGCCACGTATATAAGTGCCACGTATTTAAGTGCCACGTACTATAAATACTATAACTACGTGGTTATACGTGGCACTTATATACGTGGCACTTATATACGTGGCACTTATATACGTGGCACTTATATACGTGGCACTTATATACGTGGCACTGAAATACGTGGCACTGAAATACGTGGCACTGAAATACGTGGCACTGAAATACGTGGCACTTAAATACGTGGCACTTAAATACGTGGCACTTAAATACGTGGCACTTAAATACGTGGCACTTAAATACGTGGCACTTAAATACGTGGCACTGAAATACGTGGCACTGAAATACGTGGCACTGAAATACGTGGCACAAATACGTGGCACTTATATACGTGGCACTTATATACGTGGCACTGAAATACGTGGCACTGAAATACGTGGCACTGAAATACGTGGCACTGAAATACGTGGCACTGAAATACGTGGCACTGAAATACGTGGCACTATGACTGTCAGAAAATGTTCATTAAACGGTTAGGGGTGAGGTTAGGGGTAGGGTTAGGGTTTGGATCCCTTTATCATCATCCGTAGTTCATTAATCGGATGTATCCAGAGTCGCCTCCGTCTCCGTTGCTGCAGAAGCATCCTCCGTTTTTCCGCTGCCGCCTCCTCCCGCACTATGATATCCAGGCGATTCGTCTCAAAGATAATGTCGGTAACCAAACTAGCAATGCTCACAAGAACACCTTCCATCGCTGCCACAAAACTAAAACCCTCAAAGATGAGCTGTAAAAACAGTAACTATATAGTTTTCCATATTTTCCAGTAGCCAATCAAATTTGGGAGCCTCCCATTTTAAAAACGGATCAGTCGTAAAAACGGATGCAACGGATGGTAAAAACGGATGCAACGTATGCAACGCATCCAGTATTTTCGACGGAAACGTTTAACGGATTTGCGACGGATCCGTCGAAATGCTGTATGCGTTGCATACGTTTTTCACTTTTTTGACGCATCCGTTTTTTCGGCAAAAAAACGGATTTGCGACGTAATGCAGTTAACGCTAGTGTGAAAGTAGCCTTAGTTGGTATTTGCACAAGTTAAATATTTGCAGTAGA
This sequence comes from Ranitomeya variabilis, assembly GCF_051348905.1. NCBI lineage: Eukaryota > Metazoa > Chordata > Amphibia > Anura > Dendrobatidae > Ranitomeya > Ranitomeya variabilis. Next base: position 175,386,842 of record NC_135236.1, on the reverse strand, counting down.
AATGACTGCACTAAAAATGCATCTTTTGTCAGGAAAAATGCTGCATAAAATCTTTTTGGTTGTTGTGCTTTTTTTCTCCGTTCATTTGAATGATTGAAAAACATTGCAAAAACGCTGAACGAAGTGCCATGCTGCAGAATCTGCAAGGAAAAATAAAGCAGCTTGTGCCTGAGATTTTAGAAATCTCATTTGGTGCAGAAGGTTCTGCTGCAAATACTGAACATGTGCACATATTTATGTCACATCTGTAGACAAGGTGCACAGATGTATTTCCCAGGATTGGTGTTCAACATGGCAGTTTGGAATAGGGTGCACCAAATGTATTAGTGCAGTTACTATTCCAAGCAAGTATAGATGCTCGGTGCACCCTTGTGTGGAGAAACAATTAACTGCACCTTCCCACGTACTTATTTTTCCTCTATTTTCACCCACCTTCCCATTCTTTTATTGACAGAGCTTTCTAGAGCCAGCAATAGCTGGAAAACAATTAGGTGAAAAGGTGTAGTTAAACGAATTGCCCCACCATGGTGCATCGGGCGCCTGCACTTTGTTGGGCGCCTGCACATTTCCAAAGGAAAGTAGTGGACAACCTATTTAATGATTGTGATGCATTTTTGGGACTGTCCATCCACCAGAATGTGAACTCTTTGCTAGCAGTAAGCTGGTAGAGCTTTTCTCTACACTGTTCGGTTTTCTGGCATAGCTTATACTAAATTGGACATGAGTTAGTTGACCCGGCTTTATTTGCCAAGCCACACATTTTTCTAGGGGCTGGCACTAAAGGGGCAAACTGGTTTAGTGACTTTTTGACTGTAGAACTCTAGTGTAGATGACTACCCCCACAAATTTTGCTCTCTATTTATGTTGCGATCACTGGTGAACTTTCTCATTGCAGACTGACCACTGGTTAGAGATTCTTCAGACCCTGCTTCTAAGTGAGAATACAGAGCTTCAGCATCGTGGAACTGTCACTGTCTTAAACATGATGACTGCAGACAAGGAGTTGGCAGAGAAGTTGATGGAGAGCGAAATGTTTGAAATTCTTACTGTTCTTGCAAAAAACGAAGAAGACGAAAAGAAGCGGCCTGTGGCTCGAGCTGCACAAGAGTCTTTAAACAAAGCGGTTGAGTATGGACTTATTAAGCCCAACCTGACTAGTAAGGACTAAGTCTTCAAGACTTGCTCTTGGTTTACTCTATCATTCTATGCAGAGATTTTTTACATTTTGCTATTCACTGACAGCAAGCCGTGATCTCAAACATCAAGGGATTGAAACCCACAGTGCAATGTAAAGTTGGAAATGGTTTCATTATTCAACTCTACATGAATAAAAACCCTTTTACGTACTTCGGTCATTCTGACTTAATCCAATCTGTGCAGTAAAATGAAAATCAGTGACCAAGTAATTTCCTAGCTGAAGGCGGAGTGGTTTTGTTGCGGTCACGGAGGTAAACATTTACCCATGGTTTACAAATATATGTCTTAATATACAGAGTTTTGTTACCTTACAAAAGGCTTTTTCCCCCCCAAGAAATAGCACTTTTTAAATTCTGAATTCTTTCTTCTAAATTGTACCTTCTGCTAATGTAATTGCAGCAATTTTGAGCACATTAGGGCAGTTCTTGCTGCTGTACCGTCTGGGTTATTCATTAAAATGTCAGCAATAATCGGCCCTGTTATGAGTCAGGAATGGAAATAACTTTTAGATGTTTTTTTTTTTTTTTAAGTGGTTTTATTTTTGCAGGAAAGAGTCCAAACTGGCTAAACGCTGTACAGCTCCAAGGTAATAACTGCAGAATAGAGAAGAGATAAATAAAGGGAACTGTCAGCAGGTTCATGCCACCTAAACCATAGGCTGCCTTAGTACAAAGGACTATGGATTTCATCCAAGATGGCTGTTTTGTTCGCTAATCTAAATAAATTTGGCACATCTTACTCCATCAAACTTTTCATCAAGAGACGTGCATCTCTTAATAAGCTTTGTGCATCCTTCAGATGGCATGCGCCAGCGTAATGAAAATATACGACATACATTCTGTTGAATCTAAGGGGTGGGCGCAGTCAAGCCCTTCTTCCAAGCTTTTTCCTTTCCAAATAACCTTCCAAGTCACGCAGTTTGAATAGTGCTTGCTCTACTGGCTGACAAGCTAATTACAATATCAATATATATTCAGCAAAATTGCATAAAAGATGCCCTTGCAAGAGGTTTGCACAGGCCTTTCAAACCTCCACCTGGTGTCCCTCCAGGCTATAGTGTAAGCTAGCCATATACAATGGATTAATGGTAACCAAACCCACCGAATTTTGTGAGACCAATAATAATGTGTATGAGGCTCTTCAGCTGACAAGACTTGCCAGAACGATTGGGCGATTGGATTTCAACATGCCCAATCATTTTCTTCTGGGAGACTAGCTGCCACCCTTGGTGTTTGATTAATTTCCCTGTCACCAGTGAGAACACGTATCCCTATGGGTGGGCATGCACCTGTATAAGATGAATAGATTGGCACCTATCCAATATAACCAGCAACAGGAGAGAGCATAGATAGTGGTGAATATAGAGATAAGGAAAAAGATTGACACTATCCTGGTCTTGTGGTTACTAGGACCCCCGCATAGTCATAATGTATGTCACTGGGATCTGGTGGTTACAAGAGATACCCAGGATGCTAGCATATGAGTGGCCGTTGAGGACGTCACATTGCCCTGGACTGACTGCCAAGGGGGACAAAAGTGGCTTCTGCAGCAGCTCAGCGAGACTCTTTTTTGCTTATCTCTAGTGTAATACATAATGCCAGGATCACATTTTATTTTTTTACTTGTCTATTTTTATGGTCGTCCCATTTTTTTAATGCACTAAATGCTTTGGTTGTGGAAGAGAAGCAATGTGAAGAGTTTTTTTTTTTTTTTCCTACAAATACTTGTTAATCAAGGTTCACCCTTAACTATTTTATCCCAATCATTATGATAATTACTAGAGTGATCATAAGAATTTACTATTTACACACATGATGTATTGTCAGGTTGATTACATCTTTTTGGGAAATGAAAATTGGTGTAAATAAATTAACTTTCAGTATTGTGCCTTTCCCATATGTCAAGTTCAGACAGTTCGTATGCAGATAACTCGCTGCACTCTCGAATAATTATACAGGAACGGCATTGCTTTAGGGTGTACCAAGAATAAATGCATCTAGTGCGTGACACATTTCGAGGGGCTGTCTTTGTGTAATGCTGAGAGCCACGTGCACTTATTGGCTGCTGCAGGACCTCATACACCTTGCATTTTATAAAATGACTCCTTTTGCTTTAAAACATGAAATGTACGTACTGCACTTACTATTCCACTGTCTGGCCTCTATACATTCCTTGTGTTGTCCGCAATTGTTCACATTTGACTTGTTCCATGTTTTCTTTCTTCATGTTTCCATTCACAGCTTATTTATATTCCATTCTTTTCATTCAAGCAGAACTAGGATGTGCCTTCGATTTTTGTCATTTGTGTTATGATGTTAAATCAATAAATCTATTTCTGATCAAATAATCACATTCGTTATTTTGTTACTTTTTAAAAAAAAAAATTGTGAATTATCTATTTAAAAAAGAACTATGGCCTTGTCATATTTGCATTGCACTACAACAGTGAAGCCAGGCCTACTAATCAGAAGAGGCGTCTCGTATGTGGACAGGTACTAGTAGGTTTTCAGGTCTCTGGTCTCGCAGCCTGGACTATTGACTTGCCTGGTCAGGATGATTCGCCCTCACCTTTCCAGAACCACTCCTTTCTGGAAAACAGATTATCTTTTTGAGAACCTTCAGTAACAGAGGCCTTCCGGGATCAAAGGTCACGATTGCTTGCTGGTTCTGGGTGGCTATCTTGGAGGCATACCAGGTTAAGAATAGAACGCGCCTCCCCCTGGGAGTAAGGTCCACTCTACCCGAGTGGTAGATGCCTCCTGGGCTGTTCGCCATTGGGCATCCACCTTAGAGCATTCCAAGACGGCGACATAGTCTTCTATTCACACATTTGCCAAGTTCTACAGAGTTTCTACCCTCACCTTGGCAGATACCAGCTTAGGTAGGACAATCTTGCAAGCATCAGTGGTGAATTCTCCGATCTGAATGAAGTTTGTACTGTTTTCCCTCTCCATGGACTGGTTTGGGATGTCACAAGGTTTACTGTGTCCCCCCCAATGAAGTGATAGAGAAAACAGGACTTTTTGGGTTACTCACCATAAGATCTGTTTCTTGGAGCCTTCAATGGGGGACACCGCACCCACCCATGTGTAATAATTATAGGGGATAACTCAGGAGACTCTTTGCGTGGAACAAGACAACTACAGGACACAGTTTTATAAGTGGTAAAGTCTATATTATCACACGGTGATTCAAACCGGTGCAGAGAGAAACTCAAGTCCACAACACTTGGTGCAAATATCAAATGCAGCTCAGCAGTCTATAGGAAACTTCAGAGGAAAATGCAATCACGCAGAAAGTCTATGAAGCGCAATTCTTGAGGATACTTGACACGAATAAGTCCTTGCTTAGTCCAAAACACAGATAGATATGCTTATAAGGCAGTTCAAATAATATCTTAGCTCAACCAGGGAGGCCTGGGTAATAGTCTCAGGTTCTTGCAGAGCAGCAACAGCTTACATGTCCAGCAAATGCAGATGGAAGTAAACACGAGCAGCAGATGAAGGAGGATTACTGGAACTGGTGTATGCAGCAGGAACTCAGAGCAGAGTTGCAGGATAACCCCACAGGTTCACAGGAGCAGGTATATAGCCAGGGAGTAACCAGAGGTCAGGAGCTGGATGCAAGGCAGAATACTCTAGCACAGACTGAAGGCTGGGGTGGAGTTTTATAGCAGGAAGACACAGTGCACATGAGACCAAAGACGCCATCTTGGAAAAGGGCAGTAATGCTCAAAAGGTAATAAAAAAATGTTCAGAGTCCTGACACCATGTTAGACAATTGTATTGTTTTCTTTCTATTGTTACAGTTTTGGGTTTTGAGAGTCCTTAGTGGTTGAATATGTGATTCTTCAGAATTTCTTTTAGTCTTTGCCTGATGAAGAGACCTGTGTAGTCTCGAAAGCTTGCAATTTGTTACCATCTTTTCAGTTAGCCATTAAAAGGTATCAACCACTGAGGACTCTCAATTCTAAATATTTTTCTATCTACTGGCTAACACGGTACCGAGATATATATCTTTCCTCTATCAAAATTGTTGGGTCTGGTGTCTCTCACCTTCCTCTTGACAATACCCCATAGGTTAAGGTCAGGAGAGTTTGATGGCCAATCAAGCACAGTGTTACTGTTGTTTTTACACCCGGTATTGGTACTTTTGGCAGTGTGGACCGGTGCCAAGTCCTGCTGGAGAATGAAATTTCCATCTAAAGAAAGCTTGTCGGCAGAGGGAAGCATGAAGTGTTCTAAAATTTCCTGGTAGATGGTTGCGCTGACTTTGGTCTTGATAAAACACAGTGGACCTACACCAGCAGATGACATGGCTCCCCAAACCCATCACTGATTGTGGAAACTTCACACTAGACCTCCAGCAGCTTGGATTGTGGCCTCTCTCTCCACTCTTCCTCCAGACTCTGGGACCTTGATTTCCAAATTAAATACAAAATGTAATTTTATCTGAAAACAACACCTTGGACCACTGAGTAACAGTCCAGTTCTTTTTCTCCTTGGCCCAGGTAAGACGTTTCTGGCGTTGTCTATTGGTCATGAGTGGCTTGACACAAGGAATGCGACACTTGTAGTCCATGTCCTGGATATGTCTGTGTGTGGTGGCTCTTGAAGCAATGACTCCAGCAGCAGTTCACTCCTTGTGAATCTCCCCCAAATTTTTGAATGGCCTTTTCTTAATCCTTTCAAGGCTGCCGTTATCCTGGTTGCTTGTGCACTTTTTTCTACCACTTTTTCCTTCCACATAGCAGGCACAGGCCACATCTAGCTCCGTCGTGTCTAGAATGGAGTTGCTCCTGTGAAGTATGATGTCAAGGGAAAGGGAGAAGCCTCATGGATAGAGATGTGAGGGGGAAAATGAGAGACGTGAGCTGCTGCTGCAGTATAAGGCTCTGTATAGGGAAGAGTGAGGCGCTGTAGGTGGAGGTTGTGCATAAGGCCACATTCACAAGTTCAGTATTTGGTCAGTATTTTAGCTCAGTATATGTCAAAACGACAAGTGGGAGAAAAATACAGAAGTGGTGACGTGTTTCTAATAAACTTTTCCTCCAAATTTTAGCTTACAAATACTGAGGTAAAAATACTGTCAAAATAATGTGTGAACGAGGTCTAAAGGAGAAAAGTGTGGCGCTGCAGAAGAAAAGGAGTGTGAGGTGCTGCCGGAGGAGGCGACTATAAAGGAGAAAAGCTGTGCTGCAGAAAAATGCTGTGTATAAAGGAAGAGCGTGAGGTGCAGGAGGAGGCTGTGTAAAAAGAAGGAGCTTGAGGTGCAGGAGGAGGCTGTGTATAAAGGAGGAGCGTGAGGTGCAGGAGGAGGCTGTGTATAAAGGAGGAGCATGAGGTGCAGGAGGAGGCTGTGTGTAAAGGAGGAGCGTGAGGTGCAGGAGGAGGCTGTGTATAAAGGAGGAGCATGAGGTGCAGGAGAAGGCTGTGTATAAAGGAGGAGCGTGAGGTGCAGGAGGAGGCTGTGTATAAAGGAGGAGCGTGAGGGGCAGGAGGAGGCTGTGTATAAAGGAGGAGCGTGAGGTGCAGGAGGAGGCTGTGTATAAAGGAGGAGCATGAGGTGCAGGAGAAGGCTGTGTATAAAGGAGGAGCGTGAGGTGCAGGAGGAGGCTGTGTATAAAGGAGGAGCGTGAGGTGCAGGAGGAGGCTGTGTATAAAGGAGGAGCGTGAGGTGCAGGAGGAGGCTGTGTATAAAGGAGGAGCATGAGGTGCAGGAGGAGGCTGTGTGTAAAGGAGGAGCGTGAGGTGCAGGAGGAGGCTGTGTATAAAGGAGGAGCATGAGGTGCAGGAGAAGGCTGTGTATAAAGGAGGAGCGTGAGGTGCAGGAGGAGGCTGTGTATAAAGGAGGAGCGTGAGGGGCAGGAGGAGGCTGTGTATAAAGGAGGAGCGTGAGGTGCAGGAGGAGGCTGTGTAAAAAGGAGCATGAGGTGCAGGAGGAATAAGGCCCCTTAACTGCCGCCGTTAAAGTTGTATCGGCAGTCGTTAAGGGATTAATATTGTGTTAAAAAACAACAACTTTTGCTTCAGCAAAATGTCACTGTTAAACCTGCGAGACGCAACACAAGCCGCAGAGCAGGATATACTATATACAGGGGGAGATGACACACAGGTATACACTGAGGGGAAAATGAGAGGTGTGAGTGCAAAATGAGGAGTGATCGGAAAATGACAGGTGTGAGGGGGAAAATGAGAGAAGTGAGGTGCTATAACTAACCACAGTTAGTTACTACGCCCAGGCAACACTGGGCCAACATTATGCTGGTGGGTAGGGTTGAGCGAAACGGGTCGGCAATTTTCAGAAGTCGCCGACTTTTGGCAAAGTCGGGTTTCATGAAACCCGACCCGACCCCTGTGTGGGGTCGGCCATGAAGTCGGCGATCTTCTGAATCTGGAATCGGAATTCCGATACCGATTCCCGATATGTTTAAGATATCGGGAATTGGTATCGGAATTCAGATTTAAGTGTAAAATAAAGAATTAAAATAAAAAATATCGCTATACTTACCATCTGATGCGCCCTGGTACTAAGCGGGAACCTTCCTTCCTTAGAATCAGCCTTCCAGGACCTTGCGGTGACGTCGCGGCTTGTGATTGGTCGCGCGGCCGCCCATGTGACCGCTCGCGCAACCAATCACAAGCCGCGACGTCACCGTGACGTCACCGAGGGTCCTGGAAGGGCTGATTCTTAGGAAGGAAGGCTGCCGGAAAGAAGCAGGGCGCGTCCGAGTGTGAGTATATACCTAATAGGAATATACTCACCCTCGGCTTCTTTCTGGCAGCCTTCCTTCCTAAGAATCAGCCCTTCCAGGACCCTCGGTGACGTCACGATGACGTCGCGGCTTGTGATTGGTCGCGCGACCAATCACAAGCCGTGACGTCACCGCGACGTCACCGCAAGGTCCTGGAAGGCTGATTCTAAGGAAGGAAGGTTCCCGCTTAGTACCAGGGCGCATCAGATGGTAAGTATAGCGATATTTTTTATTTTAATTCTTTATTTTACACTTAAATATGGATCCCAGGGCCTGAAGGAGAGTTTCCGCTCCTTCAGACCCTGGGAACCATTGGAAATCCAATGCACTGCATTGGGTTTCGAGTTTCGGCCGACCCCGACCCCGACTTTTTTATAGGATCGGCCGATTTCACTCGACCCGACTTTTGAAAAAGTCGCGTTTCGTGAAACCCGACCCGATCCTATAAATGTAAAGGTCGCTCAACCCTACTGGTGGGTATATTCCTATGTTAGTTCTAAATGTCTATACAGCCTGCTTTAGAAATGTTGCTGATTTAACTAATTTGGTAAGACATGCACAAAACACATAAGTGACAATATAGGAGCAGTGCCACTGATACTATAATTTTACCCAATGGAGAAGCCAAGTACGAGAAAATCTGACAGTTTAGTCAAAGGTTCATCAGTTTACGAGTATACTCGCTCATCACTAATAGTTATGTCAGATCACTCAGTTACTTGGTTTCATTAACTAAATAAGTAGACATTACTGTGTGTATGATCAGTGTGCACAGTAGTAAAAGACAAGTAGCAACATTTTCACAAGCTTTCATGTTCTCAGCCTTGCTGCTGTAAATACCAGTGTGGTTATTAGTACTTCTATGGGGGTAATGTGGTCTTAGGGTACTGTCACACTCTGCAACTTTCCAACGATCACGACCAGCGATACGACCTGGCCGTGATCGTTGGAAAGTCGTTGTGTGGTCGCTGGAGAGCTGTCACACAGACCGCTCTCCAGCGACCAACGATGCCGAGGTCCCTGGGTAACCAGGGTAAACATCGGGTTACTAAGCGCAGGGCCGCGCTTAGTAACCCGATGTTTACCCTGGTTACCAGCGTAAAAGTAAAAAAACAAACAAACAGTACATACTCACATTCCGGTGTCCTTCAGGTCCCTTGCCGTCTGCTTCCCGCTCTGACTGAGTGCCGCCGTAAAGTGAAAGCAGATCACAGCGGTGACGTCACCGCTGTGCTCTGTACTGCCTTACGGCCGGGAGTCAGTCAGAGCGGGAAGCAGACGGCAAGGGACCTGACGGACACCGGAATGTGAGTATGTACTGTTTTTTTTTTTTTACTTTTACGCTGGTAACCAGGGTAAACATCGGGTTACTAAGCGCGGCCCTGCGCTTAGTAACCCGATGTTTACCCTGGTTACAAGCGAACGCATCGCTGTCACACACACCGATCCAGCGGATGACAGCGGGAGATCCAGCGACGAAATAAAGTTCCAAACGATCTGCTGCGACGTACGATTCTCAGCGGGGTCCCTGATCGCTGCTGCGTGTCAGACACAGCGATATCGTATGGATATCGCTGGAACATCACGGATCGTGCCGTCGTAGCGATCAAAGTGCCACTGTGAGACAGTACCCTTATGGAATAACCTTCAATGGATTCTTAAAGGGAATCTGTCAGCATATAATATAAAAGAATACACCAGCGCTACCTCACCAGAATCACTGAGCCGCAGGAAACAGGACAGATAGGAGCTGATACTGTCAAATAGAAAATACAATAAATATAAAAACAACTGGATCCGCGCTACAGTGATAATGAAACATATAGGAATATACACTGAGTGTATACCAAAATGACTTCAGAGTACTCTGCTCGAATAATGCACAATGTAACAGTAAAATATAAATGAATACTGTACTCCCCAGCACAACACAGAACCACAGTAAACCGACCTCCGCTGATCCAGACTTGGACCTAGAACCAGGGATGTAAATGTGCCTAGAAAACCAGTACCAGTAAATAAAAATTGCGGACTCACCGTGATGTCATTGTAGCTCGGTGTGGAGTGATAGATGTGGTCCGGTTTAGATGGTGGGATCCGTCGGGTGGGTGTGCAGGCAGACAAACGGACGAGCAGGGAAGAACAACCGCAGAGCAGCGTGCAGTGCGGAAGCTGCGCAGAGCCAGGGACAGCTCCGGCCGGTAGCGTCCCTGGGTACGAGCGGGAAAGAACAGAGGGATGTTACAGCATAGTGGAGGGGATTTTATGAAATCCCGTGTCCACTATGCGTGGTATCATGCACCCGGCGGCCCTGCGATTCCGGACATGCTGCGCGTCTTTTTAGATCGCAGCATGTCCGTGTATCTTGCGGCGACGCTGCGCCGCCGCAAGGTAAATCACAGGGCCCTATGTGTGGGGCGCGATGATCCCGGATGTGTGCAATGAACACATCCGGCATCATCGCGTCTCCAGAAGGGGGCGGAGCTTTCGCCGGAGCAAGTCTGCCGCTCCGTCCAAACTGCTGGCCATCCTGAAAGTGGACACATATCCTTAGGCTGCCGTAACACTATCAGTATTTGGTCAGTATTTTACATCAGTATTTGTAAGCCAAAACCAGGAGTGGGTGATAAATGCAGAAGTGGTGCATATGTTTCTATTATACTTTTCCTCTATTTGTTCCACTCCTGGTTTTGGCTTACAAATACTGATGTAAAATACTGACCAAATACTGCTAGTGTGACGGCAGCCTAATAGTTCTAGTAAAGTGGATGGGATTTATAGAAATCTCCTGCCCTCTCCTACCCTCTGCGCTTTTATTTTATTAAGTATAATCTGACCTGGGTGACCAGAAAATTGCCCACACGGAAAATTGCCAATTGCAGCATCACAAAGTTTCAGATCTATGATATTTGAGGTGCAAGGTGAGGATGTTCACATGAAAAATGCCCACAGACTGAATTATAGTTTAAATGCTCTGCAGGACAGGGGGATAGTATGCATGTATAGGTGAGATGCTCTGCAGGGCAGAAGAATAATATAGAATTATAGGTGAGATGCTCTGCAGGACAGAGAATAGCAAAGAGATATAGGTTAAATGCTCTGCAGGACAGGGGGATAGTATGCATGTATACGTGAGATGCTCTGCAGGGCAGAAGAATAATATATAATTATAGCTGAGATGCTCTGCAGGGTAGAGAGTTTAGCAAAGATCTATAGGTTAAAGGCTCTGCAGGACGGGGATAGTATGCAGGTATACGTGAGATGTTCTGCAGGGCAGAAGAATAATATATAATTATAGGTGAGATGCTCTGCAGGACAGAGAATAGTATAGAATCAGGGCCGGTGTTAGGGGCAGGCAGACCAGGCGGCTGCCTAGGTCCCCGCTCCCCCCAGCTAGCGGCACATCACGCAGCCGCTATGGGGCCCCTGTGAGTCGGGGGGCCCACCTGCCGCCAGCACCGACTCCCCCGCATTGAAATATACCGGCGTCTGCCGGTACAGTTCAAAGCAATGATGGAGGGGACAACGTCACCTGACGCTCCCTCTCCCATCATTCCCTGCTCTGCCTCTGACACTGCGGACGCGCGATGACGTCATTCGGGGGGGGAGGGGAGCGTGGGATGTGCTGTATACTATACGGAAAACGAAGGCTAGCGCTCGACTTCTGTGGAGGTGACGGTGCTAGTGAATGGAGCCAGTAGTCCCATCCATAATAACATTTATAATCACTGCACTCGTACAGGAGGTTTGCTTCAAGTGGATAATTTATTGGTGAAAAGTGAGGTGACAGGAAAATATTAATGTTTCGGCCAATCAGTGGCCTTGATCACAATGTCGCCTTTCGTAGGTTCTTTTCTAGAATTTGAACATGCAGCATCTTTGAGGTAGATAAATATGAGGGTGTATACATACAATCCACACTGAGGGAAAAGACAATTTTTTGCACTGGGGTCCAAAAGACGCCAAGGTAAGATTTATAGCCAAAAGAGGATTTGGAAACAAGTTTGTTGGTGGCACAGCTGCTCCTTCTGCTCAGACACGTCTGTGTCAGCATCTCCCACTTAGCCACCAACGCTGGCTCCTGCAGCAACTCCAGGGAAACTGCCTGATCTGCAGGCACAGCTGGGCCACCAACAGACTGGTTTCCGAACCCTCTTTTGGCTATAAATCCTCCTTGCCTGGATATACACTCACCGGCCACTTTATTAGGTACACCATGCTAGTAATGGGTTGGACCCCCTTTTGCCTTTAGAACTGCCTCAATTCTTCGTGGCATAGATTCAACAAGGTGCTGGAAGCATTCCTCAGAGATTTTGGTCCATATTGACATGATGGCATCACACAGTTGCCGCAGATTTGTCGGCTGCACATCCCAAAGATGCTCCATACAAGGCAGGATGGATCCATGCTTTCATGTTGTTTACGCCAAATTCTGACCCTACCATCCGAATGTCGCAGCAGAAATCGAGACTCATCAGACCAAGCAACGTTTTTCCAATCTTCTACTGTCCAATTTCGATGAGCTTGTACAAATTGTAGCCTCAGTTTCCTGTTCTTAGCTGAAAGGAGTGGTACCCGGTGTGGTTTTCTGCTGCTGTAGCCCATCTGCCTCAAAGTTCGACGCACTGTGCGTTCAGAGATGCTCTTAGGCCTACCTTGGTTGTAACGGGTGGCGATTTGAGTCACTGTTGCCTTTCTATCAGCTCGAACCAGTCTGCCCATTCTCCTCTGACCTCTGGCATCAACAAGGCATTTCCGCCCACAGAACTGCCGCTCACTGGATTTTTTTTCTTTTTCGGACCATTCTCTGTAAACCCTAGAGATGGTTGTGCGTGAAAATCCCAGTAGATCAGCAGTTTCTGAAATACTCAGACCAGCCCTTCTGGCACCAACAACCATGCCACGTTCAAAGGCACTCAAATCACCTTTCTTCCCCATACTGATGCTCGGTTTGAACTGCAGGAGATTGTCTTGACCATGTCTACATGCCTAAATGCACTGAGTTGCCGCCATGTGATTGGCTGATTAGAAATTAAGTGTTAACAAGAAGTTGGACAGGTGTACCTAATAAAGTGGCCAGTGAGTGTATATATCTCAGCATTTCCACTGTATCACCAATGCCGACCAGCACTGTATCTCCATTTAAACACGGACATGTCCTTTTTTCAAAACCAAATATCAATCTCATTGCCTGTCGGTGCACACTGTATGCATTCCTACCTTGGCGTCTTTTGGACCCCAGTGCAAAATTTTTTTTTCACCTCAGTGTGGATTGTATGTATACACCCTCATATGTTATTTACTATGGGGGAGGCTGTGTTATATACTATGCGGGCTGTGCTATATACTGTGCGAGCTTTGCTATATACTGTGCCAGCTGTGCTATATACTATGCAGGCTGCATTATATACTATGCGGGCAGTGCTAAAACCAGCCCTGTATAGAATTATAGATTAAATACTCTGCAGGACAGGGCGATAGTATGCAGGTATACATGAGATGCTCTGCAGAACAGAGAATAGTATAGAATTATAGGTGAGATGCTCTGCAGCACAGAATGGCGGCGAAAACTGCCCACACAGAAAACTATCCACAAGTTTATTAAGAACAGTTTATTAAGGAGTTCTAATAACAACAATAACTTAAGTTTATTAAACAATCATTGCAAACCTGCAAATAACTAGCTGCCGGGTGATTGTCCTTGACTTCCATTGAAATACAATACAGCACAACACAGGCAGCAAAGAAAATGCAGGTTCTCCAGGTTCGGTTCACTCATCCCTAGTCCCAGAGTACGGATTCTGTTCTTAGGAGTTGTCATTCCACTGTGCTAAAAGCATTGCCACTCTCAGTGTGGTGTGTGTGGGCCTAGAGATCCTTATTCCACTCAGTGTGGTGTGTCTGGGCCTAGAGACCCTTATTCCGCTCTCAGTGTGGTATGTCTGGGCCTAGAGACCCTTATTCCACTCAGTGTGGTGTGTGTGGGCCTAGAGACCCTTATTCCGCTCTCAGTGTATGTCTGGGCCTAGAGACCCTTATTCCACTCTCATTGTGGTGTGTGTGGGCCTAGAGACCCTTATTCCGCTCTCAGTGTGGTGTGTGTGGGCCTAGAGACCCTTATTCCGCTCTCAGTGTGGTGTGTATGGGCCTAGAGACCCTTATTCCACTCTGTGTGGTGTGTATGGGCCTAGAGACCCTTATTCCACTCTGTGTGGGCCTAGAGATCCTTATTCCACTCTCATTGTGGTGTTTCTGGGCCTAGAGACCCTTATTCCAATCCACTCTGCATTTCCTTCCATCCTATGCCTGCCTGCACCTGCAGTATATGTGTATGATACATAACTAGGTGGGATCTGTTCACTCTTACTCTTGGTAGCCATAAGTGGACAGGGAAGGAAGTGCAGGCGCCAGTTTCACTGCCACTGAAATCAATGGGAGAGCGGCACTGCTATGGGACTTCTGGCTCCTCTGACAGAATCTCACCTTTCTGCGGTGCCTTCTGGGTTTCCAGGACCATCTATCTCAGCCCGCAGCACCCCGCTTTTGGTGGGCACCCACTGAGATGATAATGTATTAGATCTGACCTGCAGTCCCATGTAACTCCAGAGATAATACAGTGATTCTTTTGCGGGTACTGATAGCAGTGATGGCTCCTCTGGATCACACTGCTGCTGGTTCTGCATGTGCTGCTGTTCTGGGCTGGTGGGAGGAGTAAGGCAGAATCAGTGAGAGATGAGAGCAGACTAGATCTATCTATTGCTGAGAATGACAGACTGCTACAAACCACAGATCTTCAGCATGTTTGCAGTTTTGCACTAGGTCAGCTGTAAATCACAAGTTGATCACACATCATGTGTCACACATCATGTGAACATCCTCACCTTGCACCTCAAATATCATAGAGCTGAAACTTTGTGATGCTGCAATTGGCAATTTTCCTGTGGGGATTTTTCAGGGAGCCTCTGACCTGTGGTGCGTGTTTTAAATCTGTCAATTTCTCTTGCAGTTACGCCGAGTTTTCTGTGTAAATTTCCCCATAGACTTGCATTAGACACAGAAGTCCACAGGTTTATATATAAAAAAAACAACACACATGCGTGTTTCGTGGCATAAATGCATAAAAAAAAAAAGCATGTAATCCGCACCTACCTATATCAAAGGTTTGTCACAGCCAAATACCAAGTAGTAACAAAAAGTAACAAAAACAAAGCAGTTCAGTTTTATTTAAAGCATGAGACCCCAAGAGATGGAATTATCCCATCCACCTTCCCCCTTTTTTATTTCATTGTGATGCACAATTCACAAGAGATTTCAAAGCTTAGATCTGGTCTTTGATAAATTCAATCAAGACACTAAACTTTTGCTCTGCAGAGTGGCTGCTCTGAAACAATGTAACTACAGATTTTACATGGAAAGCTCCTAATGAATATTGTATGTGTGAGTGCCATCGTTTCATCCCGAATAGTCGGATTGTGCTCCACTTACCGTGCACAAAGCTTCCAAAAACTGAGGGCTCAGCACTAGTTCAGACATGATACAAGTATAACATAGAAAGATAACAACCTTTTCTGCATTACTACTGAACTTAAAGGTTAGTAAAGATTGCTATACAATATGGGGGCAGTGCAAACGCCCCGGGGTAACATGTAAAAGGGGTGGCAGTTCTGGACGAGCAATTCTGGAATCAGATATGACATCTGTATCTGTTAGTATTACAACGGACTTGCTATCAGGTCTACAGGCCAGTTTTTATTGTATACCCTCTGCCCCCTGAGTGCTGCCATACTGTTCCAGAGATATGGACCCTTTTATTTGCTGCTAATGTTTGCGTTCTTCTAATTATGCAGAGCAACCTAAAGACGTTCCCAGAGCCCTGTGAGCCACGCTCCCTTGGTAAAGACCATAAAAATGATCTGTAAGTAAGAAGGCTAAAATTAAATTTTTTTTTTTTTTTTAAAGTATTACTCGGAGGAGTAGCAGGAATAAAGTAAGAGCGGGTCACTTTTGACCTGATCACAGAAGCTCTTTAAAAGGCTAAATACCCATAGACACCGATAATAAAGAAGAGCAGCGGTAATGGGAGAAGACCGTACACACAGGAAACAAATGCTCATCACCAGAGATCGCTTTAACATGGTACATTTAATTTACTATACAAGACCTGTACAAAATGTCCAAAGCAATACATCAGGCACATTACCCCAAGATAGGTATTTTTTTCCTTAAATGATGCTGTGGAATGGGTCTTCAAAGCCATGAAGAATACGCTTTTTTTTTTTTATATAACATTTCCAAGTTTTGCCATTTGTAACTTATTCCCTACTGATATAGAAAGCCTAATCTGGGGCCAGATATTTACATTTTTCTATATGTGTCATTAAAACCCAGGGCGAAGTGGACACATTGTGCAGGCCTTATGAAGAACCTGTACGCCAGAGAATGGAAAACACCAATTAGAGAGAGTCCCAATGTCACGTCACACCCTGCGCCAGGTATCCGGCCCGGCTGGGGGGTGTACGCACATGATTTCTCATAATTGGATTTTAAGAAATGTCTGAACAAACTCTGTTTAAAGGTAACCTGTCAGCCCCCCCATGTCCTCCAACCCAGCAGCATTCACCCATGTATGAGCAAGTGCCCTGCCTGACCAGCCCTGTATAATGGTACTGCGTGAAAACAAGGTATATGTCCCCATTTGCTATGAGAATGAGGGCTTGACGCACGGTGCTTGTCCGGAAGTTTAGAAGATGGCTTCCGGTCAGGCACAGTGTGAAGCGGAGAAGCATACACCTGACTTCGGAGACACAATGGCGCTGCTGGAATAAGCGTCGTGCATGTGTGAGATTAGTATGAGTGGCAATGAAGCCGCTTGTGCAAAATGTTATCACATCTACAGGGGCGTGATAACATGGAAAGAGGGCTGACTAGTCTGCAGCAACCAACACCCCATCTACTAGTCACAGCCCTCATTATCATGGCAAACGGAGACATTATATTTTTTTTATACCTTGTTTTCACGTAATAACCTATACAGGGCTGGTCAGGCTGGGAATTTGCTCATACATAGGTGAATGTTGCTGTGTTGGGGGGCTGACAGGATACCTTTAAGTGTAAAATAAGGCTCTGCTCACATCTCTGTATTCTTGTTCCATTATGGGAACAGAAATATAAAAAAATAACCAAAGTACTGGACCCCTCGACTATAAAAGGGGTCTGTCTGGTTTCATTTGTTCTACCAGTCATGCTCCGCTATTCTGACCAGTTTTATGGCCGGATCTGTGAAGGAGACTCTGAACAGATGTGATCAGGGCCTGCACTGATAAGCGTTCCAACATTCATTACCCAGCGTCAGACATTTCTTAATGTAGCATCAGCTCTAGATAACAATGTGTAAGAGTTACAAATCAGGAGTATTGCAGAGTTAAAAATTGCTGTATAAAAAGCCAGCTTATAAAATAAAGGTCCTTGGTGATCATGGACGGCCCTCGCTGATCTGTTCCAGCCGTGATCACGGTCCTATGGGACCTGGACTCTCACATATTGAGCGCACTGCTGCAGCCAACCTGGGATCATTTGCGGTAAAAATAAATAAATAAAAAAAGGATTAAAATTAATTAGACTATTCAATGTTTTTGTATTGTATATTCCCATTAGGTCCAGTCATCTCTATGGACTTCTCGATCAGCGTAGTATTACTTTGTCACTTCTAGCTTAGATCTGTCCCGGCACCGAGGGGGGAGAGGTAAAAATTAAACGGTATATAAAGTAGTGTTAAAGTGTCCAAAGACGCCATTTCCACAAGACGTTAACATTTAAAAAAATAAAAACCATGTTGTGACACCTCTGTAGTGAAAAAGAAAATACATGTGCAAAGTGTTCATAATAGTCGCCGAACCAAGAACCGTATATACAAACAAAATATAATATGCAACCTCGTGGTGACGGCAGAAGCAGAAGCGGAGTACAGAATATATCACTGCTAACTACCGGCTGGGAGATCGGCCAATCTTCTGAGGTCACCGAAAGATCAGACGCCATTTATTAACACAAGCTAAAGAGATGAATTTACAGTGCAAAATTTAGCAAGGACTTTGGCGCAGGTTCCCCCTCAAAAGCAGAGTCCTGGGAAGCAGCCTTCATCCTGGGAGACCACCTTAATATATACACTGTGGCCCCTCATAGCGATGCAGAATGTACACGTGTCGTTAGGGCCAGCTCAGTCCTCCGATGTCTGGACAGCATGTTACATGTGTGTTATGGTGGAGTTCAGAACTCGGGGGTTGGCGTTAGGTCTTGTAGCTTTTGAAAGTTCTCGCTGTAAAAGAGGAGGAAAAAAAATAAATTACTGCTGAACAAAAAGTACAAGAGCACCATGATAGAAGGGGGCATGCAAAGCAGGTATAGGAAAATGCTCATGAAATTGGGGTCAGGTGCTTAGAAGGGGTCTTCTCATCTATCTCCAGGAGCTGCTTGCCGGGGTGGGCCGCTCCTGACGACTGACAGTTTGGACCATCGGTATATGATTGAGTTGCTGGTTCTGTGATCCTGCAAGCAAAGCCAGCTTTACAGGATCCGGGGGCACTGAAGCCGGCAGGAAGCAGCCCCCCAGCGTCACAGCCGCACAAGAACGCTTTATAGCAAAGCGGCTGAAAGGGCCTAGCAGGCCGGCTACCACTGAGAATGCAGGGGAGGCCGGTAACCTAGGCAACAATCAGAAAATTATAAAATTAAGAGTAAAATAAGAAGCACTTTGCAAGCGGTTCGAATTTCAAAGATGAGACAACCCCTTTTAAGCTATTGGTAACAGCTTACCAGAAACATAAAATATCAAGAAGGAATTAGGCTCCGTTTACCCTGCAGTCGTGGCTTCTGATATTAGGGATGTGCTAATGGAACAATCGGTAAAGGTCCCATCGAACCATACAGGTGCATCAAGTCTGAGTGTTTTTTTTTTCTTTGAATGATATTCGGACCATCCAAAAGCAGAGTAAACGGAGCCTAACTTTTCTGTTCCAGAAAGATTCTTTGTATTTATTTCTTTTGGGGGATTTGTACATCAAACATTTCTGAAATGTGCGGTTCTGGATAGTCCTTTCAGGAATGTTATAAGGCTCTCCGTTTCTTGCAGTCTTACTGATTATTTGCTGTAATAGACCAGGGACTATAGACAGTACAGTAAAGCAGGCATGTGTATTAAGAGGTCAGATGTTGCCACCATCTTTACATCAAAGATTTTGTAGGACTTTGTGATCAAATCCTGCAGAGCCATGTACCAATGTGACAAGGGGAAATAACATACACAATGGTCACACGTGTCTAACAAACCTTCCAGATAACACTGATGTCAGCACTATTAGGTCACAGGTAATTCCCCTCTTATGGAGCATTTACTCTCAGACCCAGAGTCTCACAAATCCATCACATGTCTGGAAAAATGATGGACCCGAGAAGGAGATCTGGGAAACTCCGAGCATGGGGCAGGCGCTATACTGATCTGTTGTTGGAGATCAGAATATGATGTACTCAATGGATCGGTGTGCTGCCCAATAACAAAATATATAATAACAATATACACAGCGCGTGAATGCAGCCCAAGACTGTGTTCACTCTACTTATAAGAGAAGGCCTGAGGATCTGGAGGATCCCCTGTATGACAAATGACATGATTGGATCTGTTGAGTTTCATGGTGATGACTCCGTTCTAAAACCCAGCACCCTGCAGATTTGTCACTTTTACCAAAAGCAATGATATGGCGGTGGTGCTAACAACAGTTCATTCTAACAATGAATTTGATGAGAAAGAAATAGGTACATAAAAAAAATATATATATAAGCCTAGGCCAATAATATAGGTGGTAAAAAATGGAAAACAGTGCTTAAAAGGAAATCAATCAGCAGGTTTTATATTATGTAATCTGAAAGCAAGATAATGTAGGGGATGAGAAACCGATTCCAGTGATGTTTCACTGGCTGGTCTGCATGCCATCGCATCTCTGCTGCAGATCTAGCAGTGCTCTGAATGCTGAGAACTAGATAACTCTGCCCTCGCCACTGATTGGCAGCTTTGTGCACAACGCGCATTGACAGAAAGCTGCTAATAAGTGGCGGAGGCGGGGCTACACAGCAGGAGGACTAGGAGACACCAGACAACTAGTCCTGCAGTGACAACGTGCTCTGTGTCGCTGTTTCCATATAAAATGTGTTTTGTCATCAGATTAAGTAACATCACTGGAATCTATCAGCAGCAAAAACCTCCTGACAGATTCCTTTATAAGGGCAGGTTTAATACACTGAGTTGGTTATGTGGTAAGGGGGGTTAGGGGCAATGTAGCAAAGAAGCAAAAAGAGAAATGGACATAACGATGACGTGAAAGATGGTTAGAAAAGCAGAGATAAGACAATAGAGAGCGGTATTAATACACAGTAACACAGGTAGTCATGTTAATAGAGCCGTTACACAGAAGGTTAATACTACAGCAAACAAAACTCATGGTACAAAAACAGCGACACAGTCAGGTCCGAGACTCTGCCTAGAAATAATCTACATTCCATACAATATAATGAAGGTCACTGCGGTGAGCAGAGGAGGTGGGGTGCTGCCTTATATGATATGTGCCTGGAGTTAAAGATGGAGGTCACTGTTAATATCCCTCCACCACTGTGGGTAGCCAGAGAGGGGGTTAGACAGGTTAGATGACACCTTCGGGGGAAACAGCAGCTCCGAGGACAGGGAGATCCCACCTGCATGCACCAGGTATGTGTAATGTGGTGGATACAGACCTGGAGATTATGGCTGTGGAGTCAATATGTGTGGAGTCCCTCTATAAACACAGAACACGGGTGAGAACATGGAGAGATTAGCCAACACATTTGGTCTTGTGAATTTACAATGTGTTTTCTGTGTGATAATGTAATATCCTTATACCTGATGTCAACTGTAAAACGTGCAGGTCTGTGAACCCCTACGTGCCAATGCCCTCGCCCATTTTATTAGTCTATAGAAGGGTTCTGTTATTTTATTATGTGATTTACATTATCGCCATTATTATGCTGGGTAGAACTACCTTAATAGAAGAATACACAGTACTATGGCAGTGCCCCGGGCCTTTACCCTAAGGGGGCACAGTTATCTTATGGACGGTGGACATTGAATTCATCCCCATTGTACGTTTGATTACCCCTTGTTACCATTGCTGTGAGCATTGGTCTACTCTGTGGGACTGATTTCTCATTTAGCTCGGTCTGTGACCTCAAACATTCCTAGTAAATTCAAAATGGATTTATGGCACCAGAAAGGTTAGGAATTGCTCCAAGTCATCAGTCCATAATGTGCCAGGACAGGACAATGCTACAACATGTGCCGACATAATGAAACGTGAAAATTATCAGCTCCATAGCAAAACATTTTTGTGGATGTTGCTGAATGATGACTAATTTGCGGGGCCATGAGTGAACATACTACGGTAAAACGGAGGTGGTCATCAGTGGCCTACCCTAACTTCTGTATTACTAATAGTAATGTGTTTTTTTACATTGTTTTATCATTTCAAATAGGTTTTAAGGGATCAACAAAACATAAATTTATTAAGGTAGAATTTAAATAAATGGTAGAAAAATGGCAGAAAGCACCATTCCCTACCTGGTGAATTCCCTGCTGTTCCACCATTCCTGACCGGTCTCTATTCACCTCCCTACAGCAGACAAATGCAGTCTTCCACTGTAGCCAAACATTGATCCTGGTGGTTTAGTGCCCTTCTCTAAGACCAATGATTGGCGGCAGCGGAGATAAACGGGGATCAGCAAGGAGAACCAGGCAGGATTCACCACGTATGTAATGATTCTTGTTATTTAATATCAAATACTATCTTTAGCCTAATTTTGGTAAATACCAGAAACCCCCTCTAAAAGGTCGCAATAGCCATTGGTTTATATTTTCCTTTCCACTATGAAACCTTCATAAAGTAGTTATATCTAAGTAATACAGTAGCAAGCCGGACTTAAGAGCAAGTCTACCCAAATAGTATACAAGAATGTAAGCAGTGTTTCCGGGGTCTGTAGGATTCTCTCCAGAAAAGGGAGCATTTTAGAAGTAAAACACTTACTGCTCTACATTAGAAGGGCAATATCACAATGACCGCTCAATATATTTACTACTTCTTTGTGAATATTATAAATGCTTAAAAGGTGTATTCTCGAGTTGTCTCTTGTGCCGTTCATGGCTCTGCAGTCCCCCTACTTCTTGGTTGCTGGGGGGCACTCCTCCCTGACTGACAGTTCTGGTCAGTTTCCTGCTGCTACTTTCATTGTTCTGAGTCTACGCAGTTATCATTAAATTTGCATATAGAGATTACAGTACATTTAGAAAACCTATCACCACGATTTTGCAATGTAAAGACATGCCTGTAATAGCACTGTAATGCAGATTAAATTGATATATTTGGTGAAGAAATCCACTTTGTTGTTCTTTAAATCAGCTTTTGACATTTTCTGCTAATTTGATTTCGGTGCAGAGTCTGGACTGTGCATTGGATCTTCTCCTGTCTGCGATTCCCCATCCCATCAGCTTGCGTACAGTCTGTGAACCATCTGCCTCCTCTGAAATCTCAGCAGTGACCTGTCATTCAAAGACCTGAGGCAGGTAGAGGGGCCAGGGAAGCACAGACATGGAGGAGTACACTCCAGCCCCTGTGCACAGAAATCTAATTAACAGAAAACGTCAAATGGTGATTAAAGAACAACAAAGTGGAATTCTTCAACAAGGGTATCCATTTAATCTGTATCTGTATATAAAAGTCATTACAATCATGTCTTTACTTTACATTACAAAATTGGAAACTGGCCAGACTGGGGAAAAGGGATTGTGATTATGCAGGATTGAAAAAGGCAGTTTGGTCAGGAGCTGAAATGCAGGGAGAGGGTGGGGAGCATCTAACTGCTGGAGAAAGCTAACTGGGATCTTAGGAGTTAACTCCTCTCCTGTAATGTAGCTAGTGCACACAATGGCCAAACCCTGGTGGCCGACCTCCATGGAAACAAACTGTACACTATGCAAGATAAAAGCTCCCATTGCAGGGGAATGACAGCAGACAGAAAAAGCAAGTCGGTTTCAAATTTCACCTACCCATCCTGCCTATACCGAGTATGTACTCATGCTGAGCTGTAATCTACCCTCTCCCATGCTATGGCACTGCTCCATTATTATTTTTTCTAGCAGCTATGGGTCTTTCATTATAGAGGCATATTGCTATATCTAGGCAGGTTATGGGTTGGTGCCTTGGCCTGTTAATTATGGCCAATAGGAATGCATGTCTGTTCCCCCGTGTTGCATCACTGTACCTTATCTGGTGGTTTTAATGCTGTTTAATAAAATTTATAGTTTTATATGGGACTTTATGGCTGCTTGGTTTTTCTTCTTTTCTTGAGTTATGTTTGGCAGCTGGCCCCCATTTGTCCTTGATGCATATTTACTACTTACTATTCTTATTATGGTAGATTTGTAATTTACACATTTATTTAATATGCTTGCTTCAATATTATCCTCTCCTGTAATGTAGCTAGTGCACACAATGGCCAAACCCTGGTGGCCGACCTCCATGGAAACAAACTGTACACTACGTAAGATAAAAGCTCTCATTGCAGGGGAATGACAGCAGACAGAAAAAGCAAGTCGGTTTGAAATTTGCTTATTTTCATGCTGCCTAACTAACTATAAGCAATTTAATAACATAAGAATACCCCTTCGAAGGTGAGAAATCTACAAATTTGGCTAGGGTATCACAGACAACTCTGCACTTCTTTAAATAGTTGGTTGATGCTAGTTTTCTTTTTAAGACCCCCCTCCCTGACTGTGTTCTGCTGCTGTTATTTGTGTTTTGTCTAAGAAAAGGTGAATTACCGCAAACTCAGAATAGGTGCTGGCAACAGAATTAACGCTGAGGTTACGCTGGGCAGGAATTGTGAGTTGGCACCCACCGCTCATGGCGGTTCCATTTAACTGCGACATGTTCTCTTTATTCTTTTCCAGTCTCCTTGCTTGTGGAGTCTTGAACGATCTGGTTGGAGTTCGGATAGGCAGTCCAGGCTAAAAAGAAGTGATATCATTAACCAAAGTTGTATGTATGTTGTACGTGTTAAACACAAAAATAATTTAAGATAAGCATATTTCAATCCACCCAGTTATCTTATGTAATATCTTGTATAATATAATAATAATAATAATAATAATAATTTTATTTATATAGCGCCAACATATTCCGCAGCGCTTTACAACTTATAGAGGGGACTTATACAGACAACAGACATTACAGCATAACAGAAATCACAGTTCAAAACAGATACCAGGAGGAATGAGGGCCCTGCTGCTCGCAAGCTTACAATCTATGAGGAAAAGGGGAGACACAAGAGGTGGATGGTAACAATTGCTTTAGTTATTTGGACCAGCCATAGTGTAAGGCTCGGGTGTTCATGTAAAGCTGCATGAACCAGTTAACTGCCTAAGTATGTAACAGTACAGACACAGAGGCTATTAACTGCATAAAGTGTATGAGAACATGATGGAGGAACGTGATTATGTTGTTGTTTTTTATTAATAGGCCACACAGGGATAATTAGGTTAATGCGTTGAGGCGGTAGGCCAATCTGAACAAATGAGTTTTTAGTGCACGCTTAAAACTGTGGGGATTGGGGATTAATTGTATTAACCTAGGTAGTGCATTCCAAAGAATCGGCGCCGCACGTGTAAAGTCTTGGAGACGGGAGTGGGAGGTTCTGATTATTGAGGATGCTAACCTGAGGTCATTAGCAGAGCGGAGGGCACGGGTAGGTTGGTAGACTGAGACCAGAGAGGAGATGTAGGGTGGTGCTGAGCCATGGAGTGCTTTGTGGATGAGGGTAGTAGTTTTGTACTGGATTCTGGATTGGATGGGTAGCCAGTGTAATGACTGGCACAAGGTAGAGGCATCGGTGTAACGGTTGGCGAGGAATATGATCCTGGCAGCAGCATTCAGGACAGATTGGAGCGGGGAGAGTCTGGTAAAAGGTAGGCCAATTAGTAGAGAGTTACAATAGTCCAGACGAGAATGAATAAGTGAGACAGTAAGAGTTTTTGCAGAGTCGAAAGTAAGAAAAGGGCGAATTCTGGAAATGTTTTTGAGATGCAGATAAGAAGAGCGAGCCAGTGATCGGATGTGGGGGGTGAATGAAAGCTCGGAATCAAGGATGACTCCAAGGCAGCGGGCATGTTGCTTTGGAGTAATGGTGGAACCGCACACAGAGATGGCAATGTCGGGCAAAGGTAGGTTTGTAGAGGGAGAGAACACGAGGAGTTCAGTTTTTGACAGGTTCAGTTTCAGATAGAGGGAGGACATGATGTTAGAGACAGCGGTAAGACAATCACTGGTGTTTTCTAAAAAGGTCGGCGTGATAACAGGAGAAGAGGTGTATAATTGGGTGTCGTCAGCATAGAGATGGTACTGGAAACCAAATCTACTGATTGTTTGTCCAATAGGGGCAGTATACAAAGAGAAGAGGAGGGGGCCTAGGACTGATCCTTGAGGAACCCCAACAGTAAGGGGAAGGTGAGAGGAGGAGGAACCAGCAAAACAAACAGTGAAGGATCGGCCAGAGAGATAGGAGGAGAACCAAGAGAGAACGGTGTCCTTGAGGCCGATGGAGCGGAGCATAGTGAGGAGGAGCTGATGATCCACAGTGTCGAATGCTGCGGAGAGATCCAAGAGAATTAGCATGGAATAGTGACCATTAGATTTAGCTGTTAGTAGGTCATTAGAGACTTTAGTGAGGGCAGTTTCAGTAGAGTGTAAAGAGCGGAAACCAGATTGAAGAGGGTCGAGAAGAGAATTATCTGAGAGATAGCGGGTAAGACGGGAGTGGACCAGGCGTTCCAGGAGTTTAGAGATGAAGGGAAGATTAGAGACAGGTCTATAATTAGCGGCACAATTTTGATCGAGGGAGGGCTTTTTAAGTAGTGGATGTATGATGGCATGCTTAAATGAGGAGGGAAAAATACCGGAAGTGAGGGAAAGGTTGAATATTTTTGTTAGGTGAGAGGTGATATAAACAGATGACATCCCTTTTCCTCCAGAAAATTCTATTTGGTGCAAATCTAAAGTGGCTTGTCTTGCTTATCACTAAATTAGTCTGGAGAGTGGAGGTTTTTCAGCAGAGCTATGTTGAGTCGTTAGGGTCACAGCAAGGAGTGGAGCGGTCACAGAACAGGTTGCAAAAGAAACATCAGAAAACTTGGCTGGCCAAGAATCAGATGTTCTGGCCAACTAAATCTGCTGACCACAAGGGAGGTCTGGGCTAGAAGTTAGGAGCAGGCTTACAGAAGTGGGCAGAAGTCGGGCAGGGCCATTTGGCACAGGCCTCCCATGGAGGTACACCACTGGATAGGCACACATATATATGTAAAAACACAGCATAAGCTTCGTGAAATGCAGACATGCAAAGCTAGGCAGCTGAAGGTGATAGATAAATATAATAAGACTCTAAAATTATACTAATGAGATCAACTGACCTTCCCGCCACTGGGAGGTGGACGTGACACAGGCGAGTGGCACACTGTTCCACCGAATGCAGAACGTAGCGTGGTGTTGGTAGAATTGGTAACACATGTGCCATTAAGCTGAGGGGGAAGAAGCAAGCAAGTTAGTGCAAAGAATAGGTAGGAACAAACTGCACATGCATCGCAACGTGACTTGTTAATATATAGTCATACTCCGTATTCACTACACTGGTGGAGGATGGATGGCAGTGCGAGCATTCTGTCAGCATCAAGAACGCAGCTTAGGTATCAGGTTTAATTAATGGGCTTCTTATAACCTGAAAATACACTTTTCTTAAAAAGAGTTGTGATGTCGTTTCCCAGCACATCAGGTGGCTAATAGTGCTGTGGATCCCTTATTCTTTAAAAAAAGAGGGTCTTTTACCAGTTTGAGCATGTGAAACTGACCAAATCATGGAATACTGGCTGCAGAGTTTAACAAAGTCATTTTTATTTTTTTTTCCCTCATCTCCTTTGTAGAGATTTTAGCTTGTAAAGTTTAGATTCTAAGTTCCCCTTCAACCAGCGAAAGTTTGCGTTTGTCCCAGCAGGAGTATGACCAATCAAAAGCAGGAGGCATCATTAAGGAGATTTTAAAAAAAAAAAAAAATTGTTCTAGAGATGGTCAGACCTGGCTTTTTCTGTGTGAGACCTGAACAGACAGTGCTGTGAGATGAGAGCTGCAGAGGTGCTTGCAATGACACAGCTCTGCTCTACAAAATTTTGCGTTTCCATGTGGTCGCCACACACGTCAAATCGCCGCATGCGGAGGATCTGTTTATACCAAGGAAGGTGACGGGCACAAGGGGGCATTCTTTGCGTCTGGAGGAGAGAAGGTTTTTCCACCAAAATAGAAGAGGATTCTTTACTGTTAGGGCAGTGAGAATCTGGAATTGCTTGCCTGAGGAGGTGGTGATGGCGAACTCAGGTGAGGGGTTCAAGAGAGGCCTGGATGTCTTCCTGGAGCAGAACAATATTGTATCATACAATTATTAGGTTCTGTAGAAGGACGTAGATCTGGGGATTTATTATGATGGAATATAGGCTGAACTGGATGGACAAATGTCTTTTTTCGGCCTTACTAACTATGTAACTATGGATGCATCCGCATACAATGCATGTCCCTGCGTACCCAATGTTAAAGATAGGTATGCAGGACGCATACAGAAGTAGGCAGGGCATAGGCGGAGCTTCAGGGAGGAAGTATGCAGCCATCCTGAACGCAAATGTGAACCTAGCCTAAGTGGAGGTATTTGCTAATATTATTATTACATCTACTACATATTGGGATATGATCGCAATACCCCTTTAAGGAGCAAAACCAGCAACCCACTAGTTAGCAGATGATAGGAAACTGTGCTATGGATGTCAGTTTTAGATTTCTAAAAGTATTTCCATGTGAAAACTTAATAATTTTTTATCTCCAGAAACTCCCCTATAACTCATGCCAGTGTTAAGTCTGGTCATAGCCACAAATTGAGAAAATTCTGTTGGGGAAAAAATATAAAATAAAATGGAGTCTTCTAAAAGGGATGCTTGTAGATTGTGAGCCCTCGCGGGCAGGGTCCTCTCTCCTCCTGTACCAGTTGTGACTTGTATTGTTCAAGATTATTGTACCTGTTTTTATTATGTATACCCCTCCTCACATGTAAAGCGCCATGGAATAAATTGCGCTATAATAATAAATAACTAGATGGGCATTTCCTGAAGGAAATACATGGTGCTTGAACAGCGCTGCCAGCTTTACAGCAGCACTTTTCACACAGGGGACTGGGGGGCGCACTTACTTTTGCACCCGGGGGCGCACTTACTTTTGCACCCGGGGGCGCACTTACTTTTGCACCCGGGGGCGCACTTACTTTTGCACCCGGGGGCGCACTTACTTTTGCACCCGGGGGCGCACTTACTTTTGCACCCGGGGGCGCACTTACTTTTGCACCCGGGGGCGCACTTACATTTGGTGGGCGGGGCCCCTCGGCCTCCGATTTGGTGGGCGGGGCCCCTCGGCCTCCGATTTGGTGGGCGGGGCCCCTCGGCCTCCGATTTGGTGGGCGGGGCCCCTCGGCCTCCGATTTGGTGGGCGGGGCCCCTCGGCCTCCGATTTGGTGGGCGGGGCCCCTCGGCCTCCGATTTGGTGGGCGGGGCCCCTCGGCCTCCGATTTGGTGGGCGGGGCCCCTCGGCCTCCGATTTGGTGGGCGGGGCCCCTCGGCCTCCGATTTGGTGGGCGGGGCCCCTCGGCCTCCGATTTGGTGGGCGGGGCCCCTCGGCCTCTGATTTGGTGGGCGGGGCCCCTCGGCCTCCGATTTGGTGGGCGGGGCCCCTCGGCCTCCGATTTGGTGGGCGGGGCCCCTCGGCCTCCGATTTGGTGGGCGGGGCCCCTCGGCCTCCGATTTGGTGGGCGGGGCCCCTCGGCCTCCGATTTGGTGGGCGGGGCCCCTCGGCCTCCGATTTGGTGGGCGGGGCCGAGGGGGCACTTACTTTTCACACACGGGGCCGGGGGGGGGGGGGGGGGCACTTACTTTTCACACACGGGACGAGAGGGTGTCAGTCACTTTATTCTGATGTTTGACTTTGATAAATGATCATGTCCTAAAATGGACACCGTACATTTGCATAGCTGCCATCTTTGGAAGGTCAAGTTGGAGGTAATGGAAAGTTCGCCATTATTTCCTATGGGAATTTTTTTTAAAAAAATGCGATTTAAATAAAATCTACATATCAAATCGACTATAAAAGTCATAGCACACCTGTCCCCACCGAGGCCTTCGAAACGCCGCCTGAACGGGGTCTCTGCGCCGAGCGGTTCGGGCCGCATTAATTGCAGAAAACGCGGCGAAGAATAAGAAAATATAAGAAATCGGATTACAATATGTTGCTTGAACCTAGGAGGTTCAAGCACCATAATAATAATCCTCTCATAGGATTTGAATAATTGGACATTGAAAATCTCATCCAGATAAAAAAACCCTTCTCTTCACTGCACACTGTATGGAGAGTGTTACATGTCACTACACGGAAGGTTACACTATCATGAGCGCAGTACAGCGCGGAGCGGACCTTGCGCACTTTACTTGGTGTAGTTGTCCCAAGCACTCTTCGCTTATTCGGGGTTCTCGGGGCGCTTCCATAATACATTTCCTCTTCTAGCTGACGACTCTTTTTCATTAACTGCATCAAAACAAAACACATTGTTAAACACATGAACCTAAACAAATCACCTATGTTCTGTACATGGCGCCTTGCAGCATGCTGGATACTAAAGGTATGGAGAAGCCACGTTATCATGGGCGCACTATGCTGAGGAATACGTCTTCTCACCCGCTCTTGCTTCTCTCTTTCTTTCTCTATGTGAAGCTGATTCCACTGCTCTGAGACATAGTCCATAAACTTCTTTCCATTCATGAAGAACTCCTTCCCTTGTTCCTCCTCCCACGCTGCAATGCGACCTTTCAGCTCCTCCTCCAGCTAAGAGGAAACAAGCCAGATGGTTAGATATTTTATAAATGATATATGTGCTTTATAGTAAAGGGGTTGTACATTTAGTTGTTCTAATTTCACAAACTAGCTAGCACAGCGAGTGGTTGGTGAGAAAAACAAACAAAAACACATGCTTACATACCGATCCTCTGCTGCTCCTCCCCAGCACTGCCTAGGTTCCCCGTCAGTCTCCCCCCCTTCCTCTTTCAATAAGGTTGGCGCATGACCACTGCAGCCAATCCATGGCCACAGCAGTAAATCATTTGGGAACGGATTCCTTCTGTTTTGATTTTAATTCTGGCCTCAGAAGACACAAAGGGAACTTGTCATGTGCTGTCCCTTCTGGTAAGACGAGAGACCTGTCCTCCAGAAACCAAAGGCCGGCAGGGAAATGGGGAGAGAGACAGGAGAGCTGGGAGTGTAGTGCTCACTCCCCCTGCACTTGCAATTAAACCTTTAAGCCTGGATTTCTCTAGAATTTCCAAATTAAAACTACTACAAACAAGGTATGGATTTAGTCAGCATGAAAGGGCATTTACACACATTCCTTTGGCTATGGGGTCTAATATCCTTTATGACAACTTCCTTTTAAATAAGCACTCCCATCAAAGTTTTTATCTTCTTAATAAATTGAAATCATAATATTATATAGCACTGTGTATTTATAATTGCTCATGTTGCCTTTCTACCCAGCTAATTCTTCTCTTTTCCTTTAGGTCTATGACATCACGTGATTAAGAACTGACTAGCTGAATCCTTCTAAGCTCTATGTAGAAACAGGAGGTCAATTTTGCCTGTATGAGTTGTCAGGCATATCTACATAAATCAGAGAAAAAAAGAGAATTATCTGGGTAGAAAGGCAAAATGAGCAATTGTAAGTACCCTTTTGGGCCGAAACGTTGCATCACTTGTCTACCTCAACTGTATTTCACCATGTGATTTTTAAGGCTGGAATTTCTGGTGTTTCAAAATCTGGCATTTTCTATGGCTTTGGACCTTGTGTGTGTGTGTGGGGGAGGTCTAACCAAGTCAGCACGGAGTGCCAACGGTGCATGAGAAAGACTACTGGACTAAATAGATGTTAATGTGGGTTTCCTTACTTTTGGAAGCATTTTCTGCAACTTTGCCCTCTGTTTTTCTTCTTTTAGGAGGTTCCCTCCCCGATTTGTGAACCTGTTGGGGTCTGTCGTCTTTTTCTAAATTAAAAAAACAAAACAAAACTGAATAATCAATATCCATCTTAATAGCTACATTAGCTACTAAACTTATAAATCTCTCATAAAACAAACAAAAAACCATCAAAACTATAACAAGTTTGGGGGTACATATAAATGCATCAATGATCTATAAGGGGATCAACAGTGCAAACACCATTAAACAAGTAGCAGAATTTACTTACATCAAACTCCAGGAATAGACGCCAATTTTCTTCCCATTTCTGAACCCCCTCAAACATCTCTTTGTGCGTCTCATAATACTGCTTGATGTGTTCGATCTCGGCATCGTGAAGGCACAATAGTTCTTCGCTGTAGTCCTCTAAGAGACAAGTAGCTTTCAGTTACATTCTGCCAGCAATTAGAATAATCCAAAACTAAAATAGTTTTAAAAAGCTGGGAAAACAACAAGATGAGCAATCTCACCGTCATAAAACGGAGCAAAGGCTTGCCTCTGTTCATTGCTATAAAAACATTTATCCCAGTAGGACGACAGCTCAGCTCTAATGACTTCAATGACATTTTTAATATTCTGCAGCTTCAGCTCCTGTAGACGATCCACTTCATCTTGTAACTGGAAAACACACAACCACGTTACATTTCATCTATGCGAAGAAACCTTTGTGTACAATTGCAGTGTGGTTTCACTTTCCCGAATTTTTAACATCTTGGGCACAAGACTCTTCAATACAGAAGGATCATGGATGCAAGAAACCAATTTGTAAAGAGGAACATGTTCTGCCAAGAAGATAAAGCAGGTACACAAGGGGTAAATGGAGCAAATAGATTTCTCAAATTGTTAAAGGGAACCTGACAGCTGGATTGGGCATCATGTATCACTGGCTGTATGATTTGAGCCACATGTTTAATTCTGACACGGAGCCGCACAAAAAACATGTCGGACAGGCGGCAGCCTCTCCCGCCTGCTGCCAGTGATTGACAGGAGACTAGCTGCCGGGAACAGCATGTCCGGCTAGTAATTCAGAGTTAAACATATATAGCCGAAATCACGCAGCTACTTTCCAATATATGCATCCCGTGGATCAGGCAGTATTTACCAGCTGTCAGGTTCTATTTAAAGGGAATCAGTCAGCAGGTTTTTACTATGAAATCTGACAGTAACATTAGGTAATGACAGAGACCCCAATTCCAGTAATGTGTCACTTAGTGTACTAGGTGCAGCCGTAATGATAGAGTCACAGTTTTCTCTGCTGCAGATCTCCGTTGTTGGCCGACAGCTCTCTGTGTACAATGCATAGTGACAGAGAGCTGGTAATCAGTGCTGGGGGGGCGAGGCAGGACTAGGAGGCATGAAGGCAGTTGTCCTGTAGTAGTAATCTACTGCTTACAAAACACCGATTTGCTGTTTCAATACAAACAGTCTAGAAAATGATATCCCTGGAATCAGGGTCTCTGCTCCTATATTATAGTGCTTTCAGATTACATAGCAAAAACCTGGCAACAGATTCCCTTTAATCGATAAAATAAAAAGTACTGTCCATATTTGGCCAAAAGATAGGAGTTATTAACCTAACACATTAAAAACAACATTTATAGAAAGAATTCTTACCGCTTTTATGGTTTTTCCTTTCGATCCAGTCATATGAACTGAAAAAGCCTCCCTTTCCTCTTCAGAGATCTGAAGTCTTTCCCATAATTCAGTTATTTTGGCCCGCAGTTCCTCACATAAGGACTTATTTTGTTGGATCTGTTCCTCTAACTGCAAACAAGACATTGTTACCATTGTTTGCCATAAAAATGATAATTGGAATTTAAAAGAAAACAGGGAAAAATTAGGCTCTGACCTGAAAAAGTAGCTGATGTAAAGCTTCAAGATTTTCTTTGGAGAGACAGAAGGCCTCCTCTTCTTCACACACCACATCCCTCTCGAAACTTGTGTCAGGTAAGTGATCCAATTCTTCCATACACACAATTATGTGTTTCTTGGTTTTCACAAATTCAGCTTCACGCAGGTCCTATGGTGTTAGGAGTTAAAAATAATCATAAAAACACAAATTCTATAATTATATATTTATTACAGACCAAAACTTTGGACACCTCATTTAAAGATTTTTCTGTATTTTCAGGACTATGAAAATTGTACATTCACACTGAAGGCACCAAAACTATGAATTAACACATGTGGGATTATATACTCAACAAAAAAGTGTGAAACAACTGAAATTATGTCTTATATTCTAGGTTCTTCAAAGTAGCCACCTTTTGCTTTGATGACTGCTTTGCACACTCTTGGCATTCTCTTGATGAGCTTCAAGAGGTAGTCATCGGGAATGGTCTTCCAACAATCTTGAAGGAGTTCCCAGAGATGCTTAGCACTTGTTGGCCATTTTGCCTTCACTCTGCGGTCCTGCTCACCCCAAACCATCTCGATTGGGTTCAGGTCTGGTGACTGTGGAGGTCAGGTCATCTGGCGTAGCACCCCATCACTATCCTTCTTGGTCAAATAGCCCTTACACAGCCTGGAGGTGTGTTTGGGGTCATTGTCCTGTTGAAAAATAAATGATGGTCCAGCTAAACGCAAGACGGATGGAATAGCATGCCGCTGCAAGATGCTGTGGTAGCCATGCTGGTTCAGTATGCCTTCAATTTTGAATAAATCCCCAACAGGGTCACCAGCAAAGCACCCCCACACCATCACACCTCCTTCTCCTCCATGCCTCACGGTGGGAACCAGGCATGTAGAATCCATCCGTTCACCTTTTCTGCGTCGCACAAAGACACGGTGGTTGGAACCAAAGATCTCAAATTCGGACTCATCAGACCAAAGCACAGATTTCCACTGGCTAATGTCCATTCCTTGAGTTCTTTAGCCCAAACAAGTCTCTTCTGCTTGTTGCCTGTCCTTAGCAGTGGTTTCCTAGCAGCTATTTTACCATGAAGGCCTGCTGCACAAAGTCTCCTCGTTAACAGTTGTTGTAGAGATGTGTCTGCTGCTAGAACTCTGTGTGGCATTGACCTGGTCTCTAATCTGAGCTGCTGTTAACCAGCGATTTCTGAGGCTGGTGACTCGGATAAACTTATCCTCAGAAGCAGAGGTGACTCTTGGTCTTCCTTTCCTGGGGCGGTCCTCTTGTGAGCCAGTTTCTTTGTAGCACTTGGTGGTTTTTGCCACTGCACTTGGGGACACTTTCAAAGTTTTCCCAATTTTTCGGACTGACTGACCTTCATTTCTTAAAGTAATGATGGCCACTCGTTTTTCTGTACTTAGAATTTGTATTATGGCAAGAAAAAGCAGCTAACAGTCTATTCACTAGGACTATCAGCTGTGTATCCACCAGACTTCTGCACAACACAACTGATTGTCCCAATGCCATTTACAAGGCAAGAAATCCCACTTATTAAACCTGACAGGGCACACCTGTGAATTGAAAACCATTCCCGGTGACTACCTCTTGAAGCTCATCAAGAGAATGCAAAGCAGTAATCAAAGCAAAAGGTGGCTACTTTGAAGAACCTAGAATATAAGACATAATTTCAGTTGCTTCACTCCTTTTTGTTAAGTATATAATTCCACATGTGTTAATTCATAGTTTTGATGCCTCAGTGTGAATGTACAATTTTCATAGTCATGAAAATACAGAAAAATCTTTAAATGAGAAGGTGTGTCCAAACTTTTGGTCTGTACTGTATATACAAATGTTGTCATAAAGTATGTGTGTGAACCTTTTCTGCAGAAAGTGCTGACAAATGTCTCCTGAATTGATCCAGCTCGTCCAGACTTGGCACGCGGTGGCCTTCTACAAAGTAGGACGGCGTACACAGGATGTCACACAAGCTTTGATCACGCTGCTTTAACTGTTTTAGCTCTTGCATTCTTTCCTGCTTTTGTTTCAGCATGACTTCTACTCGTGTACGTAAATCCTTCTCCACCTGCAAGATGGTGCTTTCCTCATCTTCCTAGAAAAAAAAGAAAGAACCTAGGTCTCAACACCAATTCACAACTATGCTTTTCAGAACAAAATGTAATTAAACCATTAAAAATGTGAAACGTCATGAGCAGGTGTCCCTCAGACTGCTGTAATAATAGGGTCAGCACCTAGAAAATATATAGAAGCTAATAATCTATAGATGTCCTGATCTGGGATATTCTGCCCATCCCAGACTGATGACGCAAGGACATAGAAAACTCTTTCTTGCTTGTGAAGGGGGCTAATAAGCCAGGACCGGTCTCTGTCTATGCAGCCATGGTAATAAAGAAGGAGGCCGACCCCGTCACACACAGAACTGATCATGTGAGGACACGACACTTTCTCCTGTGTCGAGCTAAAGCATAAAGTGGAATGGACAGGATCCATCAATGGCAGCTACTGAGGACAGCTTTGATAATACAAGTTTTATATATTTATATTTAGAACACTAGTAAACTTTTTTGTTCATCCCCTTTAACATAGCAATGTTTTAATGAGGAAACCTTTCAGTGGTATCCAAATTCATTTCTGTGGAATGGCAGAACTCTACAGAGGGGGAAATGGAGCAAGCGGCCTTGATTTCTGCAGTACTAATTTTATTTATTGGTGGTCACATATCCTGGGCTGATACAAAACGATCTTTAGGTCAGCCCAAGACAAGTCATACATGCTGATGTTATTGAGGTCTACAATTAATTTCTTAAAGGGGTTGATCACTGCTGGACAAACTCTTCTCAATCAATGTTTGGAGCCGATAAGGTCAGAGCAGCAGCAGCCCTGACTACCTTTTGATGTTCGACTTGTCAGATGGCGGGGATTGTTATGCCAGTGCTGATTGGGCGCAGGGCTCATGTCATAACAACCACATGAGCCCCAGGAGTGCGAGGGCCGACACCGCTGGAACGCCGCGAGCACCAAAATGAGTATATGTGTTTTGTTTTTTTTTAATCGGCACAAAACATTCAGAACAAGAAGGGGCCGTCCAGGTAGTGGACAATCCTTTTAAAGGGAACCTGTCACCCCCAAAATCGAAGGTGAGATAAGCCCACCGGCATCAGGGGCTTATCTACAGCATTCTGGAATGCTGTAGATAAGCCCCCGATGTAACCTGAAAGATGAGAAAAAGAGAGGTTAGATCATACTCACCCAGGGGCGTTCCCGCTGCGGTCCGGGTCCGATGGGCTTCACGGTCTGGGTCCAAGGCCTCCTATCTTCATACGATGACGTCCTCTTCTTGTCTTCCCGCTGCGGCTCCGGCACAGGCAGTACTTTGAGGGCAAAGCAAAGTACTGCAGTGCGCAGGCGCCGGGCCTCTCTGACCTTTCCCAGCGCCCGCGCACTGCAATACTTTGCTCTGCCCTCAACAGGGCAGACAAAGTACGCCTGCGCCGGAGCGTGAAGACAAGAAGAGGACGTCATCTGATGAAGATAGGAGGCGCTGTACCGGACCGTGACACCTATTGGGCGGGACCGCCCCTGGGTGAGTATAATCTAACCTTTTTCTCATCTTTCAGGATAGATCGGGGGGCTTATCTACAGCATTACAAAATGCTGTAGATAAGCCCCTGATGCCGGTGGGCTTAGCTCACCTTCGTTTTTGGGGGATTTTGGGGGTGACAGGTTCCCTTTAAGAACAGATTTCCCATACTAGACATTATATACTTACTTCAAATGGAGGAAGGTGCAGCTCCTCACAAAGATCATTCAGTTCTTTTCGGCAGACATCGATGCTTTTTTGCAGACGATCCTTCAAGCTTTCCTCTTCTTTAATCATTTGTGTTAGAAGGATCTAATACATAGAGGTCATACTGTAAAACACTTGTTCTACCGCCATCTGAAATAATCTTTTAAAGGACCTTGCAATTGCTCAAAAATATTGAGTTAAAATCCCCGCACTCCCGTTTCTGCTGCTCATTTGTTGCTTTTGGATCACACTACGTGTAAACCGACAGGGTATTATGTACTTCTACTACTACTACTTTTCTGGGGACATGCACTTTCACCGCTCCCTCCCAGATGCTGCCATAGTTCGGTAGTGTCTAGGATTGCTATATCATCTGCCATGCGGTGATTGACAGCATCTGCAGGGGAGGGCTGAAAGGGCATGCCCCCCAGGGGCTGAAAGGGCATGCCCCCAAGAAAAGACTGAAGAAACTGACAGTTGGACCGCAAGCAGAGATTTCACATATTGCACTCTAGAACCAACAAACGTGAACATCTCTGCAATGGAGCAATATAGTACAAAATGGACAAGAACAGGAGAATCTGAGAGCTCAAGGAAATTGTGCAAGTGACAGGTCCTCTTTAAAGAGAAGAAATGACCATTTATGAAGCAACATTTCTGAAGTACTCTTTTACATTATGCTGTTCCTCTGTTATTCCTCTTTGGTTTTTATTTATAAATATGCACATGGGCATTACCATTTTGCCTGTCATATGGACTTGTCCCTGCACAGTTCAACATTATCAGCACTGATTGGTCAGATAAAATGAAACAAGGCAGATGGGAAAGGATTTCATCCAGCACTATGGAAGAAATAGCCTCAGTTAAATAAATATGTGTATTGTAGAGCTTACGCCGTTAAAAAATTGTTAACAAGAGGAAAAATTCTGGTTAGCGCATAAATTGGCCAATTCACGTGTACCCAGCAGCCACGATAAGGCGATCCTTGTTGCTGGGAACCTGCCTGTGTGACCTAGCAAAATTTTCCTCTTGTTAATCATCTCATGGTATGGAAATATTTTGAAATTAATATAATGACCTGTATAACCTACTGGAATGGCAGCATACGATGAAGGATTTTATGTGGCATTCAAACCATTCCTAGATCTGTGCCTATTAGCACAATGGATATAGGGGAGTGCAAATACATAAGCATTTATCTTAACACCGGTACACACTCACTACACTTAGATAGCGCTTTGGTTTTTTCCTATTACTTTCTTCTTTTCAGAATTTTAGTGGTCCATTAAAAAAATTGTCAAAGTAGCGAACATATGAACCTTGCGCGTTTCGGACTGAATACTAGTTGTTCCATTTTTAATAGCGTAAACTCTACAATAAACAATATGTTCTTATATAAATGGTGCTGGATGAAATCCTTTCCTACCTCCCCCGTTTCATTTTCACAGTCAGGCTATGCTGGACAGACCCAAACTTGTCACTTCATTCATACATTTCTATGAGGACAATCAGAGGAACAGCACAGCACAGAGGTCTGAGAATAGAGACTTCACAATTGTTATCTCACAAATAATACAAGTAGTTACTAAGCAGACATGTCAGGAGAGGCGACAATTCCGCATGATAGTACGGCCTCCCCAAAATCCAGTCATGACCATTAAAAGGATTTATATCTAAAATGTAATAAGAATACTAATCCATCAAACTCTGATAATCACCCTATGGGTCACATGAGCAAATGAATCGGACAAGTGCAATCCGATTAAAAAAAAATAAATATCGGATTGCACTCGGCCCACTATGGGGCAGTGCACATCTGCAATTATGTTCTCATGCTGATTCAGCCTACGAAAACAATCACAGCATACTGCGAGAATTGGACTGCATGCACCCATACAAGTCTGTGGGTGTGTGAAACATCGTACTGCACTCGGATGTCAGCAGAGTGCAGTGCGATTACCGCAGAATTACTTTCTCCGTCTCCTCCACCTGTGCTCAGAGCACAGACACACGGTTCACACTCGCAGCAGAGCAGGAGCCGAGGGTCCTTAGCTTATCGCATCCGATGCCATACGCTGGTGTGACTCCAGCCTAACTAACGTGACCAAGCAGTGGCATGGAGCCTATACAACAGCATAGCCCCCCTACACCTGATTGTATGACCCCCGTATTATGGAGATATCCTCCCCTAATATAATCCTCCTGGGGGGAATCCTCTGTAATACGATGATTAAATATAAGACAACTTTTTTTTTCCTGTCGGAACCTCAAGATACAAATTTACAATAAATTTGTGAGTATTCTCTCTTAATAAAAGTGAACTTAGTCCTTACGTTTATGTGTCTCTTGACGGTATCTGTCCTTTGCAACCTCTGGTCTTCTGGTATTCCAATTTCTTCCCAGATATCTCGAAGACGCGCTAATGCAGAATTTAAGCAGGCTACAGACTCAGCAGCAATCGCCTCGCTACAACACACAAGAGATAAGAAGGTTACCTGTCAGCCAGCGACGTGGAGACAGCGCCATGACCAAGAGCAGCTAGAACTGTGCTGTGACCAGGAGAGGAAAGGCAGCCAGAATTCACAGGACTCGCCCCACTTAATGACCCTCCGACAAGCCTACACCCAGGAATAGGATTATATGTCAATCTTTATCAAAACTGCTGCCTTCCCTGGATTTACAAATCTCTTATTTCGTCACGTAGTGGCTCCTTATTGCTCATTCAGTAGTACTGAACTGGCTCCATGTGCACAGCGGACGGGTGCCCGAGCGGCCTTTACATTGCAGGTGTTATTCTGGGGCATAAAAAGGACAAGAGTAATGCATGCTGATTGTTTCCAGGCAGAAATCGGTCCATGTGCATCGGCACACTGGCTATAAAGAGATCATGTGCGGTCCTTGGCTCTCCATGACAGTTTATCTGTTCACCTGAATGAGTTGGTGAGAGGAGAATGGCAGCTACAGTCTCTGCTATACACAGAGGGACTCCTGCATCAGCGCCGGCTGTCAGTCAGTGCCGGGCTGCGGTTACAGCTGCTGCTCACTGTATACTGCGCGGTGATTGAAGCAACGCCGGCCGCATCCCAATGACTGAGAGCCAAATGCTGCCGGAAGGAATAAGGCTAAGTGCACACGTTGCAGACTTGCCGCAGCAATTCCGCAACTCCTGCCGCTGGGGTATATTGCATGCGGAATTGGCATGCGCATTCCCGCTAAACACTAGCGTTTTACAAGCGTAATTAGCTTGCAGAATGCTAGCGTTTTACAAGCGATCTGCAGCATCGCTTGGAAAACTGACAGGTTGGTCACACTTGTCAAACAGTGTTTGACAAGTGTGACCAAGTTTTTACTATTGATGCTGCCTATGCAGCATCGATAGTAAAAGATATGTTAAAAATAATAAAAAAAAAAAAAAAAAAAGAAAAATTGTGATATTCTCACCTTCCGGCGTCCCCCGTAGGCTTCCAGCTCCTCGTGATGCTCCCTTTCCCAGTAATGCCTCAAGGCAATGACCCCAGATGACGTAGTGGTCTCGCGAGACCGCTATGTCATCACAGGTCATTGTCGCAAGGCATTATTGGGAACGGGAGCATCGCGAGGAGCTGGAAGCCTACGGGGGACGCTGGAAGGTGGGAATATCACAATTTTTTATTTTAATTCTTTTTTTTTTTTTTTACAATTATATGGTGCCCAGTCCGTGGAGGAGTCTCCTCTCCTCCACCCTGGGTACCAACCGCACATGATCCACTTACTTCCCGCATGGTGGGCATAGCCCCATGCGGAAAGTAAGCGGATCAATGCATTTCTATGTGTGCGGAATCCCCGCAATTCCGCACAAAGAATGAACATGCTGCATTTTTCCAGAATGCGATTCAGCCGTGGAAAAAAATGCAACATGTGCACAAAAATTGCGGATTGCATTCTAATAGTAGGATGCTAAATGTATGCGTTTTTTTTGCGGTTTTATTGCATTTTATAGCGAAGAAAAATGTGAAAAATCCTGAACGTGTGCACAGAGAATAAGGCCACGTGCACACGTTTGCAGAAAGTCTTGAGGATTTTTCCGGACTGATTTTGGTAAATCCGCAGGTAACCCACACTGCGGATTTCCTGAGGAATTACTGCGATTTTTTTGCGGATTCCACCTGCGGATTCCTATTATGGAGCAGGTGTAAACCGCTGCGGAATCCGCACAAAGAATTGACATGCTGCGGAATATACCACGCTACGTTTCCGCGCTTTTTTTTTCTGCAGCATGTGCACTGCGGATTTTGTTTTCCATAGGTTTACATGGTACTGTAAACTCAGGGAAAACTGCTGCAAATCTGCAGCGGCCAATCCACAACATGTGCACATAGCCTAAAGCTCATCTCCTGGTAGCTGGGCAGCTTCAGAACACTAGTAACCTGCAGATTAACCCCACATCAGCAGGTTACTAGCATTTAATTTTTACACGACTTGTTCCCTTTAAGAAAAATCTGGGTAACTATTTTGTCATGGCCTACTGGCAATGGTGAAGCTTAGGAATCAGCAATGCTGAGAGGCTGGTGAGGCCACAGAAGAAAAAGGCTGAAGAGTCCTCCCTTACAAAAAGCCTCTTCCTGCCATCTCTCTAGTGTCCTCCCTGTATACTTCAGTGTCAGCTCTCCGGGCCAGCGCTCGCCCTGCTGGAACGTTTAGGTCTCTGCTTGTGAGACCTGCATCAGACTATGATCACATCTGGGTCGGAGCCGACATCACACACACATCGCCATTTCTCAGGTGATATATTGTATATAAGAAAGCAGTCTGTTAGACGCCAGGTGGATGCCTGTGTGTGTGTGGACCAAAACATTCTGTGCAGAAAATATTTAAGAGACTCGTGACTGAATGAGGAATTAATAGTGGAACTATAGTGAAGATCATGAGTAATGGAAGGAATGATACAAGACGGCGCACACTAATCACATTGTGCACAGAACATGAGCACATGACACAGGAATGTAACGGCCGCACTGACACTGTAACAGCGCTCTGCTCCACCCGTAACACAAGGTCACGTCACTCCTCATTGTCTGTCTGGAAAGGTTTATATTCAGTTTACACCTGAACCAACCAAACCTCAGGAGAGAGAATATGTGTCCACTTTCCTGCAAAAAAGCTATATCAAAGTCATTGTTCAGGGCTCCTCTGCTGACCAAACAATGAAATTACCCATGTTCCGAATATTCCACCAGTTTATTTTTGTAATACATAAACTGTCATCTCCCATTCCCTTTTCATTACGTCTTACAGAGAAGGATCTATTCAGGTTTATAAATAACCTCTCACATTGGAGCTGACAATTTCACATCGCACAATTTTTCAACCTGGGAAAAGGAGCATTGTAGATCCCCTTACCATACAACGTGAGGCCACCTTCAGACAGCCATAGCACGGGTCTAACCTGTCTCCAACGTGGATAGAAAGCGAGATCACTACAGGGGCAGGAACGTGACAGAAGCAGTGAGTGAAGGGGGCTGGCTGACCGCTAATTTCAATAGCTAGGCGAGCCTTCTTCATGGTTTATACCTTGCAGAACAGGTGCTGGCTTAGCTATGAAAATAAGCAGGATGGTCGAAAGGCAACCGAGTGTATCAAGGCTCAGAGGGCAACAGGGCACCAAAGCCATTAGAAATCCATCAGTAGGTATCTGACTTACTATTTAACGTTCATTGAAGCAGAATTTGGAAAGGTTGGGAAAGTCCTTTAATGCACAGGTTATTCACAGTCCACTGCAGAAGGTGAAGGCCGACTACACTGGAAGCTTATGGTCTTAAAGGGCCAAATGCCATGATGAGTAAACGTGTTAAGTCAAAAGGGAGTTATTGATCTTAAAGCCTGAGCTGAAAGTCATTTACCGCAGAGTCAGCTATTCCCCCAGAGACCCCCAATT
Organism: Ranitomeya variabilis; assembly: GCF_051348905.1. Taxonomy (NCBI): domain Eukaryota; kingdom Metazoa; phylum Chordata; class Amphibia; order Anura; family Dendrobatidae; genus Ranitomeya; species Ranitomeya variabilis. The sequence goes on along the minus strand of NC_135236.1, from coordinate 175,344,110 downwards.
AGGATGCAGGATCGGAAATTTACAGAAAACAGTAACACATGGCTTTCCTGATAAATCCACCACACCCCGGTGCTCTCTGCTGGGCAGATCTCAGGCATTATTGCGGAGTTTTTCTGCTTACTCAGTTTGACCTCCCACCAGATCAAAAGACGCAGTAGAAATCCGGAGGCCCCAAGATACAATGAGTGGCTGTATTTTTCATCATTGTAACTCTGGCTTGAAAAGGCCAAATATGGCTGAAAGGTTGCTTTTTCTTGCTGCCAAGTAATTTTAAGGATGGAATACAAGTTACGTTTTTCCACACAAGATTGCGTCGGTGCCTCGGATTTCCTAGATTTCTATCCGATCACCAGCCTCAGCACCACGTGAGACCAGTGAGCAGCTGTGATAATCACGCAAGTAGTCCAGGACATCATCACAGCAGTGCCAGTGGTAGCCAGACATATCACTGGAGGACGGACCAACGGGGAGCACTGAAGCAGTTTTATTAGGTCAATAATCTTTCATTTTTATTTTTTATGAAAGAGGTTGTTCACTACTTGGCCAACCCCTTTTTACTCTCCATGTTTAGCCCTGTCTCTCGACTTATAAGTGCGGTGATCAAGAGGCTGTCAGGGCTGCGGCTGCTCTCTCGCTTCCACTCGAAGTTCAATTTGTCCGAAGGAAGGGACAGCGACACCGGAGCAGATTGGGCGCAGGGCTCACGGGTCATAATGATACCCGGGAATGTAAGTGCCGACACCACTGGCATGGGAGGGGAGTATAAGCTTTTCATGTTTTAACGGGGCCAAACATGGGGAATGAGTAGAGGTTGCCCTAGTAGGATAAGTAATCACTTTCTAATTGGTGGGGGTCCGATTGTTGGGATCTTAAAATGCATGGAATTGCAGCACCACAACATTCTAAAAAGTTCTTCTATACGAGAAATAATAGAATATAGGAGAAATAAATACTTAAAGAAGTATCAGGACATTTGGCCCCTAAATCCTCTTAATTACCGTATGTAAGGTATGGGATGAATAAGTATTACACTACGGTACTTCCAGTTTGCCCGCTTCCCCAGTTTCCAGCACCGCTCCAGTCCTCTTCTGGCCCACATGACTACTCTTCAGCTTTGCCAGCTCACACTGTGTAGGTCAGTGCTGCTTTTCCAGTTTTAGGTCTATGAGAACCTAATGCTAGCGCTGTAGGCTCACACTGAGAAAGCTCCACACACAAACTGTGTGACCTGGCTAGTTTTTCAGGTTACGTGGTCAAAAGAGCACGAGAGCGAAGCTGAAAACCAGGGAAGAAACCATTACCATTTTAAAACCTTTGCACTACATAATAAGGAGAGATTAGGGGAACAGTTTTTTGCTGAGACATCTCCAACTAAGGCCCCACATGGCAGAACATGGAGGCCTACAGGCCCATAGTAAGGATCTACAAGAGCTATGTGCCACCATACATACAGCAATGCATGGAGATTTTGGTTTGGAACTTAAAGGCACTGTTTAGTTACTGAGAAACACAGAAAACATAAAAAAAGACCAGACGTAAAATGAGAAATAGCCAAGATTCTCAATAACCACCTCGCTCCTTGAGGACTTGTCCAAAAAAAATATCCTTATGACCTAGGCTATATTCACAGTTTTTGAAGCCAAAAAAAAAAAATGTTTGTTTTTTTCCTGAAGAGGTTTAGAAGATTTTTTTTCCTGAATCTGTTAGTGCAGCCTTTTGATTGGCCAGTGCCCACCTGGGAGCAGGTTCCATCCGCATCAATGAAAATATATGGATTTTTTTTTCCCCACCAAGCACTTGTCAAAAAAATTCTTTGACAAAAAGAAAAAAAAAAAAAAACCTCAACAAACTCCATATCTGAAAGAAAGCAAAGTGGATGTGCCATAGAAAAGAATGGGAAGTGTTTTTTAACTGTTTTTGAGGAGGATTATGGAGACGATCTGCTCAAAAATAAGGGTGTGAACAGAGTCCGAGGGTTCATTTGCAGAAATTTCTGGTGTTTTTCAAATACATCTGAATGAACTTTGCAGAAAAAAAACAAAAAACCTGTGCATATGCTGCAGAAACATCCCTGTTCTGATGTAAGGAACAGATTTCTTTCAGAGATTTCTGCTACAGATGTGTCACCTGTAAGTGGCATCTATGGCTGCCTCCTGGGGAAACCTACAGGAAAACACTCAGGCTTTGTCCACACTTTAAGAAGGGGTGTGCTTGTCACCGGTCATTAAAAAAACAAAAACCTGCATCTCTAATTAGTGAGGCCTTATTCAGATGTCCGTGATTTGTTTCATAGGTAAAAAACACAGACCGTTGATCATCAGTGTTTGGAAGCTGACTTTCATCAGTTTTTGCCACCAGTCATTTTCTAGTATAAAGAGTAAATAAATGACAATGTTAATGACAGACAGATCAAATGTCATCCGTGTGCTCTTCTCCGCAGTGTGGGATCTCACCCTAGATAAGCCAGTACCTGGGTGCGGCAGCGCTGCAGAATGGCTAGCCAATGTGTAAGGTCAGCTCTGGGATTCTGCACCCACCCCAACCACTTGTGCTGGGTCTCACCAGGGACAATGCACAAGGCTGGAGACATTCAGCTCTCCCTGCTCCTCTACCCAACCCTGCAGAGCAGATGGATGGATGGATCAGCTACCAGGGATACGAAACATAATAATGGCTGCTACAGGCAGTCACAGTGTTTATCAGGCTACAGAGACCGTTCCTAAAACACATTATCCCAGAGGCACTCGGCTTCCATAGTAAGGCCGGGTTCACACTAATGCTAGGAGTTCTGTGGAGTGTGTGAACACAAACTGACTGCTGAAACCAAGCACAGCACCTTGTAGAGACATAGCCCTAATTAAAAAATAAAAATAAAACAATTATGGACCTTTAGGCTGTGTGCACACGATGCGGATTTAGTGCAGATCCGCAGAGGATTTTTCCGCGCAGAAACGCTGCAGTTCCACAAAGTGATTTACAGTACAATGTAAATAAATGAAGAAAAAAAAGCTGTGCTAATGGTGCGGAAAAATCCACATTAAAAACGCAGCGGATCAAAAGAAGTAGCATGCTACTTCTTTTGTGCGGAACTGCAGCGTTTCTGACCCCTTCCATTATAGAAATCCGCAGGGGTAAAAAACACGTCAAATCCACAACAAAAACACACAAAATCCGCATAAAAAAACGCGTCAAATCCGCACCTGCATTTTCTGCCAGGAGATGCAGATTTTGTGCAGAAAATTCTGCACCCCAATCCGCAACGTGTGCACATAGCCTGAGGCCATGTGCACACTTTGCGGATTTTGCTGTGGATCCGTAGCAGTTTCCCATGAGTTTACAGTACAATGTAAACCTATGGGAAACAAAAAACGCTGTGCACATGCTGCGGAAAAAAACGCGCAGAAACGCAGCGGATTATATTCCGCAGCATGTCACTTCTTTTCTGCGGATTTTCACCTGCTCCAATAGGAAACTGTAGATGAAAATCCGCCGAAGAAACCGCAGTAAAAACCGCAACGGGTTTTCACTGCGGATTTTGGAATTCCGCTGCGGAAAATTCCGCAAAGTGTGCACATAGCCTTAGTGTCCAGACCTGTTGGTGAGTTTTCCAGAGATCGTTCTTTATTTAGATGTGATGAGGCGCTCAGTGCACCCTTGTTATGGCCAAACAGATCCGTGCACCTTCCCACCCATCTCCACCCTCCTCGTTCATTCAGACCGGCAATGTTCACACCGTTCTTGATGATGGGATGGGCTGAAGTCAGACGATCCAGAATTTAGGAGCAGCTCCAAGTTGCGCCTAATTTTTTTGTGACTTTTTAAAACTTTTACCCCAGAATTCAGGAGTGAAAGCTTTGATGAATCTGGCCCTAAGGGTAGAACTTGTATTAGCGATATGTCCCCTATAAGGTGCTGTGCTTGGTTTGAACAATCACGCTCTGACAGATTCTCTTTAACTGATAAAAAAAAAAATGGATATGTCCTATGATGGGACCAGAGCCAGATGGGCTGTATGGACTATAATGGAGTCTATGTGGTTCCCTTCAGGTTGTCCATTAGTGATGAGCGAATATACTCGTTACTCGAGATTTCCTGAGCACGCTCGGGTGTCCTCCAAGTATTTTTTAGTGCTCGGAGATTTAGTTTTCCTCACCGCAGCTGAATAATTTACAGCTATTAGCCAGCATAAGTACATGTGGGGATTCCCTAGCAACCAGGCAACCCCCACATGTACTTATGCTGGCTAACAGATGTAAATTATTCAGCTGCGGTGAGGAAAACGAAATCTCCGAGCACTAAAAAATACTCGGAGGACACCCGAGCGTGCTCGGGAAATCTCGAGTAACGAGTATACTCGCTCATCACTATTGTCCATCATTCTAACAGAAAGAAACAGCTGTAAGTTGCGCTTTTACTTCCGGGAAAAGTGATGGCGCTTGTGACAAAAGTGACATCCTAAACAAAGTGCCTCCATTTACTGATGGGTAGACCACCACCTACTGATGGGTAGACCACCACTAGATCTTAGGTAGATACTCAACGGTTCACTGCATGTGCAGGACTTCGGGGCAGTTCGTGATGACATCTAGGCCCAGGTTACATCACAGTGACTCCAGGCATGACCCAACACAATGATACAAGTCACATTGTACCAGCCTGACCTGAGTGACTGTACTGAGGGCACACTCAGAGGGCCGATTACCAGTGGCAGCACTGTGCCTACTGACAAAATCTGTAGACAGGTTCTCCTTAAGCAGTATGACATTGATCAAACACCGTGCAGGGCCGCACAAGGTGTCCAGGCTGCAAAGTACATTTTAGTGTTAATATTTACCCAGGAGTCAGATTCCTGAGCAGTGATGGCCATCCCCTATAGACGTGCTGTTAGCTGCACAGTGGGGTCTCCTCTGTAGGACTCAGCCCTCAGCAGATTCAGGACTCTGGGAAAGCTGGGTGACTGCCTCTGTGGTCAATGTTTGCAGGGAAAGTCAGGGCAGAGCAGGGACTGCAATCAGCGCCTCTACATTCTGCACACAGGGACCATGTTGTCCCGGGGCAACAGGTGACCCCCTCCCCCCATATTCCCCCTGTGCACAGTGGCATCATGCCCATATTCCCCTTGTGCCATCTAACCCTTGGTCCCTCCTGCCCCCACACTGCACCCTCCTGCCCCCCCACACTGCACCCTCCTGCCCTGTGCCCCCCACACTGCACCCTCCTGCCCTGTGCCCCCCCACACTGCACCCTCCTGCCCTGTGCCCCCCCACACTGCACCCTCCTGCCCTGTGCCCCCCCACACTGCACCCTCCTGCCCTGCGCCCCCCCACACTGCACCCTCCTGCCCTGCGCCCCCCCACACTGCACCCTCCTGCCCTGTGCCCCCCCACACTGCACCCTCCTGCCCTGTGCCCCCACCACACTGCACCCTCCTGCCCTGTGCCCCCCACACTGTACCCTCCTGCCCTGTGCCCCCCCACACTGCACCCTCCTGCCCTGTGCCCCCCACACTGTACCCTCCTGCCCTGTGCCCCCCCCACACTGCACCCTCCTGCCCTGTGCCCCCCCCACACTGCACCCTCCTGCCCTGTGCCCCCACCACACTGCACCCTCCTGCCCTGTGCCCCCACCACACTGCACCCTCCTGCCCTGTGCCCCCACCACACTGCACCCTCCTGCCCTGTGCCCCCCCCCACACTGCACCCTCCTGCCCTGTGCCCCCCCACACTGCACCCTCCTGCCCTGTGCCCCCACCACACTGCACCCTCCTGCCCTGTGCCCCCCACCACACTGCACCCTCCTGCCCTGTGCCCCCCCACACTGTACCCTCCTGCCCTGTGCCCCCCCACACTGCACCCTCCTGCCCTGTGCCCCCCCACACTGCATCCTCCTGCCCTGTGACCCCCACACTGTACCCTCCTGCCCAGCCCCCTTTGTACCTTGCCTGGGTGGCGACTCCCGGCCTCATTAGCACAGAATGCAGCCTCCCTGTATACAATCACCTCTTTATGCCCCGGTTTCGGGGGAGTGGCATGGAGCCCCACAGCGTACAACCTGCACCAGGATGATGCGTGCCCGTGCTGGGACTTGTGGTTCCACTCGAGGCCACATACACGGATAATATTGACCACCAGAAGTTAATAACCGGGAGATGCCAGCCCCGTACTATGATCACACCTTGCCAGCACGGCGGGAGGCGGCACTAGGCCCCTGGTACCATCACAGCTGTCGGTGACACAAGACGTGACCATGTCCCACACCTGCACCGTGCCCGTACACCTATATGCTCTGTGTCCGGCAGCTCATACAGACACAGGACCGGCCGGCACCCAGCGGGTTAAATGTTAATGAGCCAATTACCGCTCACCTTCTCCTCATGGCGGCGGCGGCGCTCCGCTCTGCGCTGTATACGAGGCTCAGCCGTTTCTGACACAACCGTTTCCAGTCCTCAGTCGCAGACAGTAACTAACTTTTCAAATTTGCCTCGAGAACGTAGCTCTCCGCATTGTGATTGGTGGGTGACGATGACATCACAGGTTCCCAAGGTAACGGCTGGAATGACAGCTACAAAGCTCCACGCCTCAGTCAGGAATGGGAAACTGCGCATGCGTCACTGGGCGGGTGGGTGTTCATTCAAAACTCCCAGTCTGTATGGTATTATTACTGTCTGAGCGACGTGTGTATGTGTACAGTGCGCAGCCGCTGCCAGGTGGGGTGAGCCTACAATGTATGGGCCCCTGCCAGGTCCTGACTGCACATACCACCCGCTCACTAGGGTAAATGCCAGAAGGTATGGGCTCCTGGCAGGTATATAGTATTGGAGCCAGCAGAAGGTATGGGCCCCTGTCAGGTATATAGTATTGGAGCCAGGAGAAGGTATGGGCTCCTGTCAGGTGTATAGTATTGGAGCCAGCAGAAGGTATGGGCTCCTGTCAGGTATATAGTATTGGAGCCAGCAGAAGGTATGGGCTCCTGTCAGGTATATAGTATTGGAGCCAGCAGAAGGTATGGGCTCCTGGCAGGTATATAGTATTGGAGCCAGCAGAAGGTATGGGCTCCTGTCAGGTATATAGTATTGGAGCCAGCAGAAGGTATGGGCTCCTGTCAGGTGTATAGTATTGGAGCCAGCAGAAGGTATGGCCTCCTGTCAGGTATATAGTATTGGAGCCAGGAGAAGGTATGGGCTCCTGTCAGGTATATAGTATTGGAGCCAGCAGAAGGTATGGGCTCCTGTCAGGTTAATAGTATTGGAGCCAGCAGAAGGTATGGCCTCCTGTCAGGTATATAGTATTGGAGCCAGCAGAAGGTATGGGCTCCTGTCAGGTATATAGTATTGGAGCCAGGAGAAGGTATGGGCTCCTGTCAGGTATATAGTATTGGAGCCAGCAGAAGGTATGGGCTCCTGTCAGGTATATAGTATTGGAGCCAGCAGAAGGTATGGGCTCCTGTCAGGTATATAGTATTGGAGCCAGCAGAAGGTATGGGCTCCTGTCAGGTATATAGTATTGGAGCCAGCAGAAGGTATGGGCTCCTGTCAGGTATATAGTATTGGAGCCAGCAGAAGGTATGGGCTCCTGGCAGGTATATAGTATTGGAGCCAGCAGAAGGTATGGGCTCCTGTCAGGTATATAGTATTGGAGCCAGCAGAAGGTATGGGCTCCTGTCAGGTGTATAGTATTGGAGCCAGCAGAAGGTATGGGCTCCTGTCAGGTATATAGTATTGGAGCCAGCAGAAGGTATGGGCTCCTGTCAGGTATATAGTATTGGAGCCAGCAGAAGGTATGGGCTCCTGTCAGGTATATAGTATTGGAGCCAGGAGAAGGTATGGGCTCCTGGCAGGTATATAGTATTGGAGCCAGCAGAAGGTATGGGCTCCTGTCAGGTATATAGTATTTGAGCCAGCAGAAGGTATGGGCTCCTGTCAGGTATATAGTATTGGAGCCAGGAGAAGGTATGGGCTCCTGGCAGGTATATAGTATTGGAGCCAGCAGAAGGTATGGGCTCCTGTCAGGTATATAGTATTGGAGCCAGCAGAAGGTATGGGCTCCTGTCAGGTTAATAGTATTGGAGCCAGCAGAAGGTATGGCCTCCTGTCAGGTATATAGTATTGGAGCCAGCAGAAGGTATGGGCTCCTGTCAGGTATATAGTATTGGAGCCAGGAGAAGGTATGGGCTCCTGTCAGGTATATAGTATTGGAGCCAGGAGAAGGTATGGGCTCCTGTCAGGTATATAGTATTGGAGCCAGGAGAAGGTATGGGCTCCTGTCAGGTATATAGTATTGGAGCCAGGAGAAGGTATGGGCTCCTGTCAGGTATATAGTATTGGAGCCAGCAGAAGGTATGGGCTCCTGTCAGGTATATAGTATTGGAGCCAGGAGAAGGTATGGGCTCCTGGCAGGTATATAGTATTGGAGCCAGCAGAAGGTATGGGCTCCTGTCAGGTATATAGTATTGGAGCCAGCAGAAGGTATGGGCTCCTGTCAGGTTAATAGTATTGGAGCCAGCAGAAGGTATGGCCTCCTGTCAGGTATATAGTATTGGAGCCAGCAGAAGGTATGGGCTCCTGTCAGGTATATAGTATTGGAGCCAGGAGAAGGTATGGGCTCCTGTCAGGTATATAGTATTGGAGCCAGGAGAAGGTATGGGCTCCTGTCAGGTATATAGTATTGGAGCCAGCAGAAGGTATGGGCTCCTGTCAGGTATATAGTATTGGAGCCAGGAGAAGGTATGGGCTCCTGGCAGGTATATAGTATTGGAGCCAGCAGAAGGTATGGGCTCCTGTCAGGTATATAGTATTGGAGCCAGCAGAAGGTATGGGCTCCTGTCAGGTATATAGTATTGGAGCCAGGAGAAGGTATGGGCTCCTGGCAGGTATATAGTATTGGAGCCAGCAGAAGGTATGGGCTCCTGTCAGGTATATAGTATTGGAGCCAGCAGAAGGTATGGGCTCCTGTCAGGTTAATAGTATTGGAGCCAGCAGAAGGTATGGCCTCCTGTCAGGTATATAGTATTGGAGCCAGCAGAAGGTATGGGCTCCTGTCAGGTATATAGTATTGGAGCCAGGAGAAGGAATGGGATCCTGTCAGGTATATAGTATTGGAGCCAGCAGAAGGTATGGGCTCCTGTCAGGTATATAGTATTGGAGCCAGCAGAAGGTATGGGCTCCTGTCAGGTATATAGTATTGGAGCCAGGAGAAGGTATGGGCTCCTGGCAGGTATATAGTATTGGAGCCAGCAGAAGGTATGGGTTCCTGTCAGGTATATAGTATTGGAGCCAGGAGAAGGTATGGGCTCCTGTCAGGTATATAGTATTGGAGCCAGCAGAAGGTATGGGCTCCTGTCAGGTATATAGTATTGGAGCCAGGAGAAGGTATGGGCTCCTGGCAGGTATATAGTATTGGAGCCAGCAGAAGGTATGGGCTCCTGTCAGGTATATAGTATTGGAGCCAGCAGAAGGTGTGGGCTCCTGGCAGGTATATAGTATTGGAGCCAGCAGAAGGTGTGGGCTCCTGTCAGGTATATAGTATTGGAGCCAGCAGAAGGTATGGGCTCCTGTCAGGTATATAGTATTGGAGCCAGCAGAAGGTATGGGCTCCTGTCAGGTTAATAGTATTGGAGCCAGCAGAAGGTATGGCCTCCTGTCAGGTATATAGTATTGGAGCCAGCAGAAGGTATGGGCTCCTGTCAGGTATATAGTATTGGAGCCAGGAGAAGGTATGGGCTCCTGTCAGGTATATAGTATTGGAGCCAGGAGAAGGTATGGGCTCCTGTCAGGTATATAGTATTGGAGCCAGGAGAAGGTATGGGCTCCTGTCAGGTATATAGTATTGGAGCCAGGAGAAGGTATGGGCTCCTGTCAGGTATATAGTATTGGAGCCAGCAGAAGGTATGGGCTCCTGTCAGGTATATAGTATTGGAGCCAGGAGAAGGTATGGGCTCCTGGCAGGTATATAGTATTGGAGCCAGCAGAAGGTATGGGCTCCTGTCAGGTATATAGTATTGGAGCCAGCAGAAGGTATGGGCTCCTGTCAGGTTAATAGTATTGGAGCCAGCAGAAGGTATGGCCTCCTGTCAGGTATATAGTATTGGAGCCAGCAGAAGGTATGGGCTCCTGTCAGGTATATAGTATTGGAGCCAGGAGAAGGTATGGGCTCCTGTCAGGTATATAGTATTGGAGCCAGGAGAAGGTATGGGCTCCTGTCAGGTATATAGTATTGGAGCCAGCAGAAGGTATGGGCTCCTGTCAGGTATATAGTATTGGAGCCAGGAGAAGGTATGGGCTCCTGGCAGGTATATAGTATTGGAGCCAGCAGAAGGTATGGGCTCCTGTCAGGTATATAGTATTGGAGCCAGCAGAAGGTATGGGCTCCTGTCAGGTATATAGTATTGGAGCCAGGAGAAGGTATGGGCTCCTGGCAGGTATATAGTATTGGAGCCAGCAGAAGGTATGGGCTCCTGTCAGGTATATAGTATTGGAGCCAGCAGAAGGTATGGGCTCCTGTCAGGTTAATAGTATTGGAGCCAGCAGAAGGTATGGCCTCCTGTCAGGTATATAGTATTGGAGCCAGCAGAAGGTATGGGCTCCTGTCAGGTATATAGTATTGGAGCCAGGAGAAGGTATGGGCTCCTGTCAGGTATATAGTATTGGAGCCAGGAGAAGGTATGGGCTCCTGTCAGGTATATAGTATTGGAGCCAGGAGAAGGTATGGGCTCCTGTCAGGTATATAGTATTGGAGCCAGGAGAAGGTATGGGCTCCTGTCAGGTATATAGTATTGGAGCCAGCAGAAGGTATGGGCTCCTGTCAGGTATATAGTATTGGAGCCAGGAGAAGGTATGGGCTCCTGGCAGGTATATAGTATTGGAGCCAGCAGAAGGTATGGGCTCCTGTCAGGTATATAGTATTGGAGCCAGCAGAAGGTATGGGCTCCTGTCAGGTTAATAGTATTGGAGCCAGCAGAAGGTATGGCCTCCTGTCAGGTATATAGTATTGGAGCCAGCAGAAGGTATGGGCTCCTGTCAGGTATATAGTATTGGAGCCAGGAGAAGGTATGGGCTCCTGTCAGGTATATAGTATTGGAGCCAGGAGAAGGTATGGGCTCCTGTCAGGTATATAGTATTGGAGCCAGCAGAAGGTATGGGCTCCTGTCAGGTATATAGTATTGGAGCCAGGAGAAGGTATGGGCTCCTGGCAGGTATATAGTATTGGAGCCAGCAGAAGGTATGGGCTCCTGTCAGGTATATAGTATTGGAGCCAGCAGAAGGTATGGGCTCCTGTCAGGTTAATAGTATTGGAGCCAGCAGAAGGTATGGCCTCCTGTCAGGTATATAGTATTGGAGCCAGCAGAAGGTATGGGCTCCTGGCAGGTATATAGTATTGGAGCCAACAGAAGGTATGGGCTCCTGGCAGGTATATAGTGGAGCCAGCAGAAGGTATGGGCTCCTGGCAGGTGTATAGTATTGGAGCCAGCAGAAGGTATGGGCTCCTGTCAGGTATATAGTATTGGAGCCAGCAGAAGGTATGGGCTCCTGTCAGGTATATAGTATTGGAGCCAGGAGAAGGTATGGGCTCCTCCTGGCAGGTATATAGTATTGGAGCCAGCAGAAGGTATGGCCTCCTGTTAGGTATATAGTATTGGAGCCAGCAGAAGGTATGGGCTCCTGGCAGGTATATAGTATTGGAGCCAACAGAAGGTATGGGCTCCTGTCAGGTATACAGTATTGGAGCCAGCAGAAGGTTTGGGCTCCTGTCAGGTATACAGTATTGGAGCCAGCAGAAGGTATGGCCTCCTGTCAAGTATACAGTATTGGAGCCAGCAGAAGGTTTGGGCTCCTGTCAGGTATACAGTATTGGAGCCAGCAGAAGGTATGGGCTCCGGGTAGTATAGGTGAGGACACCAGAATGTATGGGCTCCTGCCACATCCTGACTGGAGCCCATACATTCTAGCCCATTCTGTCATGATTCCTCCTGAGCATCTGGGCGCAGTGAGTGACAGTTCTGCCGTCCAATCTAGGAATGAGATGTGCTGAGCTGTCAGTGCGGTGATGGACAGCTCTGCCGTCCAATCTGATGCTGGGGTGTGCTGAGCTGTCTGTGTCTGGAGTGACAGTTTAGCCATCCAATCAGGAGTAGGGTGTACCGGGACTTCATCCATGTGTTTCTTGTCCAGAGTAATTACTTGGCTAAGTAACCAGCTCTCTGCCTTTGATTGCTGTCAGTTGTAGCTTTGCTCTGTACGCCTTGTCTGGTATTCTTGTGAGGGACGGTCAGGGCAGTAGTCGTGGCCACCAGCATCTGCAACAGTGTGCCCTGGCCTCCCATCGCAAAAACACGCTGCCCATCATCCTGCATACCAGCAGCGTCTTCTTCAACTCCATCAGGGACCTCAGCATGTTTCAGGAGGTTCTCTGGATCAACTTTGGAATAAATAGATTCAAAGTCCATTACAACTTTAACAAGAACTTCTTTTCTAGGACTTGAGCACAGCATATTCATATTCTTTACAGTATCATCACCATCAGGGGTTACAGCAATTAACTCCTCTTCTGTCCCTTTCCTTCTCTTTCTGTCGCTAAGCTCACTTCCTTGTGGGGGTTCCCTCTACCGCTGCTTCGCCCCAGCTCCGAGGGCATCAGCCTACACAATTATCTGCCACATGATAAGCGACCTGCCCGTACTGCTTATCCTTTTTGTAGCAACTGCAGACCCACTTAAATTGCCTTCCAGCGCTGCTGCTGTATCTCCCTTCTGTGACAATCCAGGTCCTGAATATCTGCTGGGTTCTGTGCCTTAACAACGTTGCGTGGCACGGTGTTGCCCAGGGCTAGCCAGCCCGAGTCCTGAGCTAATGGGCGCCCTTGCTCTGACTGAGAACTATCAGGAAGTCTCTCCTGTCTTATTCACCATGCCCCTCCTATGTTTAACTATTTACTATAATTCACCATCTAGTGGCCAACCCGGAGTAACACACTTTCCCCAAATATAACATCCATATTATACAAATTTTACATAGTAGTAACACATGATAGCAGCATGGCAAATATACTTAAAAGGGGTTGGGGAAAAGGTGATACATATATTACAACCCCTTACATTCTGATCCTTGCTTCTGGTTGTCCTAGGATTTGTCTTGACCATCCATTTGCTTAGCCCTTTTGTCATGGTCCGCTACCTTGGAATATTGACCTCGGACTGTTTTCTGACCTTGTTCATCTCAACTCTCTGACCATGATGTACGCTTTTGACCTCAGACCTCTTGACTATCCAGCCTCAGTAGTGACTAGTGTCACATTGGCCTCACATTTTTCGCACCAGTATGGATCCTATTCATACACTGTGTGATCAGGTGACGAACTTTACCCAGGTGGGTCAGAATCTTGCCCGGAAACACCAGAGGTTTGAAACATTGCAGTTGCAGGGTCACTTTTCTAGTGTGATTGAGGCGCCCCAGACCCTGCACTGCCGGCAGTAGTTTTGACGCCTGTATCTTCTGATGTGCAGTTAATTTCTCCCGAACCAGTAATGGCCCTTCCTGATACATTTTCAGTGGAGAAAAATCAGTTTAGGGTGTTCAGGTAGAGCTGTAGGCTATATTTTACCATGCGACCCACGTTCATCAGGGAATGAGTCCCAGTGGGTGGGAATAATCATGCCCTTACTGCGAGGGGATCCTCAAACTTGGGCATTTCCCTTGTTTCCACCCCCCAAATCCCAGAATGGTAATCTGCCTTTTTTTTAATACGCTTTAGGGTTAATCTTTGACGAACCTGATGGAGTCCAGGTTGCAGAGGCAAAGATTATGAACCTGAGTTCTGGCAGTGGTCCACTAAAATTTTGTGGAATAATGCAGCTCTCGTGTCAGTTTTGCTTAGGCCTTTTGGATATATTTAAGGACACCTTGGCTCTGCATACTCCACTCTGTTCCTTGAGGGAGGCCATGACTCAGGCCATTCGGTTGGATCACGGCATTCAGGGAGGCGTAATATGCGACAGGAGGTTTTGGTAATTTTCTCCCAAGCTGTTCACCTAGCAGAGGCAGAACCGATGGAATTTGGAGATGCCAGCTCTTGGATAATTGAGAGGAGACGTTGGCGTGATCTTGGACAATACTTCTACTGCGGTCACGCTGGGTATCTTCTAAAGGACTGCTCCCATACACCCTCAAGCAAGCAGGCATTTTCCATACAACCTAAGTCTGGGTGATTGTTGAGGAGGTCACTCAGACTTCCAGGTACCTTTTTACTCCTCAGATAAAGTACTGCTGAATGTGAAATTACTTTTCCAGAACCAGTAGGTTTCACTGATTGTAAATCTGCTGCCAACGTCATTGATTGAGGACTGGTCCTGATATTAGGATTAGGGACAGTTAGGTTGGAAAAACACGTTCAAATTGCCGCCATTGATAGGACACACTGTTACTCCAGAACTTTGTCCAGCTGATAATGATGGAATTCATACTTGAAGTGGGAACACTTCACTCTGAGTTCACCTTCTGTTATGTTTTGGATACTTTGCCTGCTGGTTTGTTGTTGGGGTTTTCATGGTTGCATAATAAAACTAAAAGGACAATTTAAAGAGGCATTGTACGAGTGTCTACCCCAGTGTGCAGCCGAGGGAGCCGATCTACTACAGGTGGTGTTTCAATCGCGGGCAACCTTCCAGGAGCACGTGTACAGCTGTGGACAAACCACATGTCCTGGGTAAAGACGGCCACAAGCCAAGAGACAAAGTCAGGCTGTATGGAGGACCTGATTAAAGGGAACCTGTCAGCAGGATTGTGCACAGTAACCTACAGATAGTGTCAGGGCGTAGCCGATATACTGATTAAAATGATACCTTGGTTGATGAAATCCGTCTTGTGGTTGTTGTTGAATCTTTATTTTCAGTTTTTAGTTAATGATATGCCCGTGCTCTGGGGCGGCCTGTGGGGGGTCTTCTTGTGGTGCTCTGATTAGGTATTCATAATGCAGACTGCTGACAGGTCACTGCTCCCTCACTGACCTGCCCCCCAGTTTACATAAGGAATATATGCACATACTGGAAAAAAAAAACCTTCTGCAGGCAGGAGCCAGCTGTGTCACCTGCGCTGCAACATAATCGCACCTCCCGACCGACCGCCGATACTCGCCCTACTCCAGCGATGCCTTGTCTCAGCGCTGGCAGCTTGTCCTGTGTGAGC
The DNA here is from genome assembly GCF_051348905.1 of Ranitomeya variabilis. NCBI lineage: Eukaryota > Metazoa > Chordata > Amphibia > Anura > Dendrobatidae > Ranitomeya > Ranitomeya variabilis. The sequence goes on along the minus strand of NC_135236.1, from coordinate 175,328,935 downwards.
GGTCACGTGGTACCGCTCATTAAGGTGATGAATATGGATGTGCAGCGCCCCAGAGTCCTGGTCATTGCAGTATTGTCGGTCTTCCACCAGGGGGAGTGATGGTATGTTTGATGGTACTAAAGGAGTTCTCCTGACCAGGTATCACAGTCACACACTACACTTCACACTCCAGCCACCAGGGGGAGCAAAAGGTTCTATCTATTAGGCCACTCCTCACACTCGGGTAAAACTGGGGGTTGGATAGGAAGTTAGGGAGAAAGCTGCCTGGGTGAGACTCAGAGAAGACCTGTCAGGCAGACAGAGAGAGAAAAGGAGGAACATCTGAGCTGCAGACAGAGGTCCCTGTCAGGGGTGGGATCCTGACAGAGACATAGCAAGAGATAGAACGTTACGGAGCTGCGCCTGCACCTCATTGCGGCAGCATCCTAAGAAAGGACAAGAAGTGAAGTATATTGTGGAGAAGTGAGAAACGAGATCACAGCACAAGGAGATAATACCAGGAGGAGTCTTGCCTTAAGACCGGCAACATCCTTCTGAGGCGCGTAGCCGGTGGCCGGAACACCGAGGGAATAATTGGCTCTACGCATTACTTCGAAACACGGCAGGACAGCTAATTCCAAGTTGGCTGCCTGACCTTTAACCTAATGAAGACAACGGAGGCAAATTGTGGGAGAGGGGCATCTCTAGGGTCCCTATAAAATAGCTCCAGGCCTACCCCGTCATACGGGTCGTCCTAGCCATACCATCTGGGGGAAGGAGAGAGAACATCAGAAATATACACGAGAGTTGTGAGGACTTTCCCGTGGTGCTCAGCAGGGAGGTACTACAACACACAGGCGTTAGTAGGAAGGCTACTGATTTCCACCAGCAAAGGGAACTCTGGATGTGCCTTCGGACCGGCTGGACTTAGCCTGCCCTGTGAGTGGTACTCTAGACTGCGGACGCTGAAGTCTTCAATAAAAGGTAAAGAGACTGCAACCTTTGTGTCCTTGTTCTTCATCGCGCCTTACAACATCCACCATTACTACCTACTCTTCAAGGGAAGCCCTGGGGACATACTTCACCTGTGGGAAGGTATAACATCTAGCTGCCATTCCATCACCCCAGCGGACCCCTAGCAGCGTCGGTCACCCTGACCGAACACCACAGGTGGCGTCACGAACACTTGACAAACTACACCTCTAATTGGGCGCCCCTTAGCAGGGCCAAGGACCAGGTCGGGCCACCGTGACATCCCCAGAACCGAGACAGAGGGACCCGTTACCGAGTGCCCCACTGCCCTGCGCCTGGGGGCGATCCAACTTTGGCATCACGAACAGGATCTACTTAAGCCCGAGAATCGGGTCATGTGTGCCTTAGAACTGTGCCAGAATTGTGCTTGAACTGTGATTTTCTTAAAGACTGTGTATTGCCATTTGCCGCCAAAAATTCCCACCAAAACTGCCGCCATTACAGCGCTACGAGGAGCGCAGAAAAAGAAGAAGGGTGTGGAGTTGTGGGCGTGAACGAACTGAGAGGCGCGAAGAACAATGGCCGCCCAGTCTAAATATTTCTGTATTCTGAGGACGTGTCCGTCAGCAGCCGAGGTCTGCCTCCTAATTCTCTATGGTGGGCGGAAACCGAAGAAACAAAACTATGACTCAGAAGGAATGGGGCTGGAGACCAGCGGGGACCTCCGAAAAAGAATGGCCCCGCACCGACCCTCGTCACCAGAGGACTACTCCAACATGCCACCGCTGGAAGGCCTGGACCCCTGGGAGTTGCCTGCGGAGATTCCGCTGCCCGCATCGCGACTGACCCTGGCGCCTTCCTCAGAGGAGTGGAGTGGCGCTGAAGGAGCCGTTTCGAGCGCGGGTACCAGGCGCCGCGGTTACCAGGAGGACCGTCTTCCCTCCGCACCTGATCCATTCGTCGCCGTGACTGCTGGAGCCCCGGCGTTCCCGTCACCTGACCCCAGACCACCGGGGAGGCCTGACTTTGGGCCCTTCCCATGGGGGGAATACCGGAGGCATCTGATTGCTGAGTACGTGAGAGAAGTGGAGCAGGAAGTTCGAGGCGAGTTGCTGGATGGCTCTTTGCCAAAGTGGGGTGTCGTGATCGTATACCAACCCAGAGAGGAAAAGGGTTCGTGCAGGAGATCGGGTCGTCGGTGAGGGTCCACATCACCCGGGAGGAAGTGGAGTCCTGCCTGAGCGGAGGCGGTGCGGATCCCATCGTGAAACCCGGAGACGCCATCACCTACCGCCGGTACCAAAAGGGGAACGGTTGGTGGGCCCGGGATATACAGTGGTGCACAGCCCTCTTGGCGGTATCCAGGACCCTGGAGGAGGAACTTGCCGCTGAAGCCGCCGCAGCAACCTCTACCGTCCCTGGCATCATTCACCGGACCATCCAGACCTTTATTGTCGCGCACGACCTGGTCGTGCAGAAAGAACAGACGCATGGAGTACACCTGGCGCCAGGAGTAGACTTGGATGCGAGTCTTCCTAACCAGCAGAGGGCTACGTGTCCGGTAAGGCCCTGGTGGAGGCCGCCTCCTGAATTATGAGAATAAACCTCGGAAACCTGAAACTGTAAATAGTTAACTGTTTGTTTTCCTGTTTTTGCTGCTTTAAACCCGTTCAGGGTTATGGGGATCCCTTTGTTGACCCGGGATCCCTACTGTTTCCAGTTTGCCAAAGTTTATTTTAAAAGAACTGCAGAATCATGAACTGCGCATGATCACAAACTGTTGCTGTACATAGTTTGCACCTTCTTAAAGGTGCCCTCTACTGGTTTTACAAAGAAGAGCTTTTTGAAGAGACTGTTCCTGATTACAGCGCGGAAGTTCTTGCTTTAAACAGACTTGCAAATTGATAGTTTGCACTACCTCGGAAGAGACTTGGTTTCCTCTTAAAGGGGATGTTCATTTGTTGCACGTAGTCGAAACATGATAATGTTGCTTTAAATAGTTAGACAGTGATAATGTTTTACATAGTGATAGTATGTAGCTAGGAATAGAAATGTCTTATAATGTTCTTGAATAAAATCGAAGTTAAAGTAATATTAGAATTGCTGAGAGAAAAGCTAAAAGAAAGACGCAGTAGGCCCGTAGGGGTAGACAGACAGTCCTGCATACGTGAAAGTGAGAAAGTGAGTTTTATAGCACACCTTTAGTGGGTACACGCCCTTAAAGGAAAAGTACTGTTTTGTATTTGCACTTAGTATATAGCATACCCGTATGGGTAATAACAGTTATTTATAGTTAGTTAATTAATAGGTGTTATTTAAAAATTATAAGCACAATGTAAATATGTTTTTGTTTGCAACGTTCAAATGTCCTTACCTCCCATAAAGGGAAGCATTGTTATATTTACTTGTTTACAGCATTCCAAAAATTTTGTATGTCTTTTGCTAACATGTATTGTTGCTCTTCTTTTCCCAGTCCGGGAGTACTGGATTTAACGGGGGAAGGGGGGAGTGCAGCGCACCAGAGTCCTGGTCGTTGCAGTATTGTCGCTCTTCCAACAGGGGGAGTGATGGTACGTCTGATGGTACTAAAGGAGTTCACCTGACCAGGTATCACAGTCACACACTACACTTCACACTCCGGCCACCAGGGGGAGCAAAAGGTTCTATCTATTAGGCCACTCCTCACACTCGGGTAAAACTGGGGGTTGGATAGGAAGTTAGGGAGAAAGCTGCCTGGGTGAGACTCAGAGAAGACCTGTCAGACAGACAGAGAAAAGGAGGAACATCTGAGCTGCAGACAGAGGTCCCTGTCAGGGGTGGGATCCTGACAAAGACATAGCAAGAGATAGAACGTTGCGGAGCTGCGCCTGCACCTCATTGCGGCAGCATCCTAAGAAAGGACAAGAAGCGAAGTATATTGTGGAGAAGTGAGAAACGAGATCACAGCACAAGGAGATAATACCGGGAGGAGTCTTGCCTTAAGACCGGCAACATCCTTCTGAGGCGCGTAGCCGGTGGCCGGAACACCGAGGGAGTAATTGGCTCTACGCATTACTTCGAAACACGGCAGGACAGCTAATTCCAAGTTGGCTGCCTGACCTTTAATCTAATGAAGACAACGGAGGCAAATTGTGGGAGAGGGGCTTCTCTAGGGTCCCTATAAAATAGCTCCAGGCCTACCCCTTCATACGGGTCGTCCTAGCCATACCATCTGGGGGACGGAGAGAGAACATCAGAAATATACACGAGAGTTGTGAGGACTTTCCCGTGGTGCTCAGCAGGGAGGTACTACAACACACAGGCGTTAGTAGGAAGGCTACTGATTTCCACCAGCAAAGGGAACTCTGGATGTGCCTTCGGACCGGCTGGACTTAGCCTGCCCTGTGAACGGTACTCTAGACTGCGGACGCTGAAGTCTTCAATAAAAGGTAAAGAGACTGTAACCTTTGTGTCCTCGTTATTCATCGCGCCTTACAACATCCACCATTACCACCTACTCTTCAAGGGAAGCCCTGGGGACATACTTCACCTGTGGGAAGGTATAACATCTAGCTGCCATTCCATCACCCCAGCGGACCCCTAGCAGCGTCTGTCACCCTGACCGAACACCACAGGTGGCATCACGAACACTTGACAAACTACACCTTTAATTGGGCGCCCCTTAGCAGGGCCACGGACCGGGTCGGGCCACCGTGACATCCCCAGAACCGAGACAGAGGGACCCGGTACCGAGTGCCCCACTGCCCTGCGCCTGGGGGCGATCCAGATGCATATTCATGACTTTAATGAGCGGTACCACGTGACCGCTCACGCAGGAAGAAGGTGCTGCGCCGGGACAGAGATGGAGGGATGTTCGGCACGCGGTGTGGGAAAGGTGAGCCGGGGAGGACAGGGGGGGAGGATGAAGGAGGACGGGGAGCCGAGCCATGCAAGATGGGAGCAGGGAGCCGAGCCATGCATACAGGAGGGGAGGGGAGATGACCCATGCATACAGGATGAGAGGGGGGTGATATGAGCCATGCACACAGGATGGGAGGGGGTGAGATGAGCCATTCATACAGGATGGGGGGTGAGATGAGCCATGCATACAGGATGGGAGGAGGGGGGCGACATGAGCCATGCATACAGGATGGGAGGGGGCGACATGAGCCATTCACACAGGATGGGAGGAGGGTGGGTGAGATGAACCATGCACACAGGATGGGGGGTTGAGATGAGCCATGCATACAGGATGGGAGGAGGGGGGTGAGATGAGCCATGCATACAGGATGGGAGGAGGGGGGTGAGATGAGCCATGCATACAGGATGGGAGGGGGGGTGAGATGAGCCATGCATACAGGATGGGAGGGGGGTGACATGAGCCATGCATACAGGATGAGAGGATGGGGGTCAGATGAGCCATGCATATAGGATGGGTGGAGAGGGGGTGAGATGAGCCATGCATACAGGATGGGAGGAGGAGGTGAGATGAGCCATGCATACAGGATGGGAGGAGGGGGGTGAGATGAGCCATGCATACAGGATGGGAGGGGGGGGGGTGAGATGAGCCATGCATACTGGATGGGAGGAGGGGGTGAGATGAACCATGCATACAGGATGGGTGGAGGGGGGGTGAGATGAGCCATGCATACAAGATGGGAGGGGGGGGTGAGATGAGCCATGCATACAGGATGGGAGGAGGGGGGGTGAGACGAGCCATGCATACAGGATGGGAGGGGTCGGTGTGAGATGGGCCATGCATACAGGATGGGAGGGGGGTGGGGTGAGATGAGCCATGCATACAGGATGTGAGGAGGGGGGGGTGAGATGAGCCATGCATACAGGATGGGAGGGGTGGGGTGTGAGATGAGCCATGCATACAGGATGGGAGGAGGGGGTGAGATGAGCCATGCATACAGGATGTGTGGAGGGGGGGTGAGATGAGCCATGTATACAGGATGGGAGGGGGGGTGAGATGAGCCATGCATACAGGATGGGAGGGGTGGGGTGTGAGATGAGCCATGCATATAGGATGGGGGGGTGAGATGAGCCATGCATACAGGATGGGAGGAGGGGGGGTGAGATGAGCCATGCATACAGGATGGGAGGGGTGGGGTGTGAGATGAGCCATGCATACAGGATGGGAGGGGGGGGGTGAGGTGAGCCATGCATACAGGATGGGAGGGGGGGTGAGATGAGCCATGCATACAGGATGGGAGGGGAGTGAGATAAGCCATGCATACAGGATGGGGGGGTGAGATGAGCCATGCATACAGGATGGGAGGGGGAGATGAGCCATGCATACAAGATGGGAAGGGGGGAGATGAGCCATGCATACATGATGGGAGGTTGGGAGATGAGCCATGCATACAAGATGGGAGGGGGGGCATTATACAGTATGGAGCATCATGTGTGGCCATTATACAGTATGGAGCATGATGTGGGGCCATTATACAGTATTGAGCATCATGTGTGGCCATTATACAGTATAGAGCACTGTGGCCATATACAGTATTGAGCATCATGTGGTGCCATTATACAGTATGGAGCACTGTGTGGCCATTATACTGTACGTAGCATCATGTGGGGTCATTATACAGTATGGAGCACTAAGTGGCCATATTTTTTTGTTTATAATTATTGTTTATGAAACCGTGTAATCAGCAGTACTAAATGGGTGTGGTTGGGGCGTGGATATGGGTGTGACTAGTTGTGAAATGGGTGTGGTCAGAGGCATGGCCTAAAATTTGCCTCTTTCCCTTCTTCAAAAGTTGGGAGGGATGATACCGTATTTGCCAGATCGCGGCAAAAGCCGCACATGTCCGCAAGTCCCATAGGGAATGAATGAGGCCGAACGCAGTGTTGCCGTAAGTGATCCGTTACACGGGAGATGCCGAAAAACTGCCGGATCTGCTGCAACAGACTACTTGCACATCAGCGATTTTTGACAAATTCACTGCCGATAGTGTCATACTCACCAAAGGGGGAGGCAGCACTAAAAGTGCCTAGGGCAGCAGAAACTCTAAATACAGCCCTGAGTATAACGGCGCCGAACCGACAGTGTATGTAGGTTACTGTGCACAATCCTGTTGACAGGTTCCCTTTAAGCATCTGGTAAATGCACAGCAGCAGCAACAGCTAGCACATCAGGAGATGAGTAAGCTGCTTATCCAACTGATGCAGCAGAGGCAGTAACCCAAACAGCGACAGCAGCAGGACCAGTTCCGAAAACAGCAGCAGACTTAGCTGCTTGCAGAGGCGTTTCGTGGGAGGACGGAAGCTCATTCCCCAAGTCCAAGTGACGGCACATAAGTCCGGAAGGTGGTATGATGAGTGATGCAGAAAATGACACCAGTTGATGTAGAGGCATTTTTTACTGTTTTCTGTGTTGCAGAGCGGTAGAAGCTGCCACCAGAGCAGTGGGCGGAGGTGCTGGCCCCCTATCTGACTGGTGAACCCCAGAAGGCTTATTATGACTTGGCCTTACAAGATGCCCAGGAATATACAAAGTAAAAAACTGAGATATTGGCACGCTATAGGGTCACAATGTCTGTCGGAGTCCAAATGGTTCATCACTGGGCGTATTATGGTGACAAACCTACCTGCACTCAGATGTTTGACTTATTGCATTTGTAACAGAAATGGTTGCAGCCAGAATCCTCCACTCCAGCACAAATGGTTGAGCGGGTGGTCATGGACAGATTTATTCACTCCCTCTGGATTGCCCAGGGAGACCCCTGGAATGCAGATGACCTGGTGGGCCTCGTAGAAAGGAACCAGGTGGTCGAGAGGTCCCTAAGGAAGCTGGGGGGGGTGGTGCATCTCCATACTGGGGTACACAGCGGGAGCCAGAGTTCTAAAAGAGGGGTAGTAGAGCCACCACTGAAGGGAGTCCGAGGTCCCAAGGAGTAGATGAGGGGTTGCCAAAGGCTGCTGGTAGAGACTTGGTCTGCTGGAGATGCCACGGTCCTGGACACATAGCGGCCCATTGTTCTATGTCTTCCGAGCAGATGGACTGGGCCGCAGTCACATCCTGTGACAATACACAATGGTACCAGTCAGAGGTGGATGAGTTCCCCATGTGTGTCCTGGCTGGTGACTAGGGCGAGACGGTGACCAGTGAGGCTGAGATTCCTGAACTGGGGGTTTCTGGGGAAAATTTTAGGACTGCTCAACTGCGGGATCTTACCCTAAAAGGGGCATTTGAAAATGTGACTGTGATAAATGGGGTTGCCCAAGAGCCGGGGGACAACTCCAGATTATCTTACTTTACAGTGAATGATGAATTGCTTTTTCAGGTCACTAAACAGCGAGGGGAAGTGTTAGAGCAACTGCTAGTCCTGAGACCCTACAGGCGTAAGATACTAGACCTGGCACATTATCATATCTTGGGTGAGCATCCCGGCGTAGATAAGACCCAAGAGCGAGTTCTTCAGAGGTTCAACTGGCCTGGGTGTCAGCTGGACATTGTTAATTTTTGCGGATCCTGCCCTACCTGTCAGATAACTGCTCCCATATCCCACTTCTGCAGCCCCCTAGTACTGTTACCCATTATAGAGGTCCCATTTGACTGGATTGCCATGGCCCTTGTAGGACCCCTAGTTAAGTCCGCCAGAGGCTCCAGTACATCTTGGTGGTTATGGACTATGCAACACAGTACGCACTGAAGAACTCCTCAGCCAGGAGCATAGCCCGAGAGCGAGCCCATATTTTTTCCTAGACAGGCCCGTCCAGGGAGATTCTGATGGACCAAGGAACACTGTTCATGTCCAAGATAATGAGAGAGTTATGTAAGGCAATCCAGATTACCCAACTCAGGACATCTGCAGATGGACAGCCACATGGAAAGGTTCAACAAGACCTTGAAGTCTATGCTAAAGAAGGTCATGGAGAAGGATGGCCGTACCTACTGTTCTCCATTCAAGAAGTCCCAAAGGCATCTATGAGTCTTGCAGTTTGAGCTGTTACATAAACGGGACCCTTGGGGATTTCTGGATATTGTCAAGGAGACCTGGGAATCATAGGTAACACCCCATTGAAGTGTTATTAAACATGTGACCCAAATGCCAGACAGGATAGCGAGCATGATGCTGATTGTGAGGGAGAGCCTCCTTCAAGCACAAGAGGCCCAGGTGAAGGTCTACAATCGGTCAGCAAGACTTATAATTTAGCCTTGGAGACCAGATGTTGGTGTTGATCCCCATGGTAGAAAGTAAATTTCTGGCCAAGTGGTGGTCAAAAAGTTGAGTGACGTCAACTACAAGGTCCACCAACCAGGGAGAATAATGCCGTACCAGGTGTACCACAATAACCTGCTGAAACTGTGGCGAGACAGGGATCCAGTGGAAGCAATGTGCCTAGGTGCCAGTCCTGAAGCCAGGGTCGAGGATGTCACAGTGGCAGAGACACTATTGATGGCCCAGAAATAACAGTGCCAGGTGTTGCTTCAGTGAAACCGGGACTTGTTTACGGAGTTAGCATGATGTACGCAGGTTGTGGAGCACGAAATCCTGATTGAACTGCATGTGAGGGTGAACTAGAAGCCGTATCGGATTTCCGAAGACCTCGGTGAGGTGATCTCCAAGGAAGTGAGGAAAATGTTGAGCCTGGGCAACATCGAGGAGTCAAAGAGTCGCTGGACCAGCCCTATTGTTGTTCTTCTGAAGCTGGTTGGACAGTGGTGCTTCTGTAATAACTACAGGTAGATAAAAGAAATGTCCAAGTTCGACACCTATCTAATGCCTGAGTCGATGAGCTCATTGAGAGGCTAGGGCAAGCTGATATTACCAACCTGAATACAAATTTCAAAATTTGTATTCATTAGCCTTTTGACTGAGCACTCGGCCTTTTAGCCTCAGGTGTTTTTAATTACACCAGGACCCTACCCCTCCACAGAGATATAGATTTTAGTCTAAGAGAGGATTGACAAGTTCCCATACAGATGAAGACTTTATTCTAAGAGAGAATTGGCATTGTTAGGGCCTGGAAAAGAGAAACGCCTTAACGTGGCTTCCAGGTACACATGAATTGGCCAATTTATGCTCTAAGCTTTCTCAATTTTTCATATTTCTAGTGTGGTACTGCAATTCAATTTTCATATTTCATGTTTGCAAACTATGGCGCCACAGAGTGCTGCCTTATTTATTTGATATTACCACACTGGACCTAACAAAAGGATACTAGCAAACTCCCCTGCCCCAAGTGTCAAAGAGAAGACGGCCTTCTCTACATTTCATGGATGCTTCCAGTATACTTGGATGCCGTTCGGACTACAAGGAGCCCCAGTTACTTTCCAGAGGGCCACGAACTGGATCCTAGGTGCTCACAAAAATTACGCCGCCACTTATGTGGATGACATTGTGATCTTCAGCCCAGATTGGAAAAGTCACCTGCAGAAGGTGCAGGTGGTACTTGATGCGCTGAGGAAGGCGGGTTTACCATAAACCCAAAGATGCTGTGGTAGCCATGCTGGTTCAGTATGCCTTCAATTCTGAATAAACCCCCAACAGTGTCACCAGCAAAGTACCCCCACACCTCCTCCTCCATGCTTCATGGTGGGAACCAGGCATGTAGAGTCCATCCGTTCACCTTTTCTGCGTCGCACAAAGACACGGTGGTTGGAACCAAAGATCTCACATTTGGACTCATCAGACCAAAGCACAGATTTCCACTGGTCTAATGTCAATTCCTTGTGTTCTTTAGCCCAAACAAGACTCTTCTGCTTGTTGCCTATTTTACCAGGAAGGCCTGCTGCCCAAAGTTTCCTCTTAACAGTTGTTGTAGAGATGTGACTGCTGCTAGAATTCTGTGTGGCATTGACCTGGTCTCTAATCTGAGCTGCTGTTAACCTGCGATTTCTGAGGCTGGTGACTCGGATAAACTTATCCTCAGAAGCAGAGGTGACTCTTGGTCTTCCTTTGCTGGGGCGGTCCTCATGTGAGCCAGTTTCTTTGTAGCGCTTGATGGATTTTGCAACTGCACTTGGGGACACTTTCAAAGTTTTCCCAATTTTTCGGACTGACTGACCTTCATTTCTTAAAGTAATGATGGCCACTCGTTTTCTTTACTTAGAATTTGTATTATGGCAAGAAAAAGCAGGTAACAGTGTATTCAGTAGGACTATCAGCTCTGCATCCAACAGACTTCTGCTCAACACAACTGATGGTCCCAACCCCATTTATAAGGCAAGAAATCCCACTTATTAAACCTGACAGGGCACACCTGTGAAGTGAAAACCATTTCCTATGACTACCTCTTGAAGCTCATCAAGAGAATGCCAAGAGTGTGCAAAGCAGTCATCAAAGCAAAATGCGGCTACTTTGAAGAACCTAGAATATAAGACATATTTTCAGTTGTTTCACACTTTTTTTGTTAAGTATATAATTCCACATGTGTTAATTCATACTTTGGATGCCTTCAGTGTGAATTTACAATTTTCATAGTCATGAAAATACAGAAAAATCTTTAAATGAGGTGTGTCCAAACTTTTGGTCTGTACTGTATATATATATATATATATATATATATATATATATATATATATATACACATACACACACACACATATACACTCCTCAAAAAAATAAAGGAGCGCTTAAACAACAGAATATAACTCCAAGTAAATCAAACTTCAGTGAAATCAAACTGTCCCCTTAGGAAGCAACACTGATTGACAATCAATTTCACTTGATGTTGTGCAAATGGCATAGACAACAGATGTAAATTATTGGCAATTATTAAGACACACTCAATAAAGGAGTGGTTTTGCAGGTGGGGACCACAGACCACATCTCAGTACCAATGCTTTCTGGCTGACGTTTTGGTTATGATGGGATACTATCGGCAGTTTATTGAATTTTTGCCATGATAGCCACACCCATGAACGAAATTCTTAAGGGCATGGCATTCCAAGAGTTGAAGCTCGCCCTATATAAGAAGCTGGTCTTGACCGCACCTGACTTCATGGGAATTCATGGTCCAGTGTTATGATCTGGTGGCCTAGGAGCAGCATGAGACGCACTCTGGAGAAGGTGGTACCTGTACTGACCGCAGACCCTGAACTTAACACCGCAACTAGAAGTAGCCGTGGAATGTACCTAACACTCCCTAGACATCTCGACACAGCCGTAGGACTAAATACCCCTAGAGATAGAAAAGGGAAAACTATCTTGCCTCAGAGAAAATCCCCAAAGGATAGACAGCCCCCCACAAATATTGACTGTGAGAGGAGAGGGAAATAACATACGCAGACTGAAATCAGCTAAATAGAAAGGATAGGACAGAGTACTATGCGGTCAGTATTAAAACACTAAAAAATATCCACCACAGAAAATACAAAATCTCCACATCTAACTAAACATATGGAGGGTATATCTGCATCTCCAGAGATACCAGTTTGGCTGAACAAATCCTTATACAGACCAAGCTGGACAAGACAAAACATGAAAAAGAACTGAACAATAAGGCCCACAGCATGTGGACTGCAAAAAACAAGGCCAGAACTTAACTTTCATGAAATGAACAGCAAAGAAGGAGAGACCAGGCAGGGATGTGAATCCTCCAGGAACAATGGACAACTGGCACTGACTAAAGGGTCAAACAAGACTAAATAGCCCAGTCAGACTTGCAATAAGTGGACACACCTGATGAATGCTGCGATCCAAAGACAGCAGCACTACCACTTATAACCACCGGAGGGAGCCCAAGAGCAGAATTCACAACAGTCCAGACAGGTGCCTCAGAGATCAAGTTAGGAGCTGTATCGTCCCATGAAGTAAACAGGGAGGAACATCTAGTCCTGTACTTAAAGTAGGAAACTCTCCTGTGATAAAAACTATGCAAAGACAGAAAAACAATGGCCTTCAAATGCGCAACTGACACCCTGAGGTACTACCTGTTAAGAATGGCCATCAAGTGGGCAACTGACACCCTGAGCTGAGGTACTACCTGTTAAGAATGGCCATCAAATGGTAATTGACATCCTGAGGTACTACCTGTTACGCCGGAAGTTCAGATTAGTATCAGATCATGCACCCCTGAGATGTATGAGGGAAAGGAAGGGGAAAAATGCCCAGGTGACTCGATAGTTTCGATAGGACTTCAATTTTCATGTGGAGCACAGGCCTGGGAAGCTGCACGGTCACTGGCAAAGTACTGGAGGGGAGATATGTGTCACTGTGGTTGTTAGCTTCAATTATGTGAATCTAGGAAAATGCTCCAGCACACTAAGTGCTGACGGGTTAATCGGCCATGTTTAGGGCTAGGTTGAATGAACAGTGGTGGTCCAGAGGATAAATACACAGCCTTTTGGCTCATTCAATGTTGCGTGTGCCTGGAGGTGCAAGCCCCAGTGCTGTGTTTTTATGATAAGGAAAGGTGAACTTTTTTTTGTTTATTCCTGAGCGGGCGGAATTTCCGCACCAACACTGAGGGTATGTGCACACGTTGCAGATTTGCCTGCAGATTTTTCTGCACTAAATCCGCAGCTCTTGGCAGAAAACGCAGGTGCGTTTTTTGTGTTTTTTGCGCGGTTTTTGATGCGTTTTTGAAAGCTAAATAAAGATGTATTATTGAACAAAAAAAATGATTTGTGATGTCATGTCTTGTCCAACCTCCTCTTTTACATTTGTCCAACCCACACTCCATTACACACATAGACAGACAGACAGACAAATAGATGTAGATAGATATATGGATAGTTAGGCTACTTTCACACATCAGGTTTTTGCCGTCAGGCACAATCCGACAAGTTTTGAAAAAAACTGATCCGTTTTTTTTCTCATAACAGCTTTTTTGACGGATCCGGCAAAAAACAGATGAAACATGTGGCCATCAGGCGCAATCCGGAGCTAATACAACTCTATGAGAAAAAACGGATCTGGCGGAAAAAAATACGGATCAGTTTTCAAAACTCGCCGGATTGTGCCTGACAGCAAAAAACCTGATGTGTGAAAGTAGCCAGATAGATATATGGATAGATATATCTATGTATCTACAGATATATCTATAAATATATCTATAGATCGATATAGCTATGTATAGATATATAGATTTATCTATGGATATATCTATAGATATATCCATAGATGTATAATAGCGAGGCCTATGTTTCTTAATGAACGTTTAATTTAAAAAAAAAATAAAAAACCGGCGTGGGCTCCCTCGCAATTTTCAGCGCCAGAGGGGGAAAGCCGACGGCTAGGGGTCAATATTTGTAGCCTGGGAAGGGGTTAATACCCATGGCCCCCTCCCAGGCTATGAATATCAGCCCGCAGGTGTCTGCATAATCTTTACTGGCTATTAAAATAGGGGGACCCCCCAAAAAAATGACGTTGGGGCCCCCCTATATTTTATAGCCAGAAAGGCTACGCAGACAGCTGCAGGCTGATATTCATACCCTAGAGAGGGGCCATGGATATTGGCCCCCCCGGCTACAAATACCAGCCCCCAGGTACCCCAGAAATGGCGCATCAGTGAGATGCGCCAATTCCGGCACTTAGCCCCTCTCTTCCCACTCCCGTGTAGCGGTGGGATATCGGGTAATAAGGGGTTAATGTCACCTTGCTATTGTAAGGTGACATTAAGCTGGGTTAATAATGGAGAGGCATCAATAAGACGCCTATCCATTATTAATCCTATAGTAGTGAAAGAGTAAAAAAAAAAATAAAGACAGCCAGAAAAAAGTATTTTAATATTCTTAATTTAACCATACTTACCATACTCGATCACCTGCAAAAAAATTTAAATAATAAGTCAACCGTATACTACCTGTCCACCGTAGTCCAATTAATAAGGAATGTCCCACGACGATCTCCCCTATAGAAAAGAGACATCGGGTGATGTCATTGCTCTATAGACCTCCAGTGACACACTGACAGGAGACAATGGCTCCTGCAGTGCATCACTGAGGTTACCTTAGTTCATTGGTCATCACCCCTACCCTAATTCAAAATACCAAGGATTGTCTGTCTGCTGTCTCTAACATCATGTCCTCCCTCTATCTGAAACTAAATCTCTCCAAAACAGAACTTCTTGTGTTTCTCCCTTCTACTAACCTCACTCTACCCAACATCGAAATTACCCTGGAGGGTTCAACCATAACTCCCAAGCAGCATGCCCACTGTCTTGGGGTCATATTCGACACCGATCTTTCCTTTAATCCCCATATCCGATCACTCACTCGCTCTTGTCACCTGCATCTTAAAAACAACTCCAGAATCCGACCTTTTCTCACCTTTGAAACTGCTAAGACTCTTACTGTCGCTCTTATTCATTCTCATCTGGACTACTGCAACTCTCTTCTGATCGGTCTCCCTCTTACCAAACTTTCTCCTCTACAATCCATCTTGAATGCGGCAGCCAGGGTCATATTTCTGTCCAACCGCTTCACCGATGCCTCCATCTTGTGCCAGTCATTACACTGGCTACCCATTCGCTACAGGGTCCAGTATAAACTCGTCTCTCTCACCCACAAAGCCCTCCACAGTTCTGCACCGCCTTATATCTCCTCTCTCATCTCTGTCTATCGCCCTACACGTGCCCTCCGTTCTACAAACGACCTAAGACTAATATCCCCCATAATCCGAACCTCGCACCTCTGTCTCCAAGACTTCTCTCGTGCTGCGCCAGCTCTCTGGAATGCACTTCCCCAGACAATCAGACTGATACCTAGCCCTGACCTATTCAAGCGCGCTTTAAAAACCCATCTCTTCAAACAAGCCTACCACATCAACTACTCAGTAAACTAACTTTGCCCTGTTCCCTCCTTCCAAATATTATTCTAATTCTGCAACCTACTATTCATCTGTCTCCACACCCTCCATGCACATGATAACTGCACTTGATACTTGACTATTGCACTTAAACATACGGGCTGATGACCGGATCATGCAGCTTTATAAGAAAATCCCTATCTAATATATAACTGCCTAGAATACTACTTCCTGCAATTTGTGCCAACTTCCGTGGCTTTGTCCGGAGCTAATGTCCGTAGCTAATGTCCGTAGCTAATGTCCGTAGCTAATGTCCGTAGCTAATGTCCGGAGCTAATGTCCGGAGATAAGTGACGTCACCAGTGTCCTACACCCAGGCAGAGCACAGTGGCCCCAGGCAGAGCACAGGGGCCCCAGGCAGAGCACAGGGGCCCCAGGCAGCATATGGGGCCCCAGGCAGCATATGGGGCCCCAGGCAGAGCACAGTGGCCCCAGGCAGAGCACACACCAAATCGGAGGCCGAGGGGCCCCGCCAACCAAATCGGAGGCCGAGGAGCCCCGCCCACCAAATCGAAGGCCGAGCGGCCCCGCCCACCAAAGCGGAGGCCGAGGGGCCCGGCCCCGCTCACCAAAGCGGAGGCCGAGGGGGCCCGACCACCACATCGGAGGCCGAGGGGCCCCGCCCACCAAATCGGAGGCCGAGGGTCCCCGCCCACCAAATCGGAGGCCGAGGGTCCCCGCCCACCAAATCGGAGGCCGAGAGTCCCCGCCCACCAAATCGAAGGCCCAGGGGCCCCGCCAACCAAATCGGAGGCCGAGGGGCTTCGCCAACCAAATCGGAGGCCGAGGAGCCCCGCCCACCAAATCGAAGGCCGAGCGGCCCCGCCCACCAAAGCGGAGGCCGAGGGGCCTGGCCCCGCCCACCAAAGCGGAGGCCGAGGGGCCCCGCCCACCACATCGGAGGCCGAGGGCCCCCGCCCACCAAATCGGAGGCCGAGGGTCCCCGCCCACCAAATCGGAGGCCGAGGGTCCCCGCCCACCAAATTGGAGGCCGAGGGTCCCCGCCCACCAAATCGGAGGCCGAGGGGCCCCGCCCACCAAATAGGAGGCCGAGGGTCCCCGCCCACCTAATCGGAGGCCGAGGGGCCCCGCCAACCAAATCGGAGGCCGAGGGGCCCCGCCCACCAAATCGGAGGCCGAGGGTCCCCGCCCACCAAATCGGAGGCCGAGAGTCCCCGCCCACCAAATCGGAGGATAAGGGGCCCCGCCAACCAAATCGGAGGCCGAGGGGCCCCGCCAACCAATTCGGAGGCCGAGGAGCCCCGCCCAACAAATCGAAGGCCGAGCGGCCCCGCCCACCAAAGCGGAGGCCAAGGGGCCCCGACCACCACATCGGAGGCCGAGGGTCCCCGCCCACCAAATCGGAGGCCGAGAGTCCCCGCCCACCAAATCGGAGGCCGAGGGGCCCCGCCAACCAAATCGGAGGCCGAGGGGCCCCGCCAACCAAATCGGAGGCCGAGGGGCCCCACCCACCAAATCGGAGGCCGAGGGTCCCCGCCCACCAAATCGGAGGCCGAGGGTCCCCGCCCACCAAATCGGAGGACGAGGGGCCCCACCTGTGAAAATTTTACTGTGAAAATACCTGATGGGCACACAAGTATGTGCCAGTATGGGTACTAAGAGCTTTTCCACATAATAATGAAATATTTTAAAATGTCATAGAACATACCAATATACATAGTTATTGATACATATTATTTATTATTTACATTATTGTTCTTAAGCAAAGAACCGTTGTTGTGGCATTTGCCACAACCCGCAAAGTTGTTGTCTGATGTCTTTCATCACTCCCCTCATAAGCATGTTCATGGATCCTGTGTAACTGTACCTTAAATAACAAGAATTGTCAAGAGCTGGTGAGTGCAGCCATTTTTTGTTCTTTCTTACTATTATTTATTAATTGTATTATTCTTACATTTGAATAAATAAAGTATATATGGATTCTAGACTCCCGATTCTTTAGAATCGGGCTGCCGACTAGTTTATTATAATTGCCAGACCTGAAATAACAAGCACTTTTCAACTATTGTGTCCCCCCCATTTCCTTGTAGATTGTAAGCTTGTGAGCAGGGACCTCACTCCTAATGTCACTGTTTAAATTGTCTTAACTTGTATTGAATTTGTCTGTACATGTCCCCGCTTAAATGTAAAGTGCTGCGGAATATGTTGGCACTATATAAATAAAAATTATTATTATTATTATTGCCAACCACAAGATGGCAGTCTATTCACTGTCACCTTAAAGAAGCCAACCATACATAACAAAAGTTCTAAAACAAGTGTTTATTAAAGAAACAAAAATTTAAAATACATCAAAAACATCAATAAAAAGCTACTACATTCCATCAGGATAATACCCCATGGGAAAATAGCAATAGGAGGCCATGTACATCTATATTTCTGGAAAAGATGGTACAGAAAGTGCAGACAATGCAAAAAAACTGCTTAGAAACTCATGGTAAACATTTGAGTCACATATATGGTGCTATCAGCATCCCTATTAAACACTAATGTACTCCGTAACTATAGCAGCTCTGCCTAATATTCAGGCATGATAACAGTCCTGATAAATCCAATATAACTTATAACATAATCAAGTAATGAAAAATAACTTTACCCAGATGCAGTAAGTAAAAGTGTGCCTCCACTGCTGCTTTTCCCGGCGCCCCGACGCGCGTTTCGCCCTTGCTTCTTCCGGGGGCGTGTCACAGCACAGGCCGGGTGACATATATATAGAAATAATGAGCCAATAAAATGCCGCCGCTAATAAGGAATAGGCCGCCAGTTCCACCGATGACAAATTCGGCGCATGCGCAGATCCATGCTACCCCAGATGAAATAACACTGCTGGACATCCGCCAGGTGGACCGCAAGCATAAAGCAAGAAGATACCACCTGTGGCGCTGACCGGAGTGTACGGGGAGGGAGACCCACGCATGCGCACTGTCATCCGGAATCTGAACCGGAATAGTGACAAATAAGTGCGCTTTTGCTGTATATAAAGTGCCGAAATTAAGTTACAATACTACCAATAGAATTAATAAAGTGCTAATGTGCAAATACCGATTTATATACGCAAAATTATGTATATATAATTTATTATGTGCATATTCATAAATAAAGTGCAAAAAAACATATTTAAATAATATTATTATAATATTATTAAAAAGTGCATACAGTGTAAATTATTGCGATCTGAAGAGAAACGACGCAAGCGCACTGTCATATAGTGCATGCACTGAAGTAAAGGCATATAAGCCATACAAACGGTGCCATAATAAACCTACTATAATGTCAATCTAATGACAAAAGTGAAAAAGTGCAACAACCACAGAAAAATATCTGTAGGTAAATATCTTTAATACATTAAAGTGCCTGTGAGAAAAATAAATAAGATAACAGATGCATAAATCAATATATATGAGGTGCATATAGTGCATATAGTCCCTACTCAGGCTCTAATAATATTGATAACTTAATTGATAAATATTCACAATAACGCCAATAATACAACTCATATAATCGATATTCCTAAAAATTACTCACTTCATATCTAAAATTTACATACAGCATTATTATAAAAATATCAAAATTTCAAAATATATAAGAGACATAAAAAACATCATATCTTATAATAATATTAACCAAAATTAAACAAAGTCTGTTCTTTGTGCTTGATATGACTCCTATTCATGAGAATCAGTGTAGAAGTTCTCCCATTCTTCATATAACGGCGGCAAAAAAGGACAACGACAGAATACTATATATAAATAAATAAATAAAATACACAAAATTAGCATACATAAATAAAATACAAGAAAACTATATACTGATAAACCCCATTAAAATCACCCTAAACCCTAAAAAATACCTCTCAAAAAGCATATATATATAATACTATCTACAAAAAGGCAGAAAAACCCAAATTTACGTTAAGGCCATCAGGACTAAGAGTTCCCAGGCGATATATCCACTTACTCTCAACCTGGGCAAGAGTTCTTGCCAAATCCCCCCCTCTAGTACCTAATGAAACCTGATCAATAGCTTTCACTACCAAACCTCTGGCGTTACTTCCATGATAAATTTTGAAGTGTCTGGCAATCGGTTTAAGGGGCACATCATTATCCGATTTTTTGGCCTTTAGAATATCCCTGACGTGTTCCCTCGTTCTTACCTTCAATTCCCTTGTTGTGAGGCCAATATACACTTTTCCGCAGGGGCATTGCGCATGGTATATTACTCCTTCAGAACTACAATTTAAATGTTTTCGGATTTCATATTGTTTAGATCCATCAAAGTTACAGAAATTTGTTGCCTTTGTATGGTTGTAGCAGCCCTTACAAAAGCCACACGGGAAAAAACCAGGCCTTCCTATATTTTTCTTACTTGTTTTCGGTTCATAATGACTATGGACCAAAGTATCTTTTAAATTTGCAGATCTTTTAGCAACAAAAGATGGGCGATCAGGTAAGCAATGCCGTAAAGTGGAATCCACTTGTAACACTTTCCAGTGCTTTAATACAATTTCTTTAAGTTCATTCCACTTGTTGTTATAAGTTGAGATGAAACGTACTTGTTCCGGACGATCTTGTGCTTTAGCAGTGAAGGAGTCTATGTATAGTAGTTGGTTACGTGAAATGTTAGAGGCTCTGAGGTATCCTCTTTTAATCATCCTTTTGCTGTATCCCCTTTCGGCAAATCTTCTTGTTAAATCCATAGCTTGTTTTTCAAAATTACTGTCATCTGAGCAGATTTGCCGGGCCCGGAGAAACTGCCCAACCGGAATTCCACGAACTATGGAGATGGGATGGGAGGAATCTGCATATAAAAAGGAGTTAGTTGATGTGGATTTTCTAAAAATGTCAGTATTAACCACAGCACTAGGACCAATTCCAATTTTAATGTCCAAAAAATCAATTTCTCTTCCGAATTTAAATGATAGTTTGATGTTCTTATTGTTGTTATTAAGAAGTTGCATAGTATGTTCCAGGCTTTCTAACGAGCCTTCCCATATAAACAGGACATCATCGATGTATCTCATCCAGTTATGAATTTGACACATTTCCTGGATGAGATCACCTTGAAACACCTCCCTCTCCCAAGCCCCCAAAAATAAGTTGGCATACGAGGGGGCACAAATGGCCCCCATTGCAGTGCCCTGCAATTGTAGATAGGTCCGGTTTTTAAAGGTAAAAATATTATGCGTCAACAGAAATTCAAGCAAAATCATGATTAATTCCACCATATCAGGTTCCAATGGACTGGAATCTAGAAAAAATCTCGTTGCATCCAACCCGTCTTGATGCCTTATGGATGTATACAAAGACTCCACGTCGGCCGCTACAAAAATCATATTATCATCCAGATGTAATTGATCTAGACGTTGCAATGCCGACGTGGTGTCTTTGATATACGAGGGAAGGTTAACCCCTTCCTGACATCAGACGTACTATCCCGTCGAGGTGGGGTGGGCCCGTATGACCGCCGACGGGATAGTACGTCATCATCGATCAGCGGCGCTCACGGGGGGAGCGTGGCCGATCGCGGCCGGGTGTCAGCTGCATATCGCAGCTGACATCCGGCACTATGTGCCAGGAGCGGTCACGGACCGCCCCCGGCACATTAACCCCCGGCACACCGCGATCAAACATGATCGCAGTGTACCGGCGGTATAGGGAAGCATCGCGCAGGGAGGGGGCTCCCTGCGGGCTTCCCTGAGACCCCCGGAGCAACGCGATGTGATCGCGTTGCTCTGAGGGTCTCCTACCTCCCTCCTCGCCGCAGGTCCCGGATCCAATATGGCCGCGGCATCCGGGTCCTGCAGGGAGGGAGGTGGCTTACCGAGTGTCTGCTCAGAGCAGACACTTCGTAAGCCTGCAGCCCTGCACAGCAGATCGTCGATCTGGCAGAGTGCTGTGCACACTGCCAGATCAATGATCTGTGATGTCCCCCCCTGGGACAAAGTAAAAAAGTAAAAAAAAAAATTTTCCACATGTGTAAAAAAAAAAAAAAAAAATTCCTAAATAAATAATGATAAAAAAAAATATATTATTCCCATAAATACATTTCTTTATCTAAATAAAAAAAACAAAACAATAAAAGTACACATATTTAGTATCGCCGCGTCCGTAACGACCCAACCTATAAAACTGCCCCACTAGTTAACCCCTTCAGTAAACACCGTAAGAAAAAAAAAAAAAAAACGAGGCAAAAAACAACGCTTTATTACCATACCGCCGAACAAAAAGTGGAATAACACGCGATCAAAAAGACTGATATAAATAACCATGGCACCGCTGAAAACGTCATCTTGTCCCGCAAAAAACAAGCCGCCATACAGCATCATCAGCAAAAAAATAAAAAAGTTATAGTCCTGAGAATAAAGCGATACCAAAATAATTATTTTTTCTATATTTTAGTTTTTATCGTATAAAAGCGCCAAAACATAAAAAAATGATATAAATGAGATATCGCTGTAATCGTACTGACCCGACGAATAAAACTGCTTTATCAATTTTACCAAACGCGGAACGGTATAAACGCCTCTCCCAAAAGAAATTCATGAATAGCAGGTTTTTGGTCATTCTGCCTCACAAAAATCGGAATAAAAAGCGATCAAAAATGGTCACGTGTCCGAAAATGTTACCAATAAAAACGTCAACTCGTCCCGCAAAAAACAAGACCTCACATGACTCTGTGGAGCAAAATGTGGAAAAATTATAGGTCTCAAAATGTGGAGACGCAAAAACTTTTTTGCTATAAAAAGCGTCGCTGGTTTCACACTTGCGTTTTTGTCTGCAACGTTTTTTGCACAAAAAAACGCATGCGTTTTTTCCCTATATTTAACATTGAAAACGCATGCGGTTTTTTTGTACGCGTTTGGTCGCGTTTTCAAACGCATGCGGTTTTTTTCTGCATGCGTTCATTTTCAGAAATACAACCTGCAGTATTTTCTTGCGTTTTTAAGCACATGCGTTTGTTTGCGTTAAAAACGCATGCATTTTTATCGAAAAAAAAACAGAAAACACACTGAAAAGCCACCCACCACCATCAAGGTGATAAAGGGATCCAAACCCTAACCCTAACTCTACCCCTAACCTCACCCCTAACCGTTTAATGAACATTTTCTGACAGTCATAGTGCCACGTATTTCAGTGCCACGTATTTCAGTGCCACGTATTTCAGTGCCACGTATTTCAGTGCCACGTATTTCAGTGCCACGTATTTCAGTGCCACGTATCACGTATTTCAGTGCCACGTGTTTCAGTGCCACGTGTTTCAGTGCCACGTATCACGTATTTCAGTGCCACGTATTTCAGTGCCACGTATTTCAGTGCCACGTGTTTCAGTGCCACGTATTTAAGTGCCACGTATCACATATTTAAGTGCCACGTATTTAAGTGCCACGTATTTCAGTGCCACGTATTTCAGTGCCACGTATTTCAGTGCCACGTATTTCAGTGCCACGTATTTCAGTGCCACGTATCACATATTTCAGTGCCACGTATTTCAGTGCCACGTATCACGTATTTCAGTGCCACGTGTTTCAGTGCCACGTATTTAAGTGCCACGTATCACGTATTTCAGTGCCACGTATTTCAGTGCCACGTATTTCAGTGCCACGTATTTCAGTGCCACGTATTTCAGTGCCACGTATTTCAGTGCCACGTATTTCAGTCACGTTTAGGGTTAGGGTTAGGGGTAGGGTTAGGGTTAGGGTTGGAGGTAAAGTTAGGGTTAGGGTTTGGATTACATTTACGTTTGGATTAGGGTTGGGATTAGAATTATGGGTGTGTCAGGGCTAGGGGTGTGGTTAGGGTTACCGTTGGGATTAGGGTTAGGGGTGTGTTTGGGTTAGGGTTTCAGGTAGAATTGGGAAGTTTCCACTGTCCAGGCACATCAGGGGCTCTCCAAGCGCGACATGGCGTCCAATCTCAATTCCAGCCAATTCTGCGTTGAAAAAGTAAAACAGTGCTCCTTCCCTTCCGAGCTCTCCCGTGCGCCCAAAAAGGGGTTTACCCCAACATATGTGTTATCAGCGTACTCGGGACAAATTGAACAACAACTTCTGGGGTCCAAGTTCTCTTGTTATCCTTAGGAAAATAAAAATTTGGGGGGCTAAAAATCATTTTTGTGGGAAAAAAAAGATGTTTTATTTTCACGGCTCTGCGTTATAAACTGTAGTGAAACACTTGGGGGTTCAAAGTTCTCACAACACATCTAGATAAGTTCCTTGGGAGGTCTAGTTTCCAATATGGGGTCACTTGTGGGGGGTTTGTACTGTTTGGGTACATCAGGGGCTCTGCAAATGCAACGTGACGCCTGCAGACCAATCCATTTAAGGCTGCATTCCAAATGGCGCTCCTTCCCTTCCGAGCTCTGTCATGCACCCAAACAGTGGTTCCCCCCCACATATGGGGTATCAGCGTACTCAGGACAAATTGGACAACAACTTTTGGGGTCTAATTTATCCTGTTACCCTTGTGAAAATACAAAACTGGGGGCTAAAAAATCATTTTTGTGAAAAAAAAAAGAATTTTTATTTTCACGGCTTTGCGCTATAAACTTTAGTGAAACACTTGGGGGTTCAAAGTTCTCAAAACACATCTAGATAAGTTCCTTTGGAGGTCTAGTTTCCAATATGGGGTCACTTGTGGGGGGTTTGTACTGTTTGGGTACATCAGGGGCTCTGCAAATGCAACGTGACGGCTGCTGACCAATCCATTTAAGTCTGCATTCCAAATGGCGCTCCTTCCCTTCCGAGCTCTGTCATGCGCCCAAACAGTGGTTCCCCCCCACATATGGGGTATCAGCGTACTCAGGACAAATTGGAAAACAAATTTTGGGGTCCAATTTATTCTGTTACCCTTGTAAAAATACAAAGCTGGGTGCTAAAAAATCATTTTTGAGAAAAAAAATAAAAATTATTTTCACGGCTCTGCGTTATAATCTGTAGTGAAACACTTGGGGGTTCAAAGCTCTCAAAACACATCTAGATAAGTTCCTTAGGGGGTCTACTTTCCAAAATGGTGTCACTTTTAGGGAGTTTCAATGTTTAGGCACATCAGGGGCTCTCCAAACGCAACATGGCGTCCCATCTCAATTCCAGTCAATTTTGCATTGAAAAGTCAAATGGCGCTCCTTCCCTTCCAAGCTCTGCCATGCGCCCAAACAATGGTTTACACCCACATATGGGGTATCAGCGTACTCAGGACAAATTGGCCAACATTTTTTGGGGTCTAATTTCTTCTCTTACCCTTGGGAAAATAAAAAATTGGGGGCGAAAAGATCATTTTTGTGAAAAAATATGATTTTTTATTTTTACGGCTCTGCATTATAAACTTCTGTGAAGCACTTGGTGGGTCAAAGTGCTCACCACACATCTAGATAAGTTCCTTAGGGGGTCTACTTTCCAAAATGGTGTCACTTGTAGGGAGTTTCAATGTTTAGGCACATCAGGGGCTCTCCAAACGCAACATGGCGTCCCATCTCAATTCCAGTCAATTTTGCATTGAAAAGTCAAATGGCGCTCCTTCCCTTCCAAGCTCTGCCATGCGCCCAAACAATGGTTTACACCCACATATGGGGTATCAGCGTACTCAGGACAAATTGGCCAACATTTTTTGGGGTCCAATTTCTTCTCTTACCCTTGGGAAAATAAAAAATTGGGGGCGAAAAGATCATTTTTGTGAAAAAATATGATTTTTTATTTTTACGGCTCTGCATTATAAACTTCTGTGAAGCACTTGGTGGGTCAAAGTGCTCACCACACATCAAGATAAGTTCCTTAGGGGGTCTACTTTCCAAAATGGTGTCACTTGTAGGGGGTTTCAGTGTTTAGGCACATCAGGGGCTCTCCAAACGCAACATGGCGTCCCATCTCAATTCCAGTCAATTTTGCATTGAAAAGTCAAATGGCGCTCCTTTCCTTCCGAGCTCTGCCATACGCCCAAACAGTGGTTTACCCCCACATATGGGGTATCAGCGTACTCAGGACAAATTGTACAACAACTTTGGGGGTCCATTTTCTCCTGTTACCCTTGGTAAAATAAAACAAATTGGAGCTGAAATAAATTTTGTGTGAAAAAAAGTTAAATGTTCATTTTTATTTAAACATTCCAAAAATTCCTGTGAAACACCTGAAGGGTTAATAAACTTCTTGAATGTGGTTTTGAGCACCTTGAGGGGTGCAGTTTTTAGAATGGTGTCACACTTGAGTATTTTCTATCATATAGACCCCTCAAAATGACTTCAAATGAGATGTGGTCCCTAAAAAAAAATGGTGTTGTAAAAATGAGAAATTGCTGGTCAACTTTTAACCCTTATAACTCCGTCACAAAAAAAAATTTTGGTTCCAAAATTGTACTGATGTAAAGTAGACATGTGGGAAATGTTACTTATTAAGTATTTTGCGTGACATATGTCTGTGATTTAAGGGCATAAAAATTCAAAGTTGGAAAATTGCAAAATTTTCAAAATTTTCGCCAAATTTCCATTTTTTTCACAAATAAACGCAAGTTATATCGAATAAATTTTACCACTAACATGAAGTACAATATGTCACGAGAAAACAATGTCAGAATCGCCAAGATCCGTCAAAGCGTTCCAGAGTTATAGCCTCATAAAGGGACAGTGGTCAGAATTGTAAAAATTGGCCCGGTCATTAACGTGCAAACCACCCTTGGGGGTGAAGGGGTTAATAACCAAAGGTTTTAGAAAATAATCAATTACACTCCCAATCAATTCACAAAGTCCCCCATTACCTGCCACAATAGGACAGCCAGGGGGATCCAAATGATTTTTGTGTATTTTCGGTATTAAATAAAATGTCGGGAGCTTTGGATGACAATTTCTAATCTGGTCCACCTATTTCTTAGTAACCAGACCTTGTGTGAAAGCTTTCTCCATAATATCCACCAGAAGATCCTGAAAGGAGGACATGGGATTATACGATAATTGACGATAACAATCGGGGTCATTCAAAAGTTTGTTGGCCTGTTTTTCATATTGGCCAGTTGGCCAGATTACTAAATTTCCCCCTTTATCGGCTGGTTTAAATATAATGTCATCCCATGTTTGCATTTCTCTCAGGGCTAACCATTCCGATTTAGAGAGATTAGATCTACTCCATTGTTTTCGTGCCAGCTCTTCTATGTCTTGTGTAACTAATTTTGTAAAAATCTCTACTGCAGGACAGAGATTTAACCCCTTCCCGACATGTGACGGTATAGTACGTCACATGTCGGGACCCCCGCTTTGATGTGCGCTCCGGCGGTGAGCGCACATCAAAGTCGCGACATGTCAGCTGTTTTTTACAGCTGACATGTGCGCGCAATAGCGGCGGGTGAAATCGCGATCACCCGCCGCTATTAACTAGTTAAATGCCGCTGTCAAACGCAGACAGCGGCATTTAACTACCGCATCCGGCCGTGCGGCCGGATATGAGCGCATCGCCGACCCCCGTCACATGATCGGGGGTCGGCGATGCTTGTACATTGTAACCATAGAGGTCCTGGAGACCTCTATGGTTACTGATCGCCGGTGGCTGTGAGCGCCACCCTGTGGTCGGCGCTCACAGCACACCTGCATTTTAGCTACATAACAGCGATCTGATGATCGCTGTTATGTAGCAGAGCCGATCGGGCTGTGCCTGCTTCTAGCCTCCCATGGAGGCTATAGAAGCATGGTAAAAGTTAAAAAAAAAATGTAAAAAAAAAATGTGAAAAAAAAAAAATAAATATAAAAGTTTAAATCACCCCCCTTTCGCCCCAATCAAAATAAATCAATAAAAAAAAAACCCAACCTACACATATTTGGTATCGCCGCGTTCAGAATCGCCCGATCTATCAATAAAAAAAAGCATTAACCTGATCGCTAAACGGCGTAATGAGAAAAAAAATCGAAACGCCAGATTTACGTTTTTTTGGTCGCCACAACATTGCATTAAAATGCAATAACGGGCGATCAAAAGAACGTATCTGCACCAAAAAGCTATCATTAAAAATGCCAGCTCGGTACGCAAAAAATAAGCCCTCACCTGACCCCAGATCACGAAAAATGGAGACGCTACGAGTATCGGAAAATGGCGCAATTTTGTTTTGTTTTGTTTTTTGCAAAGTTTGGAATTTTTTTTCACCACTTAGGTGAAAAATAACCTAGTCATGTTAGGTGTCTATGAACTCGTACTGACCTGGAGAATCATAATGGCAGGTCAGTTTTAGCATTTAGTGAACCTAGCAAAATAGGCAAGCAAAAAACAAGTGTGGGATTGCACTTTTTTTGCAATTTCACTGCACTTGGAATTTTTTTCCCGTTTTCTAGTACACGACATGGTAAAACCAATGATGTCGTTCAAAAGTACAACTCGTCCCGCAAAAAATAAGCCCTCACATGGCCAAATTGACGGAAAAATAAAAAAGTTATGGCTCTGGGAAGGAGGGGAGCGAAAAACGAAAACGGAAAAAGCTCCGGGGGTGAAGGGGTTAATGCAGGAAATGTTTTACACTTAGTGAATAGATGTTTAGGAATCATACTCACACCTGATGTTCCAGCGTTTTCTTCTTCTAAGGAGATCAAAGCCTCCAGAGCCTCATCCTCAGCTGTTGTAGGTATGTAATCCTTTTCCATCCTCGATGCATGTAGCTTTTTGAGAACTAATTTCCTAGCAAACAGGTGAGTGTCTTTTACCGATGTGAACGGGTCTAAGTTATTAGAAGGGGAAAAAGTCAGACCACGTTGTAAAACTTTAATCTGTTCCTCAGTTAACACATGACTAGAAAGATTAACCACCTGATATCGATCTGCTGATCTCCCATTCTTTTGAGCCCTCTGAAACATATCCGGGAATTTCTTCCTTTTCTCATTTCCTTTCATTTGAGGATCTCGTACATTTTCTACATCACTTGCCGAGGTTGCACTGTCCACCTCAGAGGCATAGGATCTATCAGATTGTGTCCTAATTCTGTTTCTTGGACCATTTTTCACTCCTTTTAATTGCCACCTGAAGATTATTATTATTATTGGTCTCACTTTATGGCATTGCTGCGTGGGTACTTTCTCACACAGCAGTGCCAAAAGTGAGACTAGGGACTATTTTTGACAGTGACGGAGGAATACAGTGTGGAAGGATACCTTCTGTCATTGTATTCCTGGAGCCCCTGGAGAGCAGTCGCATCAGCTGATGTGGCTGCTCTCCATGGGAGATCGTTGTGGGACACACGTTTTAATTGGATAGCTGCGGATCAGGGAGTATATTGTTTATTATTTTAATATTTTTTACAGGTGACACTGGCTTCGGGGATCAAAGTGACAAGTGATGGTGAGTATGTAATCTATGTTATATGTACTGTATGTTATATGTATGTATTGTATGTAATGTATGAATGTACTGTATGTATTGTATGTTGTATGATACAGGCCCGCACAGACCCCCGACAGGCCCGCACAGACCCTCGGCAGGCCCGCACGGACGCCTGGCAGCCCGCACAGACCCCAGAGAGGCCCACACAGACCCCCGACAGTCCCGCACAGTCTCCGCCCACAATCTGCCCCCCTCCCGATCTGCAGCGTTTTCACCCACAGCTAAACCGCAGATCTTTTTTACATCTGCGGTTTTGCTGCAGAAGTGCCCAACTCAATACAAGTCAATGGGTGCAGAAACGCTGAAGATCCGCACTAAGAATTGACATGCTGCGGAAAAAAACCCACTGCGTTTCCATGCGTTTTTTTCTGCAGCATGTGCACCGTGGATTTGGTTTTCCATAGGTTAACATGGTATTGTAAACCACATGGGAAACTGCTGCAGATCCGCAGCGTCAAAAAACGCTGTGAATCCGCGGTAAAAACCACAACATGTGAATATGGCCTAAATGTGACATATATGTTTTTGTTTTCCCATTAGGCCAGAAAGGCCATGTTTGTTTTTCTAACTCTGGTTTATGCAATACCTTTAATAAACCAGTGGAAGATTTTAAAAAGTTCTGTGTCTACTTCTACGTGCAGCTGAGTGAACCGATCTACCACAGAGTCTATATGTTGACCCTTAGTAAACTTATTCCCTTGTATACCAAACACACTACAAAACTTTTGAATTAGAGCATGGCAAGCTTCCTATTAGGCTCCATTAATACCAAACTTTGGGTGGAAGATGCAAATCAGTTTTTTTCTCATAGTGGTAAAACCGTAAGCACATCACTGAAAACTTTTTTTTAGGGCTCTCTATATATATGCTTTAAAGAAAACCTCCAGAGCATGATGGGAGATCAAGGGGCTATAAAATCACATAAAAAATACATTCGTGCCTGAAGGTTTAAGAATAACGATACAGCCTTCACCACATACCACGAACACCCAACTTATAACAGCTTAGTTAAAGACTCAGTGGCGTCTTCGATTAAATTCATGAATATCCTTCTCATAGAGAAGAGAATTTTTGAGGACTCCACAAAAAAAAAAAACAACCACCAAACAGAAAAGCTTTAAAAATATAAGTTGGTGCCAGACTTTAACAGACTAGAAAATATCTTACAGACCTCAGTGGAAAAATTCCAGTCCATTATTAAAGAAAACATACACAGAGATCTGGATGAAAGTAAGGAAAATCAGTTGTGCATATTTTCATGTCAAAACCAACTGTAGAAATATCATCATCCGACATTGATACATCGGATGCAGATAGAACAGAAAGTGTGCACAGGGGTAGTTATTGGGAGAGAGGTAGACATTCCAAATAAAAATGGAGTTCATCAAGTAGTCTATCCATACAAAGGGGGGCATGAAGAGATAATTCTGATGTTGTCAGTACAAAAACCAGACCTATATTCCCCTTTGTCCTCATCATCTCACTCTTTTTTCTAGAGCAGAGGGCACCCACAGGCTACAATTTGAAGAAAAGTCCCCAAGTAATAAAAGTCTAATTAGTAATCTGGCTATTTGCTCACTAACGAGAGGAATATAGTACCCACTAACCAGTGTAACGGTTTTAATTGGGTTAAATATATTTAACCCAATTATTTTTTCAGCATCAAAACAGGGAGCAGTGCCACCAGTTGGGGTTTTCAGATGACGAGATTGAGGGCTACCAGGCCATTATTGGCCTTTTTCGAGAAAATGAGAAATATCGGTAAAGGTTCTTTCACTAATCTAAAGAAAAAGAGCACAAGAATGCCTCCAAGGACATCAATATTGTTGATGTATTCTTCAAACTAGTGGAGGGGGGGGGGGGCTGGTGTAAAATTCCACACAGGAATCTTCAACTTGACTCCAATCTGTCCGAAAAGGAATTTGACGGTCTCAACAAACTAGAGATGACTAAAATCTATCATGAAAACTTTAGACAAGGGGGGCAATCTAGTACTGTTGGACCACTCAAGATACTTGACCATGTGCCACTCTATCTTGATCTATCTAGATCTTATTTTATGACCCAACCCCAACATACACCAAGAGACTATTGGATACTTGATGTCGCCAAGGAAAAGTCCCTCATTTCAGACAGTGAATATAAACATCTGATACCGGAGATACCCACCGCACGCACATTTTATGCCCTCCCTAAAATCCACAAGGGCCTTTTTTGATAAAAAATACTTACTTCCACCGGCTCAGGGGTACAGCGATAGGGAGTCCATACACCCCAACGAATGCAAACCTATTCCTGGGCTGCTGGGAGGAAACAGTGGTTTTTGGGGGACAGAATAGATGGTGGCATACCTATATCAGCCTCTGGGCCAGATACATAGATGGTATATTTGTTCTCTGGCTCAGAAGCAGAGTTTTGTATATTCGTCCATGGTTCTAACACAAACAAAGTAGGCCTCAGGTTTACGTCTGAATGTAAAAAAAAAAAAAAAGATCATGTTCCTGGATCTCACCATACAGAATAAAAAAGATGGAAGCCTTAGAACATGTACATACCGAAAACCAACGGCTACCAATTGCCTATTGAAAGGGGAGATCCACCATTCTTCAGTTTTAAAAATAGGTATACCCAAGGTCCAGTTTCATTGTATCAGGATAAACTGTTCCCAGTTGGGTGACTTCAAAACACAAGTGTCATGGTTCTCAATGGCAAGAGACCGTAGTAAAGCATACAAAAGGACTAGCTCTTGGAAGATGGGAACTCGAGCTGACTGTGAGCTAAACCTACCGCACAACTAACAGTGGCCGGGTAGCGTGCCTACGTTTTATCCCTAGACGCCCAGCGCCAGCCGGAGGACTGCCTGACCCTAGCAGAGGAAAATACAGACCTGGCTTACCTCTAGAGAAATTTTCCCCAAAAGGCAGACAGTAGCCCCCACATATATTGTCGGTGATTTTAGAGGAAATTGACATACGAAGTATGAAAATAGGTTTAGCAAATTGAGGTCCGCTTACTAGATAGTAGGAAGACAGAAAAGGGAACTTCACAGTCAGCTGAAAACCCTTTTCAAAACACCATCCTGAAATTACTTTAACCCCTTCCCGACATGTGACGGTATAGTACGTCACATGTCGGGACCCCCGCTTTGATGTGCGCTCCGGCGGTGAGCGCACATCAAAGTCGCGACATGTCAGCTGTTTTTTACAGCTGACATGTGCGCGCAATAGCGGCGGGTGAAATCGCGATCACCCGCCGCTATTAACTAGTTAAATGCCGCTGTCAAACGCAGACAGCGGCATTTAACTACCGCATCCGGCCGTGCGGCCGGATATGAGCGCATCGCCGACCCCTGTCACATGATCGGGGGTCGGCGATGCTCCTCCATTGTAACCATAGAGGTCCTTGAGACCTCTATGGTTACTGATTGCCGGTGGCTGTGAGCGCCCCCCTGTGGTCGGCGCTCACAGCACACCTGCATTTTAGCTACATAACAGCGATCTGATGATCGCTGTTATGTAGCAGAGCCGATCGGGCTGTGCCTGCTTCTAGCCTCCCATGGAGGCTATAGAAGCATGGCAAAAGTAAAAAAAAAAAGTTTTTAAAAATGTGAAAAAAATAAAAAAAACATAAAAGTTTAAATCACCCCCCTTTCGCCCCAATCAAAATAAATCAATAAAAAAAAAAAAAAAACCACACATATTTGGTATCGCCGCGTTCAGAATCACCCGATCTATCAATTAAAAAAAAGCATTAACCTGATCGCTAAATGGCGTAATGAGAAAAAAATTCGAAACGCCAGATTTACGTTTTTTTGGTCGCCACGACATTGCATTAAAATGCAATAACGGGCGATCAAAAGAACGTATCTACACCAAAATGCTATCATTAAAAACGCCAGCTCGGCACGCAAAAAATAAGCCCTCACCTGACCCCAGATCACGAAAAATGGAGACGCTACGAGTATCGGAAAATGGCGCAATTTTGTTTTGTTTTGTTTTTTGCAAAGTTTGGAATTTTTTTTCACCACTTAGGTGAAAAATAACCTAGTCATGTTAGGTGTCTATGAACTCGTAGTGACCTGGAGAATCATAATGGCAGGTCAGTTTTAGCATTTAGTGAACCTAGCAAAATAGGCAAGCAAAAAACAAGTGTGGGATTGCACTTTTTTTGCAATTTCACTGCACTTGGAATTTTTTTCCCGTTTTCTAGTACACGACATGCTAAAACCAATGATGTCGTTCAAAAGTACAACTCGTCCCGCAAAAAATAAGCCCTCACATGGCCAAATTGACGGAAAAATAAAAAAGTTATGGCTCTGGGAAGGAGGGGAGCGAAAAACGAAAACGGAAAAACGGAAAAAGCTCCGGGGGTGAAGGGGTTAAGACTCTAATATCAACTCATGACACTAGAGTGGCAATTTCAGCTCACAAGAGCTTCCAGCCTCAGAAATATTCAAACACAGAGAACTGGAACAAAAATGCAAAACAAACTTAGGACTACAAGTCCAACTTAGCTGATAGTAGTCTAGGAGCAGGAACATGCAACAGAAAGGCTTCTGGTAACATTGTTGGCCGGCATAGAAATGACTGAGGAGCAAGGTTAAATAGAAAACTCCCACATCCTGATGGAAACAGGTGAACAGAGGAGATGAAGCACACAAGTTCAGTACCACCAGTGACCACCGGGGGAGCCCAGAAACCCAATTCACAACAGTACCCCCCCTCAAGGAGGGGGCACCGAACCCTCACCAGAACCACCAGGGCGATCAGGATGAGCCCTATGAAAGGCACGGACCAAATCGGAGGCATGAACATCAGAGGCTGTCACCCAAGAATTATCCTCCTGACCGTAGCCCTTCCACTTGACCAGATACTGAAGTCTCCGTCTGGAAACACGGGAGTCCAAGATCTTCTCGACAACGTACTCCAACTCACCCTCAACCAACACCGGAGCAGGAGGCTCAACGGAAGGCACAACCGGTACCTCATACCTGCGCAACAATGACCGATGGAAGACATTATGAATAGAAAAAGATGCAGGGAGGTCCAAACGAAAGGACACAGGGTTAAGAATCTCCAATATCTTGTACGGGCCGATGAACCGAGGCTTAAACTTAGGAGAAGAAACCTTCATAGGGACAAAACGAGAAGACAACCACACCAAGTCCCCAACACAAAGACGAGGACCAACACGACGACGGCGGTTGGCAAACTGCTGAGTCTTCTCCTGGGACAACTTCAAATTGTCCACCACATGCCCCCAAATCTGATGCAACCTCTCCACCACAGCATCCACTCCAGGACAATCCGAAGACTCCACCTGACCGGAAGAGAAACGAGGATGAAACCCCGAATTACAGAAGAAAGGAGAAACCAAGGTGGCAGAACTAGCCCGATTATTGAGGGCAAACTCCGCCAAGGGCAAAAAGGCAACGAATTGAGTTCCCCTGTCAGAAACGATATTCTCCGGAATACCATGCAAGCGAACCACATTTTGAAAAAACAGAGGAACCAGCTCGGATGAGGAAGGCAATTTAGGCAAGGGGACCAAATGGACCATCTTAGAGAAACGGTCACACACCACCCAGATGACAGACATCTTCTGAGAAACAGGGAGATCAGAAATAAAATCCATGGAGATGTGAGTCCAAGGCCTCTTCGGAATAGGCAAAGATAACAACAATCCACTAGCCCGAGAACAACAAGGCTTGGCCCGAGCACAAACATCACAAGACTGCACAAAACCTCGCACATCTCGCGACAGGGAAGGCCACCAGAAGGACCTAGCCACCAAATCCCTGGTACCAAAGATTCCAGGATGACCAGCTAACGCAGAAGAATGGACCTCCGAGATGACTCTACTGGTCCAATCATCCGGAACAAACAGTCTACCAGGCGGGCAACGATCAGGTCTATCCGCCTGAAACTCCTGCAAGACCCGTCGCAAGTCTGGGGAAACAGCAGATAATATCACCCCATCCTTAAGGATACCTGTAGGTTCAGAATTACCAGGGGAATCAGGCTCAAAACTCCTAGAAAGGGCATCCGCCTTCACATTTTTAGAACCCGGTAGGTAAGAAACCACAAAATTAAACCGAGAGAAAAATAACGACCAGCGCGCCTGTCTAGGATTCAGGCGCCTGGCAGACTCAAGATAAATCAAATTCTTGTGGTCGGTCAATACCACCACCTGATGTCTAGCCCCCTCAAGCCAATGACGCCACTCCTCAAAAGCCCACTTCATAGCCAAGAGCTCCCGATTACCAATATCATAATTTCGCTCAGCGGGCGAAAATTTACGAGAAAAGAACGCGCAAGGTCTCATCACGGAGCAGTCGGAACTTTTCTGCGACAAAACCGCCCCAGCTCCGATTTCTGAAGCGTCGACCTCAACCTGAAAAGGAAGAGTAACATCAGGCTGACGCAATACAGGGGCGGAAGAAAAGTGGCGCTTAAGCTCCCGAAAGGCCTCCACAGCAGCAGGGGACCAATCAGCAACATCAGCACCCTTCTTAGTCAAATCAGTCAACGGTTTAGCAACATCAGAAAAACCAGTTATAAATCGACGATAAAAATTAACAAAGCCCAAAAACTTCTGAAGGCTCTTAAGAGAAGAGGGTTGCGTCCAATCACAAATAGCCTGAACCTTGACAGGGTCCATCTCAATGGAAGAGGGGGAAAAAATGTACCCCAAAAACGAAATCTTTTGAACCCCAAAAACACACTTAGAACCCTTTACACACAAGGAATTAGAGCGCAAAACCTGAAAAACCCTCCTGACCTGTTGGACATGAGAGTCCCAGTCATCCGAAAAAATCAAAATATCATCCAGATACACAATCATAAATTTATCCAAATATTCACGGAAAATGTCATGCATAAAAGACTGAAAGACTGAAGGGGCATTTGAAAGACCAAAAGGCATTACTAAATACTCAAAATGGCCCTCAGGCGTATTAAATACGGTTTTCCACTCATCCCCCTGCTTAATTCGCACTAAATTATACGCCCCACGAAGATCAATCTTAGAGAACCACTTGGCCCCCTTTATTCGAGCAAACAAATCAGTAAGCAGTGGCAAAGGATACTGATATTTAACCGTGATTTTATTCAAAAGCCGATAATCAATACACGGCCTCAAAGAGCCATCTTTTTTAGATACAAAGAAAAAACCGGCTCCTAAGGGAGATGACGAAGGACGAATATGTCCCTTTTCCAAGGACTCCTTAATATATTCCCGCATAGCAGCATGTTCAGGCACAGATAGATTAAATAAACGACCCTTTGGAAACTTACTGCCCGGAATCAGATCTATAGTACAATTGCAATCTCTGTGCGGAGGTAGTGAACCAAGTTTAGGCTCCTCAAAAACGTCACGATAATCAGATAAAAATTCCGGAATCTCAGAGGGAATAGATGACGAAATGGAAACCAAAGGTACGTCCCCATGAGTCCCCTGACATCCCCAGCTTAACACAGACATTGCTTTCCAGTCGAGGACTGGGTTATGAGATTGCAGCCATGGCAATCCAAGCACCAACACATCATGTAGATTATACAACACAAGGAAGCGAATAATCTCCTGGTGATCCGGATTAATACGCATAGTTACTTGTGTCCAGTATTGTGGTTTATTACTAGCCAATGGCGTGGAGTCAATACCCTTCAGAGGTATAGGAACTTCCAGAGGCTCTAAATTAAACCCACAGCGTTTGGCAAAGGACCAATCCATAAGACTCAAAGCGGCGCCAGAGTCGACATAGGCGTCCGCGGTAATAGACGATAAAGAGCAAATCAGGGTCACAGACAGAATAAACTTAGACTGTAAAGTGCCAATTGAAACAGACTTATCAACTTTCTTAGTACGTTTAGAGCATGCTGATATAACATGAGTTGAATCACCACAATAGAAGCATAACCCATTTTTTCGCCTAAAATTCTGTCGTTCGCTTCTGGACAGAATTCTATCACATTGCATAATCTCTGGCGCCTTCTCAGTAGACACCGCCAAATGGTGCACAGGTTTGCGCTCCCGCAAACGCCGATCAATCTGAATGGCCATTGTCATGGACTCATTCAGACCTGTAGGCACAGGGAACCCCACCATAACATCTTTAATGGCATCAGAGAGACCCTCTCTGAAATTCGCCGCCAGGGCGCACTCATTCCACTGAGTAAGCACAGACCACTTACGAAATTTTTGGCAGTATATTTCAGCCTCATCTTGCCCCTGAGACAGGGCCATCAAGGCTTTTTCAGCCTGAATCTCTAAATGAGGTTCCTCATAAAGCAACCCCAATGCCAGGAAAAACGCATCCACATTGAGCAACGCAGGATCCCCTGGTGCCAAAGCAAATGCCCAATCCTGAGGGTCACCCCGGAGCAAGGAAATTACAATCCTGACCTGCTGTGCAGGATCTCCAGCGGAGCGAGATCTCAGAGACAAAAATAATTTACAATTATGTTTGAAATTCTGGAAGCGAG
Source organism: Ranitomeya variabilis (assembly GCF_051348905.1). NCBI lineage: Eukaryota > Metazoa > Chordata > Amphibia > Anura > Dendrobatidae > Ranitomeya > Ranitomeya variabilis. The sequence continues at coordinate 175,291,391 of NC_135236.1, read as the reverse complement.
ATCTATCCCCGGAGAAAAATTCAGGTAAAGGAATTCTAGGTTCAGATATAGGAGCATGAATTACAAAATCCTGTAAACTTTGAACCTTCATAGCGAGATTATTCAAACCTGTAGCTAAACTCTGCTGATCCATTTTTATCAGGTGAAATCAGAACCATTCAAGGATTAGAAGGAGAGAGAGACGAAGGCTGCAGTAAGCAGAGATGCAAGAAATCAACTAATGAGCAAACTCAGGAAAAAAAAATAAAAAAATTCTCTGCAGACTTCTTTTCTCTCCTTTCTTCTGCCAATTATTTTAACCCTTGGCCGGCCAAACTGTCATGGTTCTCAATGGCAAGAGACAGTAGTAAAGCATACAAAAGGACTAGCTCTTGGAAGATGGGAACTCGAGCTGACTGTGAGCTAAACCTACCGCACAACTAACAGTGGCCGGGTAGCGTGCCTACGTTTTATCCCTAGACGCCCAGCGCCAGCCGGAGGACTGCCTGACCCTAGCAGAGGAAAATACAGACCTGGCTTACCTCTAGAGAAATTTTCCCCAAAAGGCAGACAGTAGCCCCCACATATATTGTCGGTGATTTTAGAGGAAATTGACATACGAAGTATGAAGATAGGTTTAGCAAATTGAGGTCCGCTTACTAGATAGTAGGAAGACAGAAAAGGGAACTTCACAGTCAGCTGAAAACCCTTTTCAAAACACCATCCTGAAATTACTTTAAGACTCTAATATCAACTCATGACACTAGAGTGGCAATTTCAGCTCACAAGAGCTTCCAGCCTCAGAAATATTCAAACACAGAGAACTGGAACAAAAATGCAAAACAAACTTAGGACTACAAGTCCAACTTAGCTGATAGTAGTCTAGGAGCAGGAACATGCAACAGAAAGGCTTCTGGTAACATTGTTGGCCGGCATAGAAATGACTGAGGAGCAAGGTTAAATAGAAAACTCCCACATCCTGATGGAAACAGGTGAACAGAGGAGATGAAGCACACAAGTTCAGTACCACCAGTGACCACCGGGGGAGCCCAGAAACCCAATTCACAACACACAAGAAACTGACTTTTACCAAATATTTCAAGATATGGGTTACCTTTGCCCGCTACTTGATCAATTGTACTCCAATGCATTGAGGAAAGAAAGACGTTAACTTTTTAACTCCAGGGAAAACCAGGATATCAATAGCACCAGAGTAATTGGAACCTTTGACAATCAAATAGTCTACTATATCCATAAAAAATACTGAGGCATCCTTTTGGTAGATCCTAATCTGAAAGGGATTTACCATCAACCCCAAAGATCACATACAGGAGGGGTAGATGGATTGGTGAGCGTCTAGTGCACAGCTTGTATCAGAGACCACCTGAAACAGTAACATGGCTGGATAGAAGGGTCCGTAACTACTTCAAATGTGACAACTGCTGTACATATGACTGGTTGGACCCTTGCAAAGTCTTCAAAAGTGCATAATCTGGAAAAATATTTTCTAATCAGGGATTTTGGAAATTGAAAATCTTCTGGGGTGGGTTATAAAGCAACATGTACTTGCACCCTAGACAATGTCAGTAAAACTACTAGTGCGCTTAGAAGATGGGTGGGAGTATATCTGGGGGACATCCACAACAAGATACCACAATTGCACGTCACAGGAACAGCGTTCATGAGGGTCGACTAAGAGACATCTCCTTTTGTATGGTGGAGCTTATTAAATCTAAAATCATGAGAGGTAACCTCAATAAAATTCTCAGAAGAAAATCTGAATGGCTCTTCAGAATACAATCATTTACCCCAAAGAGCCTAAATAAATAAGTTTCATATACATGTTTCCTTTAAAGCATGATCGAGTCCTCTAACCAATAAGATCGCTAGAATCATAGAATGTTAGCGTTGGAAGGGACCTCCAGGATCATAGTGTCCACCTCCTGCTCAATGCAGTGCAAGATTCACTAAACTCTCAGACAGATTTCAGTGCAGCCTCTGTTTGAAGACTTCCATCTAAGGAGAACTCACCACCTCTCATTGCAGCCTGTTCCACTCATTGATCACCTTCATTAACAAAAGTTTTTTCTAATATCTAATCTGTATCTTCTCCCTTTCCGTTTAATTAATTTGCTTCTTGTGTTTCCATGTGCAAATGAGATGATCCCGCTACACTGTGACATCTCTTCAGATATTTGTTGACAGCTATTAAGTCTCCTCTTAGCTTCTGTTTACAATCTCAACATTCCCAGATCTTTTAATAGTTCCTCGTAGGACATACCTTGCAGTCCAATCACCATTTTGGTAGCTCTTCTCTGAACTTTCTACAGTTTTTCAATGTATTTTTTTTAAATGTGCCCAGAACTGGACAAAGTATTCCAGATGAGGTCTGACCAAGGAGGAGTAGAGGGGGATAATTACCTCATGTGATCTAGACTCTATGGTTCTCTTAATAAATCCTAGAACTGTGTTTGCTTTTTTGCTGCTGCATCACAATGTTGACTCATGTGCAGCCTGTGATCTATTAGTAAACCCGTCTTTTTCACACACACTCTTGCTTAGTTCTATTCCTCCCATTCTGAAGATGTAATTTTCACTTTTTTTTGCCCAAATGTAGACTGTTGCCTTTCTCCCTGTCAAATACCATTCTATTAGTCGCCATCGATTGTTCAAGCTTATCCTTTCTCTGTCTTCTCGTGTTAGCTATCCCTCAAAGCTTTGCATCATCTGCAAATTTGATCAGTTTACCTTCAGTTCCCTTATCTAGATCATTTATAAAAATGTTGAACAACCCTGGGGTCAGGACAAAGTCTTGTGGTACCCCACTTGAAACACTTTTCCAACTAGATGTGCAACCATTTATTACCACTCTTTGAGTACGATGATTGAGCCAGTTATGAATCCACCTAACAGTAGCCTAGTCAATCCCATACTTGTCCATTTTTTCAATAGGGATAGTATGAGATACTTTATCAAATGTGTGAGAATATGGCAGCTTGCTAAAGACTATAGGAGGAATGGACGTAGAGCTGAGTCTACAGCTCCAAGACATAGAGACTTTTTCCAGCACGGAGCACTGGTTACATCAATATTATTGTACTTTAATTTGCTTGATGTGTTTTATTAGTTATTTGCTTGCTCCTCAGTTCATCTTCAGGAATCAATGTTTCTATTCCGTGGCAGCCAACAGAGGAAGACTAGCAGGTTAGATCTTATGTAAACCTAAGGCCAGACTATCAAACTCATCTGTGTAAAGGTCTCACTCTCATTGTACTCCCAAACCTAGGCCCATCACATAGTCCCAGCTGATGGAATATGCTTTGTTCTGTGAGCTAAAGGAAATGTTTAAGGGGACGGTAGAAAAAGACATAGGGTTGAATCATGCAGTCATTGGAGGGATTTCAATGGAAGAGGATCCAAGCTGGGATGGATGGATGATCTATGGAGTTTGGAGATTGCTTATTGGCTGGAGGGGTATCCATGAGCTATGGTTGGGATATCCATTGTCTGGACGAACATAGGTTGTGACTACACACTGTGCCGGCTGGAGATACGAAATCTGTGGGCCAACCAAGAGTTGGGAGACAGTGGGTATCGCCTGGTGCGGGGCAAGTGGAACTACCGATCTCAGATTGGGAATTTGTGGACTGAGGACATTGTATTTTGGCCATCTGCATTGATTTGTTGTACAACTATGGATGTATGGAATAAAAAATAGTTGCATCATTAACCTGCCTAGGTGATTTTTATAACGCACAACCTCACCCTCACAATATGTTTTTATGAACTCGAAATATACTATACCGCATTTCCCTGATCCACCCAATGATTCCATCATAGAAGGCAATTAGATTAGTCTGGCATGACTTATCCAAGTACTTACATATATGCTTTTTAATAATTTGCTCAAATATCTTTCCTGGTATAGAAGTAAGGCTCACTAGCCAGTAATTTCCTGGCTCCATCTTCTTTCTTTTTTTTTTTTTAAGTTTTTTTGAAGATAGGGACAACATTTTTCCTTCTCCAATCTTCTGGGACTTGTCCTGTTCTCCAGGTTTTTCATATTCTGGCTAGTGGTTCTGCAATTCCCTCTGTTAACTCTTTCAGTACCTTAGGATGTAATTCATCTGGACCAGAATATTTAAATTCATTTAAATTAACTAAGTGTTCCCTCACCATCTCTCTGTTTATAGATAGGAGTAAAATAATCCACACTTTGATGGCACCGTGAAGATCAGTTGATGTTACAATTGCTTTTTTAGAGAACACAGATGCAAAATAGGAATTTAAAAGATCAGCTTTCTCAACATCCTATTTGACCACTTCACCCTTTTCATCCTGTAAAAATACTATAGCATCTTTGACTTTTCCTTTGCTTTTGACCTTCCCCAAAAATCCTTTTTTACTGATTTTCGTCTCCCTTGCAAGCATTATATTCTTCTTTAGATATGCTCCCTTCTTTTCATTTGATATACATTTCTTTTTTTTCCCCCTTTTTAACATGTGATTAAGTTCTGTATTAATCCACCCTGGTCTCTTTAAATGCTTCCAATTTTTCCTTTTTTTAGGATTGTTACTGATTGTGCAGTGAGAATTTCATTTAGCAAAATCTCCTTTAGACTATACAGCAACTGGTCTTTCTTACCCTCTTTCCGAGTCCATTAACATCTGCCTTATTGAAAGTTCAGCCTTAAAATCTGGAGTCCACGCTGGTCTTCGTCCGCTTATAATCCAAAATTTGAGGATAGCATGATCGCTGCCTCCTAAATTCACATTTTCTGCCACCTTTTCTTCCTCAACCATTTCCTTCCTGCTGGCAAAAATAGGTCCAAGATTGCAGATCCTCTTGTTTTCTCTTCTACCTTTTGAAAGATAAAGTTGTCAGCAAGAGAAGATAAGAATTTTCTGGACCCATTACTTTTGCCTGAGATTCCCAACAAATATTTGTATATTAAAAATCTCCCATGATCACCATGTCATAGTTTTTTGAGAAAAGAGACATCTGATGTAAAAAGAGTTCATCCATATCTTCAGTCTGTCCAGGTGGCCTATAGTAAACTCTACAATAGTGCCCTGTTTTTCTCTCCTTGCATTCATACCCAAACAGTTTCTACACAGCTACGAGTCTCTGAAGCTTGGATGTCTGTGGAGATATACCTTTTCCTAACATACAATACAACACCTCCTCCCTTCTTGTTAAACAAGTTTCTAATAAATAAGTCGTATCCTTCAAGGTTTGTATTCCAATCATGTGCATCATCTCACCAAGTTTCAGTGATGCCTATGACCTCTCTCTATTCTTGTGTTAGCAGCTACGAATCTCCTTGTTTGCCATGCTTTGTGCATTGGTATAGACACATTTTAGTTTGTAGTCCGTTTCTCTTGCTCCTCTATTTTAACCCCTTAACGACCGCCAATACGCCTTTTAACGGCGGCCGCTAAGGGTACTTAAACCACAGCGCCGTTAATTAACGGCGCTGTGGAAAAAGTGAATAGCGCCCCCCAGAGTCGGATTTTCTCTGGGGTCTCGGTTGCCGAGGGTAGCCGAGACCCCAGAGAACATGATTCGGGGTTTTTTTACCAACCCCCGAGTTGCGATCGCCGGTAATTAACCGTTTACCGTCGGTCGCAACAAAAAAAAACAAACCGCGATTTGCCATTTAATTTCTCTGTCCTCCGATGTGATCGCACATCGGAGGACAGAGAAATAGGGTCCCCGATGGCCCCCAATAGCCCCCCAATACTCACCTATCTCCCCCGGTGCTCCTCGTGGCTCCCGATGGGCGCCGCCATCTTTTTTTCTGGGAAAAAATGGCGGGCGCATGCGCAGTGCGCCCGCCGCACGGCACCCGGAAGATCTTTGGGGTCTCGGCTGCCGGGGGTAGCCGAGACCCCAAAGAACATGATCGGGGTCGTTTTTTACCGACCCCTGTTTTGCGATCGCTGGTAATTAACTGTTTACCGGCGACCGCAAAAAAAAAAAAAAAAAAAGCGATCTGTAATTCTCTGTCCTCTGATGTGATCGCACATCAGAGGACAGAGAAATAGGGGGATTCGGGGACCCTATCATACTCACCCGGTGTCCCCGGGTCCTCCTGCGTCTCCTCTTGCCGGCCGGCTTCTTCCTCTGCAAAGAAAGCGGCGGGCGCATGCGCAGTGCGCCCGCCATCTGCTGCCATCTGCCGGCCGGCAGGAGAGACAAGTTGGGGCTAAAATTAGGGTTAGGGCTAGGGTTAGGGCTAGGGTTAGGGCTAAATTTAGGGTTAGGGCTAGGGTTAGGGTTAGGCTACTTTCACACTAGCGTTTTTTGGCTTCCGTCGCAATGCGTCGTTGGAGAAAAAACGCATCCTGCAAAAGTGCTTGCAGGATGCGTTTTTTCTCCATTGACTTGCATTAGCGACACATTGCGACGGATTGCCACACGTCGCATCCGTCGTGCGACGGATGCGTCGTGCTTTGGCGGACCGTCGGCACAAAAAAACGCTGTATGTAACTTTTATTGTGCGACGTGTCCGCCATTTCCGACCGCGCATGCGCGGCCGGAACTCCGCCCCCGCCTCCCCGCACCTCACAATGGGTCAGCGGATGCGTTGAAAAAACAGCATCCTCTGCACCCGTTGTGCGGCGCTTACAACGCTAGCGTCGGTACGTCGGCCCGACACACTGCGATGGGCCAAGTACGATGCTAGTGTGAAAGTAGCCTTAGGCTTCTTTCACACTTGCGTCGGTACGGGGCGGTCGCAATGCGTCAGCCCGACGTACCGACGCACGTTGTGAAAATTGTGCACAACGTGGGCAGTGGATGCAGTTTTTCAACGCATCCGCTCCCCAGTCTATGTCTTGAGGCGGAGGGGGCAGAGTTACGGCCACGCATGCGCGGAAATGGCGGACGCGACGTACAAAAAAAAGGTTACATTGAACTTTTTTTGTGACGACGGTCCGCCAAAACACAACGGATCCAGTGCACGATGGACGCGACGTGTGGCCATCCGTCGGTAATACAAGTCTATGGGCAAAAAAGGCATCCTGTGGGCACATTTGCAGGATCTGTTTTTTGTCCAAAACGACGGATTGTGACGGATGCCACACGACGCAAGTGTGAAAGTAGCCTTAGGGTTAGGGTTGGGGCTAAAGTTAGGGCTAGGGTTAGGGTTAAATTTAGGGTTAGGATTGGGGCTAAAGTTAGGGTTAGGGCTAGGGTTGGGGCTAAAGTTAGGGATAGAGTTGGGATTAGGGTTAGGGTTTGGATTAGGGTTGGTATTAGGGTTACGGTTGGGATTAGGGTTAAGGTTAGGGTTGGGATTAGGGTTAGGGGTGTATTGGTATTAGGGTTAGGTTTGAGGTTAGGGTTGAGATTAGCGTTAGGGGTGTGTTGGATTTAGGGTTTTGATTAGGGTTATGGTTAGAGTTGAGATTAGGGCTGTTTTGGGGTTAGAGTTGTGATTATCGTTAGGGTTGTGATTAGGATTATGGATCGGGTTGAGATTAGGGTTAGGGGTGTGTTGGAGTTAGGGTTGGAGTTAGAATTGGGGGGTTTCCACTGTTTAGGTACATCAGGGGGTCTCCAAACACGACAGACAATTTTGTGCTAAAAAAGTCAAATGGTGCTCCCTCCCTTCTGAGCTCTGCCGTGCGCCCAAACAGTGGTTTACCCCCACATATGGGGCATCAGCGTACTCGGGATAAATTGGACAACAACTTTTGGGGTCCAATTTCTCCTGTTACCCTTGTGAAAATAAAAACTTGGGGGCTAAAAATCTTTTTTGTGGGAAAAAAAATATTTTTTTATTTTCACTACTCCGCATTATAAACTTCTGTGAAGCACTTGGGCATTCAAAGTTCTCACCACATATCTAGATAAGTCCCTTGGGGGGTCTATTTTCCAAAATGGGGTCACTTATTGGGGGTTTCTACTGTTTAGGTACATTAGGGGTCTGCAAACGCAACATAACGCCAGCAGACAATTCTATCAAAGTCTGCATTCCAAAACGGCGCTCCTTCCCTTCCGAGCTCAGCCATGCGCCCAAACAGTGGTTTACCCCCACATATTGGGTACCAGCATACTCAGGACAAATTGGACAACAACTTTTGGGGTCCAATTTCTCGTTACCCTTGTGAAAATAAAAACTTGGGGGCTAAAAAATCTTTTTTGTTAAAAAAAAATATATTTTTTATTTTCACGACTCTGCATTATAAACTTCTGTGATGCACTTGGGCATTCAAAGTTCTCACTACACATCTAGATAAGTTCCATGGGGGGTCTAGTTTCCAAAATGGGGTCACTTTTTGGGGGTTTCTACTGTTTAGGCACATCAGGGGCTCTCCAAACGTGACATGGCGTCCGATCTCAATTCCAGTCAATTTTGCTTTGAAAAGTCAAATGGCGCTCCTTTGCTTCCGAGCTCAGCCATGCGCCCAAACAGTGGTTTACCCCACATATGGGGTGTCGGCGTACTCAGGACAAATTGTACAACAACTTCTGGGGTCCATTTTCTCCTGTTACCCTTGGTAAAATAAAAATTTGGAGGCAAAAAGATCATTTTTGTAGAAAAAATGCGATTTTTTATTTTCACGGCTCTACGTTATAAACTTCTGTGAAGCACTTGGGGGTTCAAAGTGCTCACCACACATCTAGATAAGTTCCTTAAGGGGTCTAGTTTCCAAAATGGTGTCACTTGTGGGGGGTTTCCACTGTTTAGGCACATTAGGGGCTCTCCAAACGCGACATGGCGTCCGATCTCAATTCCAGCCAGTTCTGCATTGAAACAGTCAAACGGCGCTCCTTCACTTCCAAGCTCTGCGGTGCGCCCAAACAGTGGTTTACCTCCACATATGGGGTATCGGCGTACTCAGGAGAAATTGCACAACAAAATTTGTGGTTAAATTTCTGTTTTTACACTTGTGAAAATTAAAAAAAATGGTTCTTAAGTAAAATGTTTGCAAAAAAAAGTTAAATGTTCATTTTTTTCTTCCACATTGTTTCAGTTCCTGTGAAGTACGTAAAGGGTTAATAAACTTCTTGAATGTGGTTTTGAGCAGCTTGAGGGGTGCAGTTTTTAGAATGGTGTCACACTTGGTTATTTTCTATCATATAGACCCCTCAAAATGACTTCAAAGGTGATGTGGTCCCTAAAAAAAACATGGTGTTGTAAAAATGAGAAATTGCTTGTCAACTTTTAACCCTTATAACTCCCTAACAAAAAAAAATTTTGTTTCCAAAATTGTGCTGTTGTAAAGTGGACATGTGGAAAATGTTATTTATTAACTATTTTTCGTGCAATATCTCTCTGATTTAAGGGCATAAAAATACAAAGTTTGAAAATTGCAAAATTTTAAAAATTTTCGCCATATTGCCGTTTTTTTTCATAAATAATCGCAAGTAATATCGAAGAAATGTTACCACTAACTTGAAGTACAATATGTCACGAAAAAACAATCTCAGAATCAGCGGGATCCGATAAAGCGTTCCAGAGTTATAACCTCATAAAGTGACAGTGGTCAGAATTGTAAAAATTGGCTCGGTCATTAAGTACCAAATTGGCTCTGTCACTAAGGGGTTAATTCAATTTATTTTTGTCCTTTATTTCCACTTCTAACAGCAGAGTTCTCAAAAGAATTAATTGCATATTTTTGGGTTCCTGATTTTTTACAGAAAGTTTAACCATGCAGTTTGTGATTTTTCCATTGTGAAACTATATCTCTAGTAACTTCATGCTCAACACTACCATGTGTTTTCACGATCCTACACTGTTGACCCCCTGCCTTGCCCCCACTCCCATTAGAAGCTAAAGATATGTTAAAATAGAAATGTGAAAACATGAACTGATGAAAATCTTTATCAATCTTATATCAGATCAGGGCATTTACATACATATTTTGAGGCAGCCACAATCTTTCAGATTTGAATGTCAGGAACATTCTGAACTGCACCTGTATATATTGCAATGAGTTCTACCAAAGAACGCACATGCTGGCACAGATCGTTTATCCAATAGTAAAGATGGAAGTGACACCATTTGACCCAGAAATGCATGTCAGCGTGGAACGCACCGGCTGGTCACTAATCCAATAACTTTAGAGCAAGCACATATGGGGAGGGTTACACATCGCAACCTCTAGTGTTTGGAGAATTTCTCCTCTCCCTAGTGCAGTGATGGGCAACCTTTTGAGCTCGGTGTGTCAAAATTCGCCAAAAAACCGAGCATAACTTGGGTGGTGTGTCACCTTGATAAAAAAACATAATTTTGCGACATGTATAGTTTAAATAACAAATATGTATAATTAGAATTAACTTACCTGCTTAGTGACTTCTTTGTTCATCTGTCAGTTGGTTTCTTTTGTTGGTCTTGCTATTATTTAACTTGTGTGGGGTGCCGTGAACTAAGATAAGTGAGGGGGAGGGGGAATTCTTCCAGTGATGGCAAACCTGTGGCACTCCAGCTGTTGCAAAACTACAATTCCCATCATGTCTTCACAGCCAAAGCCTTTGCTTTGAATGGCCAGCCATGATGGGAATTGTAGTTTTGCAACAGCTGGACTGCCACAGGTTCGCCATCACTGATGCCTCCCTCTCACTTATCTCAGTAATGGCCAATGACACCCCACAGTTCACTGGATGATGGTTGCTGTAGTAGTCACAGGGCCTCCAGACAGCTATCACAGGGCCTCCAGACAGCTATCACAGGGCCTCCAGACAGCTATCACAGGGCCTCCAGACAGCTATCACAGGGCCTCCAGACAGCTATCACAGGGCCTCCAGACAGCAATCACAGGGCCTCCAGACAGCAATCACAGGGCCTCCAGACAGCAATCACAGGGCCTCCAGACAGCAATCACAGGGCCTCCAGACAGCAATCACAGGGCCTCCAGACAGCAATCACAGGGCCTCCAGACAGCTATCTCCTCAGGCCTCAGAAGTGCAGCCTGGGACTTCTGGTCGGTGCAGCCTGGGACTTCTGGTCGGCGCAGCAGGGAGCAGCGCAATGTCGCCCAAACAACACAGATCCGACGCAGAGGCCTGGGACTTCCGGGAGCTGCGCCTGGCCTACCGGAAGTCCCAGGCCTAGACGCTCTGCACCGGAGCTCTGTTGTTTGGACCCACAGACCTCCTGAATGGCATCCGATCCGATAAAAAATCGGATCGGATGCCATTGTTTAGCATTCCGATACCGCAAGTATCGGGTATCGGCCGATATTTGCTGTATCGGAATTCCGATACCGAGATCCGATACTTTTGTGGTATCGGGTATCGGTATCGAAACAACATTAATGTGTAAAATAAAGAATTAAAATAAAAAATATTGCTATACTCACCTCTCCGACGCAGCCTGGACTTCAGCGAGGGAACCGGCAGCGTTGTTTGCTTAAAAATCGCGGTTTTCCTTCCTTACTTGAAGTCCCGGCTTGTGATTGGTCGCGTGCCGCCCATGTGACCGCGACGCGACCAATCACAGCAAGCCGTGACGTAATTTTAGGTCCTTCAGGATCTTAAAATTACGTTCCGGCGTTGTGATTGGTTGCGTCGCGGTCACATGGGCGACGTGACCAATCACAAGCCGTGACGTCCCGGCTTGTGATTGGTCACGTCGCCCATGTGACCGCGACGCAACCAATCACAACGCCGGAACGTAATTTTAAAATCCTGAAGGACCTAAAATTACGTCACGGCTTGCTGTGATTGGTCGCGTCGCGGTCACATGGGCGGCACGCGGCCAATCACAAGCCGGGACTTCAAGTAAGGAAGGAAAACCGCGATTTTTAAGCAAACAACGCTGCCGGTTCCCTCGCTGAAGTCCAGGCTGCGTCGGAGAGGTGAGTATAGCAATATTTTTTATTTTAATTCTTTATTTTACACATTAACATGGTTCCCAGGGCCTGAAGGAGAGTTTCCTCTCCTTCAGACCCTGGGAAAGAAGCAATTTCTATGGGGCCGCGGCCGGCGGCCGGCGTGTCACTGAAAATGACTACGCGTGTCAGCACTGACACGCGTGTCATAGGTTCGCCATCACTGCCCTATTGCCTGCACATTTATCAATCGGAGACAGGAAATCCCTATAGTGATGAAAGGGAATTAAATATATGGGTGTTAGCCTTATTCTAATCCCTGATATGGAGGGATATTTAAAGCAGTGGCGTATCCAGGGGGGGCAGCCAGGGCATGTGCCCCGGGCGCAGCCGACAGGGGGGCGCCAGCGGGCCGCCTGATGATGCGGCGGTCCAAGGAGGCTCCTCGTCCTGTCTGAGCGGTCACATGGTACCGATCATTACAGTAATGAATATGCGGCTCCACCTCCCATAAGGGTGGAGCCGCATATTCATCACTGTAATCAGCGGTAATGGTGACCGCTCAGTACAGGAAGATGCTGGCGCAGGTGAGTATAACGGGGAGGGGAGCGCTGAGCGATATTCACCTGCTCCCCTTTCCGACGCCGCTCCGTCTTCAGCAGTGACGCTGAGGTCAGAGGGCGCGGTGACATAGTTAGTGCGCGCCCTCTGCCTGAACATCAGTGCTGAAGATGGAGCAGCGGCTGGAACGAGGAGCAGGTGAATATTGAAAGTACCGGGGACCTGAGCGACGGAGAGATGAGTATGTGATTTTTTTTTTAATCGCAGCAACAGCAAATGGGGCAAGTGTCTGTATGGGGCATCTTATGGGGCCATAACATTTGTGCAGCACTATAATGGGTCAAGTGTCTGTATAGAGCATCTTATGGGGCCATAACGTTTGTGCAGCACTATATGGAGCAAGTGTCTGTATAGAGCATCTTATGGGGCCATAAAGTTTGTGCAGCATTATATGGGGCAAGTGTCTGTATGGGGCATCTTATGGGGCCATAATCAACGTTTCTGTAGCACTATATGGAGCAAATGTCTCTATGGAGCATCTTATGGAGCTATAATTATTATTATACATTTTTATAGCGCCATTTATTCCATGGCGCTTTACATGTGAAATACGGGGCAAATATAGACAAATACATTAAACATGAGCAAAAAACAAGGCACACGGGTACATAAGGAGGGAGGACCCTGCCCGCGAGGGCTCACAGTCTGCAGGGGATGGGTGATGATACACTAGGAGAGGGTAGAGCTGGTTGTGCGGCGGTTCAGTATGTTCAGGATCACTGCAGGCTGTAGGCTTGTCGGAAGAGGTGAGTCTTCAGGTTCTTTTTGAAGGTTTCTATGGTAGGCGAGAGTCTGATGTGCTGGGGTAGAGAGTTCCAGAGTATGGGGGAAGCACGGGAGAAGTCTTGGATGTGGTTGTGGGAAGAAGAGATGAGAGGGGAGTAGAGAAGGAGGTCTTGAGAGGATCGGAGGTTGCATGTTGGTAGGTACCGGGAGATCATGTCACAGATGTATAGAGGAGATAGGCTGTGGATGGCTTTGTAGGTCATTGTGAGGGTTTTGAACTGGAGTCTCTGGGCGATAGGAAGCCAGTGAAGGGCTTGGCATAGGGGAGAGGCTGGGAATAGCGGGGAGACAGGTAGGTTAGTCAGGCAGCAGAGTGTAGGATGGATTGGAGTGGTGCCAGAGTGCTAGAGGGGAGTCCAGAGAGTAGCAGGTTGCAGTAGCAGAGGCGGGAGATGATAAGGGCATGCACTAGTGTTTTTGCGGTGTTGCGGTCAAGGAATGCGCGGATCCGGGAAATGTTTTTGAGTTTGAGGCGGCAGGAGGAGGCAAGGGCTTGGATATGTGGCTTGAAAGAGAGGGCAGAGTCGAGGATCACCCCGAGGCACCGGGCATGTGAGACTGGTGAAAGTGAGCAGTCATTGACATTGATGGATAGGTCTGGTGGAGGGGTAGAGTGAGATGGGGGAAAGATGATGATTTCTGTTTTGTCCATGTTCAGTTGTAGAAAGCTAGCAGAAAAGAAGGCTGAAATAGCAGACAGACAGTGCGGGATTTTGGTAAGTAAGGAGGTGAGGTCAGGTCCGGATAGGTAGATCTGCGTGTCGTCGGCATAGAGATGGTACTGCATACCGTGGGATTCTATGAGGTGTCCCAGACCGAAGGTGTAGATGGAGAAGAGTAGGGGTCCTAGAACAGAGCCTTGAGGAACACCGACTGACAAGGGGCGAGGTGAGGAGGTGGTGTGGGGGAGGGAGACACTAAATGTCCGGTCTGTCAGATATGACGAGATCCAGGAAATGGCCAAGTCTGTGATGCCAAGAGATGAGAGGATTTGTAGCAGAAGGGAGTGGTCCACAGTGTTAAAGGCAGAAGACAGGTCCAGGAGAAGGAGGACAGAGTAGTGTTGCTTGCTCCTGGCAGTTAGTAGGTCATTGGTGACTTTAGTTAGGGCAGTTTCAGTTGAGTGATGGGAACGGAAGCCAGATTGTAACCGATCAAAGAGGGAGCAGGAGGAGAGGTGGGAGGACAGTTCAAGATGGACGTGTTGCTCCAGCAATTTGGAGGCATAAGGGAGAAGAGATATCGGGCAATAGCTAGACACAGAGGATGGGTCGACGGAGGGCTTTTTGAGGATGGGTGTGATCTTGGCATGGTAATCAACGTTTCTGCAGCACTATGTGGGGCAAATATATTTATGGAGCATCTTATGGGGCCAGAACGTTTGTGCAGCACTATAATGGGGCAAGTGTCTGTATAGAGCATTTTATGGGGCCATAACGTTTCTGCAGCACTATATGGCGCAAATATCTTTATGGAGCATCTTATGGGGCCATAATCAATGTTTCTGCAGCACTATATTGGGCAAATGAGTCTATGGAGCATCTTATGGGGCCATTATTAACCTTTATGCAGGATTATATGGGGCTCCTGATTCAATATGGCTATTCAAAAACTCTTAACCTACTGATGTCTCAATTAATTTTACTTTTATTGGTATCTATTTTAACATTATGGGGATTCAGGAATGTACCTTGGCTTGGTCATACAGTTTCAATAGAGTTAAGGTTCAAATGGGGGAGTTTTTTTTTTTTTTTGGGGGGGGGCGCCAAACTGATCCTTTGCCCCGGGTGCAGGAAAGGCTAGATACACCTCTGATTTAAAGCCTACAATCTACATGTCTAGGCACACTGAAATGGACATATGAATTGGTCTACTGTGTCATATATATTCTCTGTCACGCTGGGTGAAGGATAAGTAAGTGCATAACAATGGGAAGAGGGAAGGAGGAGCCCAAACACTGGGGAAGAGGGGAGTGGAGACCCCTAGGCAGATAAAAAATCACCCTGTCTGCCCTAAACGTCCCTATATAGGTTCTGCACCTATCGCCAAGCAGGAACCTGAACCCTGCCTGACCCTAGCGAAAGGCTCTACTCAGTCCCCACTGAAACTAAAGACAGAGAGGGAAGATGGATGAGGGAAAACAATTAGCTTGAGAAGACAACTAAGATGTCAAGTCAGCAATCCTCCAAGGGTCCTCAAGTAAAGACACTAACCGACTACTAGAACTTCCAACAAGACAAAGGCAAGTACAGTCATATGAAAAAGTTTGGGCACCCCTATTAATCTTAAGCTTAATGTTTTATAAAAATTGTTTTTTTCTGCAACAGCTATTTCAGTTTCATATATCTAATAACTGTTGGACACAGTAATGTTTCTGCCTTGAAATGAGGTTTATTGTACTGACAGAAAATGTGCAATCTGCATTCAAACACAATTTGACAGGTGCATAAGTATGGGCACCCTTATCATTTTCTTGTTTTAAATACTCCTTCCTACTTTTTACTGACTTACTAAAGCACATTTTTGGTTTTGTAACCTCATTGAGCTTTGAACTTCATAGCTAGGTGTATGCAATCATGAGAAAAGCTACTTAACGTGGCCACTTGCAAGTTGTTCTCCTGTTTGAATCTCCTCCGAAGAGTGGCATCATGGGCTCCTCAAAACAACTGTCAAATGATCTGAAAACAAAGATTATTCAACATAGTTGTTCAGGGGAAGGATACAAAAAGCTGTCTCAGAGGTTTAACCTGTCAATTTCCACTGTGAGGAACATAGTAAGGAAATGGAAGAACACAGGTACAGTTCTTGTTAAGGCCAGAAGTGGCAGGCCAAGAAAAACATCAGAAAGGCAGAGAAGAAGAATGGTGAGATCAGTCAAGGACAATCCTCAGACCATCTCCAGAGAGCTGCAGCATCAACTTGCTGCAGATGGTGTCACTGTGCATCGGTCAACTATACAACGCACTTTGCACAAGGAGAAGCTGTATGGGAGAGTGATGCGAAAGAAGCCTTTTCTGCAAGCACGCCACAAACAGAGTCGGCTGAGGTATGCAAAAGCACATTTGGAGAAGCCAATTTCTTTTTGGAAGAAGGTCCTGTGGACTCATGAAACCAAGATTGAGTTGTTTGGTAATACAAAAAGGCGTTATGCATGGTGGCAAAAAAACACAGTGCGTTGTATAGTTGACCGATGCACAGTGACACCATCTGCAGCAAGTTGATGCTGCAGCTCTCTGGAGATGGTCTGAGGATTGTCCTTGACTGATCTCACCATTCTTCTTCTCTGCCTTTCTGATGTTTTTCTTGGCCTGCCACTTCTGGCCTTAACAAGAACTGTACCTGTGTTCTTCCATTTCCTTACTATATTCCTCACAGTGGAAATTGACAGGTTAAATCTCTGAGACAGCTTTTTGTATCCTTCCCCTGAACAACTATGTTGAATAATCTTTGTTTTCAGATCATTTGACAGTTGTTTTGAGGAGCCCATGATGCCACTCTTCAGAGGAGATTCAAACAGGAGAACAACTTGCAAGTGGCCACTTTAAGTAGCTTTTCTCATGATTTCATACACCTAGCTATGAAGTTCAAAGCTCAATGAGGTTCCAAAACCAAAAAAAGTGCTTTAGTAAGTCAGTAAAAAGTAGGTAGGAGTATTTAAAACAAGAAAATGATAAGGGTGCCCATACTTATGCACCTGTCAAATTTTGTTTGAATGCAGATTGCACATTTTCTGTTAGTACAATAAACCTCATTTCAAGGCAGAAACATTACTGTGTCCAACAGTTATTAGATATATGAAACTGAAATAGCTGTTGCAAAAAAAACAATTTTTATAAAACATTAAGCTTAAGATTAATAGGGGTGCCCAAACTTTTTCATATGATTGTATAAGCTAACACTCGCACCATGCTGCAATTGAATGTATTTAAACCTTCAGCCCAGGTGTGTTATTAGCAGCAGAAGGTGGAGGTAACTATTGGGTCCCAGAGGGAGAAGGATATTGTTCCATAACAGATTCAACAATAAAAAAAGGTGCTTGAGCTAAACACAAACACCTTCTACAGCCGGATCCAGGATGACTGTCTGTCACACCTGAGACACCAGTGACAGCCTCCTGATGAACCAAACATCAAATAAGACAAACATCTAGAAGCACATAAAACTAATAATAAATTTGAACAAAGAAAGGTGGCACTCGCTAAAAGCTTCAGAAATCATAATCCTATATTTCAGACAAGGGCATCAGGAGGCAGTATACTCGATCCAGTAATGAGCGTACCCGATCACCCTGATGCTCGATCAAGTATTGAGCAGTGATGAGCACGCTCACTTATCACTTGTGGTAACACTTTTTGTTATATTTCATTTTATGATAAGTATCTTCTGTCCAGTCTCAAAAAGATCAGTGGGAAACCCCTTTAAGGATGGAAGTAGTGAAGATAGTAGACAAAATTGCCAGAGTTTTGTCAGTTTTTATTGGGACTGTGAACAGTTATTCTCAAGTCCAGGTAAATTTTCACATGGGCATGTCTGGACTCTCTATCGTGGCGAATATTGGACATTATATCTTTGGGTGCCACAGGCTTTCTACATAACGGCAAGCACAGAGCAACTACAGTCACCGCTCACAGCACCGCTCACTATACCATTAGCGGAGGCTGTAATTACTTCCCAGTACTTTGACTGACAGCTTTCTCAGCAGCGCTTGACTAAATGCTCCCGGGAGGAAATAAGTTAATTTTCTCCCATTAGCCACACATTCGGTAAGGTGGCCCGAGCAACATTGTAATCCTATTTTCCTGCAGATTAACCCTATATCTGCAGTTAGTGTTTTTTGAGTTGACAGGTTCCTTTTACATCTTTTACAGGCTTATGTAGTGGTACAGACTCTGTTCACGTTAGTCATGGCTTCCGTTAATACCGGAGAAATACCGGAGAAATGACAACTTCGCCGTTATGAAGTCAGTCATGTTTTTGTATTTTTGACAGCAAGAATGTTGATCCAGACTGTGCTATTCTCTCTGTCAAAAACATTAAAACCCCTAATATATAGCACACATGGGAACAAAGCACAAGAAGAAAGCAATGCATCGCCCCTGCCACCCCCACTTCTGGGAGTCAGCAGCACTCCTAAATTCTCCACATATGGACAGGAATATAACATTAATGTAAAATTACAAAGGCTTTGATCAGCAGGGGTATTTCAGTAAATGCATTTCCTTCTGCCAAATAACTGCACTAGAAATTGAAAATCGATTTTGTCTTGTGGTAAAATAATAACTACCTGTCATTTACTTCAAAATGACTTTTCCTTCACATCAGGCATACATGACCTAGAAAAAAAACGTTACCTTCCAGTCTATGCGGGCATTACTCACAGGTCACATTGATTGCGTAGCACTTATGTTCTCCTTTGTAAAGGTAAGACGTACACAAGATGGATATAACACATATTTACACGAAAATACACAAGAGACTGTAAATTATGTGTAAATGCGCAACTTAATGCTGATCATGGTAAATTATTTTAATTATATACAATCAATAATTTGCATTTAACCCCTTCACCCTCCAAGCCTGTTTTCACCTTCATAACCAGGACAATTTTTACAATTCTGACCACTGTCTCTTTATGAGGTAATAACTCGAACACTTTAATGGATCCCACTGATTTGGAGACCGTACTTCATGACATACTGTACTTCATGACAGTGGTAAAATTTGTTAGATATGACTTGAGTTTAATTGTGAAAAAAAAATCAGAAATTTAGCAAATTCAGCAATTTTTAAAGTTTTAATTTTTATGCCCTTAAGCCCTTTACCCCCAAGGGTGGTTTGCACGTTAATGACCGGGCCAATTTTTACAATTCTGACCACTGTCCCTTTATGAGGTTATAACTCTGGAACGCTTCAACGGATCCCGGTGATTCTGACATTGTTTTCTCATGACATATTGTACTTCAGGATAGTGATAACATTTCTTTGATATTACTTGTGTTTATTTGTGAAAAAACGGAAATTTGGCGAAAATTTTCAAAATTTCGCAATTTTTCAACTTTGAATTTTTATGCAATAATATCACAGAGATATGTCACACAAAATACTTAAGTAACATTTCCCACATGTCTACTTTACATCAGCACAATTTTGGAACCAACATTTTTTTTTGTTAGGGAGTTATAAGGGTTAAAAGTTGACCAGCAATTTCTAATTTTTACAACACCATTTTTTTTTTTAGGGACCACATCTCATTTGAAGTCATTTTGAGGGGTCTATATGATAGAAAATACCCAAGTGTGACACCATTCTAAAAACTGCACCCCTCAAGGTGCTCAAAACCACATTCAAGAAGTTTATTAACCCTTCAGGTGTTTCACAGGAATTTTTGGAATGTTTAAATAAAAATGAACATTTAACTTTTCTTTCACAAAAAATTTACTTCAGCTCCAATTTGTTTTATTTTACCAAGGGTAACAGGAGAAAATGGACCCCAAAAGTTGTTGTACAATTTGTCCTGAGTACGCCGATACCCCATAAGTGGGAGTAAACCACTGTTTGGGTGCATGGCAGAGCTCGGAAGCGAAGGAGTGCCATTTGACTTTTCAATGCAAAATTGACTGGAATTGAGATGGGACGCCATGTTGCGTTTGGAGAGCCACTAATGTGACTGAACATTGAAAGCCCCAACAAGTGACACCATTTTGGAAAGTAGACCCCCTAAGGAACTCATCTAGATGTGTTGTGAGAGCTTTGAACCCCCAAGTGTTTCACTACAGTTCATAACGCAGAGCCATGAAAATAAAAATTATTTTTTTTCCACAAAAATTATTTTTTAGCCCCCAGTTTTGTATTTTTCCAAGGGCAACAGTTGAAATTAGACCCCAAAAGTTGTTGTCCAATTTGTCCTGAGTACGCTGATACCCCATATGTGGGGGGGAACCACCGTTTGAGCGCATGGCAGAGCTCGGTAGGGAAGGAGCGTCATTTGGAATGCAGACTTAGATGGATTGGTCTGCAGGCGTCACATTGCGTTTGCAGAGCCCCTAATGTACCTAAACAGTAGAAACCCCCCACAAGTGACCCCATATTGGAAATTAGACCCCCCCCAAGGAACTTATTTAGATATGTTGTGAGAACTTTGAACCCCCAAGTATTTCACTACAGTTTATAACGCAGAGCCGTGAAAATAAAAAATCCTTTTTCCACAAAAATTATTTTTTAGACCCCAGTTTTGTATTTTCCCAAGGGTAACAGGAGAAATTGGACCCGAAAAGTTGTTGTCCAATGTGTCCTGAGTACGCTGATACCCCATATGTTGGGGTAAACCCCTGTTTGGGCACACGGGAGAGCTCGGAAAAGAAGGAGCACAGTTTTACTTTTTCTACGCAGAATTGGCTGGAATTGAGATCGGACGCCATGTCGCGTTTGGAGAGCCCCTGATGTGCCTAAACAGTGAAAACCCCCCAATTATAACTGAAACCCTAATCCAAACACATCCCTAACCCTAATCCCAAAGGTAACCCTAACCACACCCCTAACCCTGACACACCCCTAACTATAATCCCAACCCTAATCCCAACCGTAAATGTAATCCAAACCCTAACCCTAACTTTAGCCCCAACCCTAACTGTAGCCTTAACCCTAGCCCTAACCCTAGCCGTAACCCTAGCCCTATCCCTAACGGGAAAATGGAAATAAATACATTTTTGTAATTTTTTGCTAACTAAGGGGGTGATGAATGGGGGTTTGATTTACTTTTATAGCGGGTTTTTTAGCGGATTTTTATGATTGGCAGCCGTCACACAGTGAAAGACGCTTTTTATTGCAAAAAATATTTTTTGAATTACCACATTTTGAGAGCTATAATTTTTCCATATTTTGGTCCACAGAGTCATGTGAGGTCTTGTTTTTTGCGGGACGAGTTGACGTTTTTATTGGTAATATTTTCGGGCACGTGACATTTTTTGATCGCTTTTTATTCCGATTTTTGTGAGGCAGAATGACCAAAAACCAGCTATTCATGAATTTCTTTTGGTGGAGGCGTTTATACCGTTCCGCATTTGGTAAAATGGATAAAGCAGTTTTATTCTTCGGGTCAGTACGATTACAGCGATACCTCATTTATATCATTTTTTTATGTTTTGGTGCTTTTATACGATAAAAACTATTTTATAGAAAAAATAATTATTTTTGCATCGCTTTATTCTGAGGACTATAACTTTTTTTCTTTGATGACGCTGTATGGCGGCTCGTTTTTTGCGGGACAAGATGACGTTTTCAGCGGTACCATGGTTATTTATATCCGTCTTTTTGATCGCGTGTTATTCCTCTTTTTATTTGGCGGTATAATAAAGCGTTTTTTGCCTCTTTTTTTTTACGGTGTTCACTGAAGGGGTTAACTAGTGGGACAGTTTTATAGGTCGGGTCTCTACGGACGCGGCGATACTAAATGTGTACTTTTATTGTTTCTTTTTTATTTAGATAATGAAATGTATTTATAGGAACAATATATATATATATTTTTTTTTTTACACTATAACATTGCCTCAGGGGAGGCATGATGTTATAGTGTAAGATCGCCGATCTGACACTTTGCTGTGCACTGTGTCAGATCGGCGATCTGACGTGCACAGCTCCTGGAGGCCTAACGGCGCCTGCAGGCGCAATGAAGCCACCTCCCTGCAGGACCCGGATGCCGCGGACATCTTGGATCCGGGCCTGCTGCAGGGAGGAGGTAAGAGACCCTCAGAGCAACGCGATTACATCACGTTGCTCCGGGGGTCTCAGGGAAGCCCGCAGGGAGCCCCCTCCCTGCGCGATGCTTCCCTATACCGCCGGAACACTGCGATCATGTTTGATCGCAGTGTGCCGGGGGTTAATGTGCCGGGGGCGGTCCGTGACCGCTCCTGGCACATAGTGCCGGATGTCAGCTGCGATAGTCAGCTGACACCCGGCCGCGATCCCCCCGTGAACGCGGCCGATCGCGCTGGACGTTCTATCCAGTCGGTGGTCATACGGGCCCACCTCGACGGGATAGTGTGATAGAAATATATATATCATGTAGCTCTCACTTGCATGTATACTGCTCTATAATTATATAGTTCCAATATCAAAGAAAAAGTGAAAAAGATGGCAAAAGAGGAGTACAGACTCTTTTGGACTTGGATTCATTAAAACTGATCTGCAGTTGTCACGAATTCTCTGGTGTATGGTGCTCTGCAATTCAAGCAAGTAGCTGTGTGCTCATCAAAGAGAAGAAAATATGCGGCACTCACCCTTTTTTGCTGTGTATTCGTGCGCTTTATTGGATTTGCCTCATACAAGTATGAACATCCATGTTAGGACATCAGGTTCACAGGAGGGTGTGTTGATGGAGCGTGGACAACAGCGAGGCAAGGGACGAAACGCACACGGGGACCCTGCTGACCGGAGAGACGGAGGTGTTGGCCACGGCCTTGGTTCACGGGACGGAGACTGCGCAGCTCCATAAGTAAGGTAAGAAAATGTTATCATCTTACCTGAAAGTCCCCTGTGCCCAGTCCGGGTCTATGCCTCTTGCCGGTCAGGTGTGGTCACCACACCGCATTCCCAGGTAGTGTAAAAAGTCCATAGCCTGTATCCAAACCCTGGGATATAAGTCAAGGTGTCTGCTATGTGCTGTGTATGTGTTCTGTGTTTGTGTAAGATCCGTGAGATGAAAGGAACAATGACAATGTTTTGTGGTGGCTGGGTAACAGACCGCAGGAGTTCAAATCGCTCGATAAGTTATTGCAGGATTCCCGTGCATAGGAGGGACAGGTAGTCCCGGGGCAGGTAGTCGCAGGCTCCAGGCACGGGTAGTGATAACTTAGAGGGCTACTGCAGATTCCCATAGTGCCGGCGATCCAGTTAGGACGACCGGACCGGGGTGGTAATTTCCCGCTTGCTGTGCTTCTCACTCAGGCGGCCCGGGCACAGGTGTGCCCAGTGCGATTGGCAGTAGTCTGTTCCCAGCGCAACCTGCACGTGTCACAGAATAAAAAGGGCCATCTCTCGGATGTCTATCTGTATCTGTTTCTGTTTGTCAAGTATAGCTGCTTTAAGAGCATACAATTGAAAAAGAAAGTTTTTCTCTTTTCTTTTTACTTCCCCTTTTCCAAGCAGAGATATATGCATTGTAAATCACACTGTCACATCTGGTTTTTTTTTCTGCCTGTTTCTGCAATGCTGGCTATGTGTAGCTATTTGTGAAGAAGTGAAACAAATTGTATCTATCATTTTTGATGCGACATACGTGTTTCAGATACGTGATTTTAGTGACATTGGATACAATAGCATAAGAAAAGGGGAAGTGTGTGTCTCTGACTGCGTTGAGCGCAGAGAGAAGGGAGAAGAAATATATATATATATATATATATATATATATATATATATATATAGGTTTTTTTTTTACTCTTTTGAAGGTCTTTATTCTGGGTTTTTATATTTTTTCAAGTTTTTTTTATATATTTTAAAGTTTTGTCTCTACCTTTTTTTTAAAAAAAAAAAAAAGTTTTTTCTTTTGTATCAAAATTTTGAGTTTTTGATCGTTTTGTTTTTTTTTTGGAGTTTTATATACTCATTTTTAGAAGTTTTTTGGTGTTGTTTTCTTTTTCCTTTTTGTGTGTTTTTCATTTTTTTGTTTTTGCCATGGGGAATAAAGTGGCCAAGCAACAGGAGGGTCTTTTACTTCCTGATGAGAAAACAGCCCCCCAGATAGTGGCAGAATACGAAAGTGTTAAGTATGTGAAGAATTTTGGAAGGTATAAAGTATGTGAAATTCATAAGAATGGCAGACTTAAAGCTGCGGAATGGCATGACGTAGAAAGGAAAATAAGGGAAGTTAGCTGATGTTAAATTGCTGAATACTAATACATGGTATGAAGTAGCAGCAGAGCTTACATCGTTTAGGTGGTACAGAAAGTTATGTGAGCAAACCAGGAAGTGATTTTTATGTGTATAAGACAGAGATATTGGATCTGTGCAGTCTGCTCTCAGCAGAATCCATGGTATAGGGAGTTATTTTTGCACAGTATGTGGTGCACTCCATCTCTCCCTACAGGGAGAAGGCATCGTAGTTCCAACCATGCCCTCTGCATGGACTGCAGAGGGGGGAGGAATTCTCTTCTCTATCCTCCTTTTTCTCTGCCACTCTTCCTCTCCTTTTCTCTCACTCTCCTTTCCTCTCCTCTTTCTCTCTCTCCCTCTCTCACCTCTACACCTCTTTCCTCCTTTTTCACTCACCCTCTCTCCTCCTCCACTCCCCCACCACACCTATCTTCTACCCGTATCTTCTCCACTCCCTTCAACCAATCCTCCTGCTTCTTCTTCTTCCCTCTCCACCTCCTTCGCACACCCTGATTCTCCCCCTTTCTCTTCACCACACCTCCCATCTTCTCCTCCCTCTATCTCCTCATTCTCCTTCTCCGCACCTCTTTCCTCCTTCTTCACTCATCTCCACATTCTCTCTCTCCTCCTTCTATTCCTTTTTTCTCAC
This sequence comes from Ranitomeya variabilis, assembly GCF_051348905.1. Taxonomy (NCBI): domain Eukaryota; kingdom Metazoa; phylum Chordata; class Amphibia; order Anura; family Dendrobatidae; genus Ranitomeya; species Ranitomeya variabilis. The sequence goes on along the minus strand of NC_135236.1, from coordinate 175,266,706 downwards.
TCATCAACCCCTCCTCCTTCTTCTTCCTCTTTGTTGCCGGCTGGGCCAACGCCCAATTCAAACAATGTGGTGCTTACAGCACAAGGTTCCCCTTCTATGTCCCTGGCACAGTCCAGCCATTGCCAGTTGTGATATCGGGGAAAGAAGGTGAAAATCCCCCTACACACAATGCAGTGGGCAGCCCCGTCATAGCAGACAGCTCAGCCCTAGGTGCAGAGGGGGGAGTACTGACATCACCATTTATTGATAATGTACAACTTCAGTACCGGTCAGAGCTGCCTACATTCACACCAACATAGAACTATAAGCCTAATCCATCACAGCGTCAGCAAGGGGGGAGACATCCTCACATAAAAAGGCAACTTCTAAGTCCGAAATCAGCCAGTGTATGACCCCAGTACACGCTATGACAACTATTCCTCTGATGAAGATGAAGAGGGATCATACATGCTTTCCAGTACTAGGAAAAGAAACCCACAGGCACCAATAATGCAGGGGCAGATAGAGGCACCACCATGACACTATGTGCACTGCACTTCAAGTCAGATGACAATCCTCCAGACCCAGGGATGCATCCCATGCCATTTTACCGAAGAATGTAGCAGAACCAGAGAACATATGCAGCCACCTGGAATGATCTCTGGGCCATAAATGGAAATAGAAGCAGGTGATGCACTCTGGCCAATCATGAAGGAACAATTCAAACTTCCAGCAGAATTAGATGTACACGCTTGGGAGTCAGAGCCACAGCTAACTGAACAGCTCAGAGAGTGGGCCAAAGGCAGATTGGCAGAACAAGCCCTCAGCTTACATGACATGAGCCAAGACAAGACAGAGTATGTAAAGAAATTTCATGGCAGAGTAACGCAAGTATTCCAAGACTTGGGCTTCACCATTCATGACCAGATACACAGGCAAATGTTGGCACAGGACTTTGTGCATGGACTGAGACAGCCAATTAGGAAACCACTGATAGTGGCTAGGCCTGAGAACAGGTCAATAGCAGTGGACTGACCCAGCAAAATGGTTTATGTGCGCCTAGGAGACTGTTTATTGCCCATTGTCACCAAAACTGCCGCCATTATAGCACCGCAAAGAGCGCGAAGAAGGAAGCGGGTGCCGTGCTGCTGAGAACGCCAGAAGGGGAGCCAGAGGCAAAGATGCGGCAAAGTGCCGAGCGACACACCGGAAGAACCGCTGCAGACTCCAGAGAGGAGACACCGACCTCAATATGGTTAGCAAAGGGGAGAAGCTATGTCAGACCAGGGGTAAGAAGTGATGGCAGATGCAGCCGCAGCCCCTGTAATGCCCCAAGACCTTGGGTTGGATGCAGCCGCCGGTCTCATGGCACCCCCGGGCCTCGCGACTGACGCACCTGCAGGCCCCGTCTTACCACCGCAGCTTCAATCAGCAGGCCGGACCCTGCTGCCGCTACAGTACCCATCATGCCATTGTCCACAGTAGCCAAAGGGACCGAGTCCCAACCAGGAGTGCAGAGGACGGCCCCTCTCATGGTGACCACTAACCTGGAAGCGCAACCACCCTACGAAGACAGAAGAAGTGTCAAGTGTTACATCTGTGGCAAGTTTGGCCATTTCCAGAGCCAGTGCAAAGCTCCCACGCCCCCGAGGAGACTGTACCCATGCAACCCAAGAGTTGGTCCAGAGAAACAGGTCAAGGAAGAAGTGCAGAAAGCAGTGAAGTACCCCATCCATAGGACAGAGGCAAGCAAGCCAGGTCCGCAAGACACTACGCTCCTGACATGTAAAACCCCATCTGCAGGACCAATACCTCAAATTACCCTTAAAGTGGATGGCGTTGTCAGATCTTTTCTTCTGCACACCGGTGCAGCCAGAAGTGTGATGACACCTGTGGAACTCGCTGATCCCACCTGCTTATCAGAATCCTGTGTCTCGCATGGGCATTGATGGTCAAGTCAGACATTCTCCGCTTACAAAGCCACTGAGCGTGTGCACTCAGCCAGGACACTCTATCCTGTCCCAGTTTGTGGTGTCAAGGGCCTTCCACTCAACCTGCTGGGAGTGAACCTACTGCTGAAGCTGAAGGCAACCACAGTGTTCCAGGAAGATGGGACAGTGACACTTTCTTCATCTCTGACCCAAGAAGAGTCATGCTGGCGGCCCTACAAGAACCTTAATCAACCAATGAGGCCTACCCAAGGAGGTACTGGACATAGTACCAGAAAGTCAATGGTCTAAGGTACCTTAGGACGTGAGAAAACCTCAAGTTGCCCCAGTACGGGTGTCACTCAAGCCTGGTACCCCGTACCCTCGTAAGGCCCAGGCCTAGAGTCAAGCTGCCTCTGACCAACTGAAGGTCTACCTGGAAATAGGAATCATTGTTCCTTGCAATACCCCGCTTTTCCCGGTCAAGAAAAAGACTGTAAAAGGAGAGCCAGCCAAGTTCAGAATGGTACATGACCTGAGAGCTGTGAATGACGTCACGGTATTTGAAACTCCAATTGTGCCGAATCCGCACACTCTGCCTTCCACAACAAAAGTGTTCACAGTGACCGACCTGGCTAATGTTTTCTTCAGTGTTCCCCTTCACCCGGATGACCAGCACCTGTTTGCCTTAACGCACCAGGGGGGACACCACACATGGACAGTGATGTCACAGTGGGCCCAGAACAGCCCTTCACAGTTCACCAAAGCAATGTCCACAGTCCTCACCAACTGGGTCACAGAACATGCAGAAGTAACCCTGCTACAATACATGGACAATCTACTCCTTTGTGCAATTGACTTTGACGCGTGTAAAGCCCATTCCTTGTATCTCCTACTCTACCTGGCGGAGCAGCACTGCAAGATCTCAAAGAACAAAGTCCAGTGGTGTCTGAAGCGAGTTATGTTCCAGAGACACTGTATTGCTCACCAGGCAAAACACCTGACAGATGACCGGAAGACTACAGTGGAGAAAATGGTTCCTCCAACAACTCCAAAGGTGCTACAGGCCTTCCTTGGTCTAGTTTCGTATTGCAGAGCCTGGATACCTGATGCTTCAGTCCTAATGCAGCCTCTGTGTGAATACGTCAGCGTGACCCCGTTCCTCCTGGCAGATGAAGCTTTCAGCTCGTTCAAGAAGTTAAAAGGCTCTGTAGTCTCAGCGCCAGCACTAGGCCTACCTGACTACGAGAAGCCATTCCATCTCTACTTGAGAAAAGAAGCCCTTGCTACTGGAGTCCTGACGCAGCTTCAGGGGGGAAAGCAGAGACTTTTGGACTACTTTTCAGCTCGCCTGGATCCAGTTGCAAGGGGAGCCTCTTCCTCCCGCATGAGAGCAGCAGTTGCAGCACACGCCCTCCTGGACAGGACTACTGACATCATTGGAAAAAACCATTGGAAATCCTGGCTCTGCATGACATCTCAGCAATCCTCAACCAAACCCAGCCAAAACATCTCTCCACCGCCAGGCATCTTCGCCTCCAGTGCTCTCTACTCCTGCTCAACAATGTCACCATCTCCAGATGCACAGTCCTCAACCCGTCCACTCTACTCCCACTCCCAAGGGGGGATACAGATATGGACCCTCAGATAAAAATTCTGATCAAAATCTGCATGATATACCTTCTGCAGGGATCTGGATTTGCTCCGGACGGATGACCATGATTGCTTCAGCATCATGCAACAGGAAACAGCAGGACTACCCAAGGTGGCAGAAGAGCCACTGACCAGCCCAGAGTTGATTCTCTATGTGGATGGCTCCAGATTTGCAGATGATGAAGGAAGATTCCACACGGGATGTGCAGTGACCAGCAATCAAGAGATCCTGTGGTCCAGAAGTCTGCCGCCTAGTCTGTCAGCCCAGGAAGCAGAACTGATAGCGCTGACGAAGGCCTACCAGATGGCAGAAGTCAAGACTGAGAAAATGTATACCGATTCAAGCTATTCGCATGGCATAGCACACGACTTCGGACCCATCTGGGCTGCAAGGGACTTCATCACAGCAAGCGGAACAACCATGAAGCATCATGGAGCCATTAACCCCTTCCCGACCTTTGACGCCACGTAGGCGTCATGAAAGTCGGTGCCAATCCGACCCATGACGCCTATGTGGCGTCATGGAATGATCGCATCCCTGCAGATCGGGTGAAAGGGTTAACTCCTATTTTACCCGATCTGCAGGGAGAGTGGGAGTTGTACTTCAGCCCAGGGGGGGTGGCTTTGCCCCCACGTGGCTACGATCGCTCTGATTGGCTGTTGAAAGTGCAACAGCCAATCAGAGCAATTTGCAATATTTCACCTATGAAAATGGTGAAATATTGCAATCCAGCCATGGCCGATGCTGCAATAGCATCTGCCATGGCTGGAAATCATGTTCTGCCCCCCCCCACCGCCCCCGATCTCCTCCCCAGTGCTCCGTTCTGTCCGGTACCCCCCTCCGTCCCCCTGTCCGCTCCCCCGTGCTCCTGTCCGCTCCCCGTGCTCCTGTCCGCTCCCCCGGTCCTCCGATCCCCCCCCCCTGTGCTCCGATCCACCCCCCCCCCCACCCCCTCATACTTACCGAGCCTCCCGAAGTCGGTCCGTCTTCTCCCTGGGCGCCGCCATCTTCCAAAATGGCGGGCGCATGCGCAGTACGCCCGCCGAATCTGCCGGCCGGCAAAGTACATTTTGATCGCTGTGGTAGGTTCTATCACAGCGATCAAAATAAAAAAATAATAAATAACCCCCCCCCTTTATCACCCCCATAGGTAGGGACAATAATAAAATAAAGAAAATATATATATATTTTTTTTCCACTAGGGTTAGGGTTAGAACTAGAACTAGGGGTAGGGTTAGGGTTAGGGTTATGGCATGTGCACACAGTGCGGATTTGGCCGCGGATCCGCAGCGGATTGGCCGCGGATCCGCAGCGGATTGGCCGCGGATCCGCAGCGGATCGGCCGCTGCAAATTCGTAGCAGTTTTCCATCAGGTTTACAGTACCATGTACACCTATGGAAAACCAAATCCGCTGTGCCCATGGTGCGGAAAATTCCGTGCAGAAACGCTGCGTTGTATTTTCCGCAGCATGTCAATTCTTTGTGCGGATTCCGCAGCGTTTTACACCTGTTCCTCAATAGGTATCCGCAGGTGAAATCCACACAAAAAAACACTGGAAATCCGCTGTAAATCCGCAGGTAAAACGCAGTGCCTTTTACCTGCAGATTTTTCAAAAATCGTGCGGAAAAATCTCACACGAATCCGCAACGTGGGCACATAGCCTTAGGGATAGGGTTGGAATTAGGGCTAGGGTTGGAAATAGGGTTAAGATTAGGCTTGTGGTTAGGGTTACGGATAGGGTTAGGGGTGTGTTGGGGTTACAGTTGTGGTTAGGGTTGGGATTAGGGTTAGGATTAGGGTTACGGGTGTGTTGCGGTTAGGGTTGTGGTTAGGGGTGTGTTGGGGTTAGGGTTGTGATTAGGGTTATGGCTACAGTTGGGATTAGGATTAGGGGTGTGTTGGGGTTAGTGTTGAAGTTAGAATTGAGGGGTTTCCACTGTTTAGGCACATCAGGGGTCTCCAAACGCAACATGGCGCCACCATTGATTCCAGCCAATCTTGCGTTCAAAAAGTCAAATGGTGCTCCCTCCCTTCTAAGCCCCGACGTGCGCCCAAACAGCGGTGTACCCCCACATTTGAGGTACCAGCGTACTCAGGACAAACTGGGCAACAACTGTTGGGGTCCAATTTCTCCTGTTACCCTTGCAAAAATAAAAAATTACTTGCTAAAACATAATTTTTGAGGAAAGAACAATTATTTTTTATTTTCACGGCTCTGCGTTATTAACTTCTGTGAAGCACTTGGGGGTTGAAAGTGCTCACCACACATCTAGATAAGTTCCTTCGGGGGTCTAGTTTCCAAAATGGGGTCACTTGTGGGGTGTTTCTACTATTTAGGCACATCAGGGGCTCTGCAAATGCAACGTGATGCCCGCAGATCATTCCATCAAAGTCTGCATTTCAAATGTCACTACTTCCCTTCCGAGCCCTGACGTGCGCCCAAACAGTGGTTTACCCCCACATATGGGGTATCAGCGTACTCACAACAAACTGGGCAACAAATATTGGGGCCCAATTTCTCCTGTTACCCTTGTGAAAATAAAAAATTGCTTGCTAAAACATCTTTTTTGAGGAAAGAAAAATGATTTTTTATTTTCACGGCTCTGCGTTGTAAACTTCTGTGAAGCACTTGGGGGTTGAACGTGCTCATCACACATCTAGATAAGTTCCTTGGGGGGTCTAGTTTCCAAAATGGGGTCACTTGTGGGGTGTTTCTACTATTTAGGCACATCAGGGGCTCTGCAAATGCAATGTGACGCCCGCAGACCATTCCATCAAAGTCTGCATTTCAAATGTCACTACTTCCCTTCCGAGCCCTGACGTGTGCCCAAACAGTGGTTTACCCCCACATATGGGGTATCAGCGTACTCAGGAGAAACTGGACAACAACTTTTGGGGTCTAATTTCTCCTGTTACCCTTGGGAAAATAAAAAATTGTGGGCTAAAAAATCATTTTTGAGAAAAGAAAAATTATTTTTTATTTTCATGGCTCTGCGTTATAAACTTCTGTGAAGCACTTGGGGGTTCAAAGTGCTCACCACACATCTAGATTAGTTCCTTGGGAGGTCTAGCTTCCAAAATGGGGTCACTTGTGCGGGAGCTCCAATGTTTAGGCACACAGGGGCTCTCCAAACGCGACATGGTGTCCGCTAATGATTGGAGCTAATTTTCCATTCAAAAAGTCAAATGGCGCTCCTTCCCTTCCGAGCCTTACCATGTGCCCAAACAGTGGTTTACCCCCACATGTGAGGTATCGGTGTACTCAGGAGAAATTGCCCAACAAAATTTAGGATCCATTTTATCCTGTTGCCCATGTGAAAATGAAAAAAATTGAGGCTAAAATAATTTTTTTGTGAAAAAAAAGTACTTTTTCATTTTTACGGATCAATTTGTGAAGCACCTGGGGGTTTAAAGTGCTCACTATGCATCTAGATAAGTTCCTTGGGGGTCTAGTTTCCAAAATGGGGTCACTTGTAGGGGAGCTCCAATGTTTAGGCACACAGGAGCTCTCCAAACGCGACATGGTGTCCGCTAACGATTGGAGCTAATTTTCCATTCAAAAAGTCAAATGGCACGCCTCCCCTTCCGAGCCTTGCCGTGCACCCAAACAGTGGTTTACCCCCACATATGAGGTATCGGCGTACTCAGGAGAAATTGCCCAACAAATTTTAGGATCCATTTTATCCTGTAGCCCATGTGAAAATGAAAGAATTGAGGCTAAAAAAATTTTGTGTGAAAAAAAAGTACTTTTTCATTTTTGCGGATCAATTTGTGAAGCACCTGAGGGTTTAAAGTGCTCACTATGCCTCTAGATAAGTTCCTTGGGGGGTCTAGTTTCCAAAATGGGGTCACTTGTGGATGCGCTCCAATGTTTAGGCACACAGGGGCTTTCCAAATGCGACATGGTGTCCGCTAAAGAGTGGAGCCAATTTTTCATTGAAAAAGTCAAATGACGCTCCTTCCCTTCCGAGCCCTGCCGTGCGCCCAAACAGTGGTTTACCCCCACATATGAGGTATCAGCGTACTCAGGACAAATTGGACAACAACGTCCGTGGTCCAGTTTCTCCTTTTACCCTTGGGAAAATAAAAAATTGTTGCTAAAAGATCATTTTTGTGACTAAAAAGTTAAATGCTCATTTTTTACTTCCATGTTGCTTCTGCTGCTGTGAAACACCTGAAGGGTTAATAAACTTCTTGAATGTGGTTTTGAGCACCTTGAGGGGTGCAGTTTTTAGAATGGTGTCACTTTTGGGTATTTTCAGCCATATAGAACCCTCAAACTGACTTCAAATGTGAGGTGGTCCCTAAAAAAAATGGTTTTGTAAATTTTGTTGTAAAAATGAGAAATCACTGGTCAAATTTTAACCCTTATAACTTCCTAGCAAAAAAAAAATTTGTTTCCAAAATTGTGCTGATGTAAAGTAGACATGTGGGAAATGTTATTTATTAACTATTTTGTGTCACATAACTCTCTGGTTTAACAGAATAAAAATTAAAAATGTGAAAATTGCGAAATTTTCAAAATTTTTGCCAAATTTCTTTTTTTTTCACAAATAAACTCAGAAATTATCGACCTAAATTTACCACTAACATGAAGCCCAATATGTCACGAAAAAACAATCTCAGAATCGCTAGGATCCGTTGAAGCGTTCCTGAGTTATTACCTCATAAAGGGACACTGGTCAGAATTGCAAAAAACGGCAAGGTCATTAAGGCCAAAATAGGCTGGGTCATGAAGGGGTTAAGGACCTGCTGAACGCACTTCAACTTCCAAAAAGTGGAGGCAGTACTAAAAGTCAAAGCGCATGGAAAACTAAACACAGTAGAGGCACGAGGCAACAACATGGCGTATATGGCAGCCAAAGAAGCAGTCAAGGGAAGACAATATGGAAAAGTGGAAGAGGTCGTAGAGCCGGACGGCTACTACATGATGACTGAAGACAAGAAACCTGACCAAATGACGTCCTGTGATCTGCTCAAAAAGCTGCAAGAGCAAGCCCCAAAGGACAAGAAGGAATGCTGGATGCAGAAGGGAGCAACACATGAAGAAGGAAGGGTATACGCAATGGACTACAAACCCTGTTTACCCCGAAGCATGTACCCTATCGTGGCCCAGTGGGCACATAGGCCCACACACAGATTAAAGACACAGATGAATGATCTGATTGGTGCTTACTGGTTCGCTCCAGGGATCCCCACCCTAACAGCCAAGTTCACTAGCAGCTGTCTGACCTGCGGCAAATGCAACCCTGGAAGAATGGAGAAAGTTCCCACACATCGTCTTGCCAGACCACTGTACCCCTTCCAGAGGATCCAGATAGACCACATCCAAATGCCGCCAAGTGGAGGTTTCGAATATGCCCTTGTGGACGTGTTCTCAGGATGACCAGAAGCTTTCCCAGTGAGGAACCAGTCAGCAAAGACTACTGCAAAGAAGCTACTCTCAGAGACGAGATATGCAGCTATGGGGTCCCAGAAGTGATAGAGAGTGACCAGGGACCCACATTCACAGCAAATCTCACACGAAGAGATCTGGTCAGCAGTAGGGTCAGACTTAGGCTACGTTCACATTTGCGTTGTGCGCCGCAGCGTTGGCGCCGCAACGCACAACGCAAACAAAAACGCAGCAAAACGCATGCACAACGCTGCGTTTTGCGCCGCATGCGTCCTTTTTTTCATTGATTTTGGACGCAGCAAAAATGCAACTTGCTGCGTCCTCTGCGCCCGGACGCGGGCGCCGCAGGGACGAATGCGGCGCAAAACGCAAGTGCGACGCATGTCCATGCGCCCCCATGTTAAATATAGGGGCGCATGACGCATGCGGCGACGCTGCGGCGCCCGACGCTGCGGCGCCGACCGCAAATGTGAACGTAGCCTTAGGCCTACACACTCCCAATCACACTACTTAGTGTTAGACACACTTCCAGAGGCCCAGAAAAGCTGTCACCATATGAAATTTTGTTTGGGTCTAGTCCCAGGGTCCCAGGTTAGGGGTATCCTTTCCCTCAGCAGCTGACTATGTAATATGATACTTTGTCTGCTTATGTAAATTGAACTCACCAAGAAACTTGCTAACATCCATTCTCGAGTTTTTTTCTTCATTGCCAGATCCAGATTCAGTGTCCGGTACGCACTCCTTGAAGCCAGGAGACTGGGTGTTGGTGAAAAAGTTTGTAAGGAGAACACCACTCGATCCCAGATTTGATGGTCCTGTTCAAGTGCTGCTGATGACACCAAACTCTGTGAAACTGGAGGGAAGACCCATTTGGATCCACTCATCGCATTGAAAGAAAGCTCCCCTACCAGAAGATGACACCCAAGCCAGAATGATGTTGTGGATGCCCTGCCTGACCGAATAGATGACCTACCTGATAAAGAATACACTACACATGCTATCGACTAAGAGACTGATTGCAACGAACCCCCGTTAGGGACAGATCTCCTGACCGCCCATTTGCGAAAAGTCTGTACAGAGTGGGGCGCAGGCGTTAGGCTTGCGTCAGTTCACCGACAGCACAAAAGAGTTGCAGCGCTTTGGGACAGGAGGCTAGGATTAGGGCAAGTGATATCTAAGGGGGGCTTGTGATAGAAATATATATATCATGTAGATCTCACTTGCATGTATACTGCTCTATAATTATATATACTCATATACTCACAGCTAATATATACATTATAATCAATGGCTTAAAATGGCGGACATAAACGGATATAAGCCAGACAGATTGTATGGGGTTTTCCATCTCAAAAGCGGAACAACGCCAGATGTGTTAAGTGCTGATCAGATGTCTCAACTTTGTCCTATATGCAGAGCTACATTTTAGTTTCTTAATCAGCAGTCATATGTGCATTAATCACAATATTCCATATATGTTTAGATAACCAATGACAGAGGAGCTAGACAATATGGTAATTAACTAACCACCCCTAACCACTCCTTTCTATATGAAAATATAAAATTACGTATGTACAATAAAGTATCAGTATTGATGGAATGTTATTGACACAACAAAGCTTGTGCATGTCTCATTCCTTGAGCGCTCAAAATACTCAGTCTTATTGGGAGCGGCCACAGCACACACAGGGATAAATTTATCCAAACCAAATTTCCATATCAATAGTACGTCCGATGTCAGAAAGGGGTTAAACTAAAGTTATGTCTAGGTAATAAATAAAATTTCCCTTGTGTTTACTTTACATCAGCACAATTTTTTAAACATTTTTTTTTGTTAGGACGTTATAAGGGTTAAAAGTTGACCAGCGATTTCTCATTATTCCAACAAAATTTACAAAACCATTTTTTTTTAAGGAACCACATCACATTTGAAGTCACTTTGAGGGGCCTATATGACAGAAAATACCCAAAAGTGACACCATTCTAAAAACTACAACCCTTCAAGTGCTTCACAGTAATTAATGGAACGTGGAAGGAAAAAATGAACATTTAACTTATTTTCACAAAAATTTTACTTTAGACTCAATTTTTTTTAAATTTTCACAAGGCTAACAAGGGAAAACGTAGGCCAAAATTTGTTGTGTAATTTCTACTGAGCATACAGATACCTCATATGTGGTAGAAAACTACTATTTGGGTGCACTGCGGGACTCAAAAGGGAAGGGAAATTATTTTAGTCCCAATTTTTTATTTTTTTTAATTTCCCCAAGGATAACAGGATAAATTGCACCATACAACTTGTTGTGCAATTTCTCCTGAATACACAGATGCCCTATATATGGTCAAAAACTACTTTTGAGGCAAAGTACAAAGCTTTGTTGGAATGGTTTGAGGGTGCCATGTCACATTGGCAAAGCCCCTGAGGTGCCAGAACAGCAGAAAACCCATAAGTGACATAATTTACAAACTACACCTCTCAATGAATTCATCTAGGGGTGCAGTGATCAGGTTGACACCACATGTGCGTCACAGAAATTTATACCATTGGGCGGTGCAGAAAGAATAATTACATTTGTACCACTAAAATGTTGTTATAGCCCCAAATTTGTAATTTTTATAAGAGCTAATAGGGAAAAATGAACCTCTCAGTTTCTTGTACAATTTCTCCTGAGTATGCCATTACCCTACATGTAATCTGGAACTAATTTTGAGGCACACTGCAAAAACTCAGAAGGGAAGAAGAGACATATTATAGTGCAGATTTTACTGTTATGGTTTGCGGGTTCATAACCCAATGGTAGAGCCCCTGAGGTGCCAGAACAGCAGAACCCACCATAAGTGACCCCATTTTACAAACTACACATTTCATCAGTGAATTCATCTAGGGGTGCAGAGATCACATTGACACCATGGCTGTCACAGAATCTTATACCATAGGGCAGTGAAGAAAAAATAATTACATTTTTAGCACAAAAAATGTGTTTTAGCCCCAGATTTTACATTTTCACAAGGGAAAATGGGTAAAAATTACCCTAAAATTTGTCACACTATCTGCTGAACGTGAAATACCCATATGTGTATGTACAGCACTGATTGGAAACTCGGAAGGGACGGAGCACTATTTGCCTCCTGGAGCTCAGATTTTCTAGAATGTTTTGCAGACGCCATACACAGAGTCCCTAAGTGCTAGAAGAGCAGAATCCCCCCTCAAGTGACCCCATTTTTGGAAATTATAGCCCTTTGGGAATTTATTTAAAGATGTAGTGATGATTTAAAACTCCATGGGTGTTTTCCAGAAACAAGTATATCATGATCTCCATGGCCAGAGAACTAGCATAAGCCTCAATAGGAACAAGCTCTTGGAAGATGTAACTATACTGACCATGAACTAAACCTACCGCATCATCTAGAAGTAGCCAGGTAGCATGTCCTACTTTTTATCCCTATATGCCCAGCGCCGGCCGGAGAACTAAATAATGCTAGCAGAGGGAAATATAAGACCTGACTCACCTCTAGAGAAATGCCCAAAAAGGAGACAGAGGACCCCCACATATATTGGCGGTGATATGAGATGAAACAACAAACGCAGCAGGAAAATAGTTTTAGCAAATTTGAGGTCCGCTTTCTAGATAGCAGAAGACAGAAAGCATACTTTCATGGTCAGTAGAAAACCCTAACAAAACACATCCAGAAATTACTTTAGGACTCTGGCATTAACTCATAATACCAGAGTGGCAATTCCTGATCAACAAGAGCTTTCCAGACACAGTAACGAAACTGCAGCTGTGAACTGGAACCAAAATACAAAAACAAAACATGGACGAATGTCCAACTTATCTAGTAGATGTCTGGGAGCAGGAACAAGCACAGAGAGGCTTCTGATAACATTGTTGACCGGCAAGCATCTAACAGAGAAGCCAGGTTATATAGCGACACCCAGATCTAATCAGAACAGGTGAACAGGGAAGATGATGTCACAAGTTCAATTCCACCAGTAGCCACCGGGGGAGCCCAGAATCCAAATTCACAACAGTACCCCCCCCTCAAGGAGGGGGCACCGAACCCTCACCAGAACCACCAGGGCGATCAGGATGGGCCCTATGAAAGGCACGAACCAGATCAGAGGCATGAACATCAGATGCAGTGACCCAAGAATTATCCTCCTGGCCGTATCCCTTCCACTTGACCAGATACTGGAGTCTCCGTCTGGAAACACGGGAGTCTAGGATTTTTTCCACAACGTACTCCAACTCACCCTCAACCAACACCGGAGCAGGAGGCTCAACGGAAGGCACAACCGGTGCCTCATACCTGCGCAACAACGACCGATGAAAAACGTTATGAATAGAAAAGGATGCAGGGAGGTCCAAACGGAAGGAAACAGGGTTAAGAATCTCCAATATTTTATACGGACCGATGAACCGAGGCTTAAACTTAGGAGATGAGACCCTCATAGGGACAAAACGAGAAGACAACCACACCAAATCTCCAACACAAAGCCGAGGACCAACACGACGGTGACGGTTGGCAAAAAGCTGAGTCTTCTCCTGGGACAACTTTAAATTGTCCATCACCTGCCCCCAGATATGATGCAATCTCTCCACCACCGCATCCACTCCAGGACAATCCGAGGATTCCATCTGACCGGAGGAAAATCGAGGGTGGAACCCCGAATTACAGAAAAACGGGGACACCAAAGTGGCAGAGCTGGCCCGATTATTGAGGGCGAACTCCGCCAATGGCAAAAAAGCAACCCAATCATCCTGGTCAGCAGACACAAAACACCTCAGATATGTCTCCAGGGTCTGATTAGTCCGCTCGGTCTGGCCATTAGTCTGAGGGTGAAAAGCAGACGAAAAAGACAAATCTATGCCCATCCTAGCACAGAATGCCCGCCAAAATCTAGACACAAATTGGGTTCCTCTGTCAGAAACGATATTCTCAGGAATACCATGCAAACGAACAACATTTTGAAAAAACAGGGGCACCAACTCGGAAGAAGAAGGCAATTTGGGCAGGGGAACCAAATGGACCATCTTAGAAAAACGGTCACACACCACCCAGATGACAGACATCTTCTGAGAAACAGGCAGATCTGAAATAAAATCCATCGAGATGTGTGTCCAAGGCCTCTTAGGAATAGGCAAGGGCAACAATAATCCACTAGCCCGAGAACAACAAGGCTTGGCCCGAGCACAAACGTCACAAGACTGCACAAAGCCTCGCACATCTCGTGACAGGGAAGGCCACCAGAAGGATCTTGCCACCAAATCCCTGGTACCAAAAATTCCAGGATGACCTGCCAATGCAGAAGAATGTACCTCAGAGATGACTCTACTAGTCCAATCATCAGGAACAAACAACCTATCAGGCGGACAACGATCCGGTCTATCCGCCTGAAACTCCTGCAAGGCCCGCCGCAGGTCTGGAGAAACGGCTGACAAGATAACTCCCTCCTTAAGAATACCTGTGGGGTCAGAGTTGCCGGGTGAATCAGGCTCAAAACTCCTAGAAAGGGCATCCGCCTTAACATTCTTAGAACCCGGTAGGTACGATACCACAAAATTAAACCGAGAGAAAAATAATGACCAGCGCGCCTGTCTAGGATTCAGGCGCCTGGCGGTCTCAAGATAGATCAAATTTTTGTGGTCAGTCAATACCACCACCTGATGTCTGGCCCCCTCGAGCCAATGGCGCCACTCCTCAAACGCCCACTTCATGGCCAAAAGCTCCCGATTCCCAACATCATAATTCCGCTCAGCGGGCGAAAATTTACGGGAAAAGAAGGCACAAGGCCTCATCACGGCGCAGTCAGAACTTTTCTGCGACAACACTGCCCCAGCCCCGATCTCAGAAGCGTCGACCTCAACCTGAAAAGGAAGAGTCACATCAGGCTGACGCAACACAGGGGCAGAAGAAAAACGGCGCTTAAGCTCCTGAAAGGCCTCCACAGCATCAGGGGACCAATTAGCAACATCAGCACCCTGTCTAGTCAAATCGGTCAATGGCTTAACGACATCCGAAAAACCAGAAATAAATCGACGATAAAAGTTGGCAAAGCCCAAAAATTTCTGAAGACTTTTAAGAGAAGAGGGCTGCGTCCAATCACAAATAGCTTGAACCTTGACAGGATCCATCTCAATGGAAGAGGGAGAAAAAATATATCCCAAAAAGGAAATTCTCTGAACCCCAAAAACGCACTTAGAACCCTTGACACACAGAGAATTAGACCGCAAAACCTGAAAAACCCTCTTAACTTGCCAGACATGAGAGTCCCAATCATCCGAAAAAATCAGAATATCATCCAGATACACTATCATAAATTTATCCAAAAAATCGCGGAAAATATCATGCATAAAGGACTGGAAGACTGAAGGGGCATTAGAAAGACCAAAAGGCATCACCAAATACTCAAAGTGGCCCTCGGGCGTATTAAATGCGGTTTTCCACTCATCCCCCTGCCTGATCCGCACCAAATTATACGCCCCACGGAGATCAATCTTAGAGAACCACTTGGCCCCCTTTATGCGAGCAAACAAATCAGTCAGCAACGGCAATGGGTATTGATATTTAACCGTGATTTTATTCAAAAGCCGATAATCAATACATGGTCTCAAAGAGCCGTCTTTTTTTGACACAAAGAAAAAACCGGCTCCTAAGGGAGATGACGATGGACGAATATGTCCCTTTTCCAAGGACTCCTTTATATATTCTCGCATAGCAGTATGCTCAGGCACAGACAGATTAAATAAACGACCCTTTGGGTATTTACTACCCGGAATTAAATCTATAGCACAATCGCACTCACGGTGCGGAGGTAGTGAACCCAGCTTGGGTTCTTCAAAGACGTCACGATAATCAGACAGGAACTCAGGGATTTCAGAGGGAATAGATGATGAAATGGACACCAAAGGTACATCCCCATGAGCCCCCTTACATCCCCAGCTCAACACAGACATAGCTCTCCAGTCGAGGACTGGGTTATGAGATTGCAGCCATGGCAATCCTAGCACCAAATCATCATGTAGATTATACAGCACCAGAAAGCGAATAATCTCCTGGTGATCCGGATTAATACGCATAGTTACTTGTGTCCAGTATTGTGGTTTATTATTAGCCAATGGGGTGGAGTCAATCCCCTTCAGAGGAATAAGAGTCTCCAAAGGCTCTAAATCATACCCACAACGATTGGCAAAGGACCAATCCATAAGACTCAAAGCGACGCCAGAGTCGATATAGGCGTCCGTAGTAATAGATGACAAAGAGCAAATCAGGGTCACAGACAAAATAAATTTAGACTGTAAAGTGCCAATGGGAACGGATTTATCAAGCTTTTTAGTACGCTTAAAGCATGCTGATATAACATGAGTAGAATCCCCACAATAGAAACACAACCCATTTTTCCGTCTAAAATTCTGCCGCTCGCTTCTGGACAGAATTCTATCACACTGCATGTTTTCTGGCGTCTTCTCAGTGGACACCGCCAGATGGTGCACTGGTTTGCGCTCCCGCAGACGCCTATCGATCTGAATGGCCATTGTCATGGACTCATTCAGACTTGCAGGCACAGGGAACCCCACCATAACATCCTTAATGGCATCAGAAAGACCCTCTCTGAAAGTAGCCGCCAAGGCACACTCATTCCACTGAGTAAGCACAGACCATTTACGGAATTTTTGGCAGTAAATTTCAGCTTCATCTTGCCCCTGCGATAGGGACATCAAAGTTTTTTCTGCCTGAAGTTCCAAATGAGGTTCCTCATACAGCAAGCCCAAGGCCAGAAAAAACGCATCCACATTGCGCAACGCAGGATCCCCTGGTGCCAATGCAAAAGCCCAATCTTGAGGGTCGCCGCGGAGCAAGGAAATCACAATCCCAACCTGCTGTGCAGGGTCTCCAGCAGAACGAGATTTCAGGGACAAAAATAACTTACAATTATTTCTAAAATTCTGAAAGCTAGATCTATTCCCTGAGAAGAATTCCGGCAAAGGAATTCTCGGCTCTGATACCGGAGCATGAACAACAAAATCCTGCAAACTTTGCACTTTCGTGGCGAGATTATTCAAACCTGCAGTTACACTCTGTAGATCCATTATAGACAGGTGAACATAGAGCCATTCAAAGATTAGAAGGAGAGAGAAAAAAAAGAAAGACTGCAGCATAGACAGACTGGCAAGTGATCCAATTAAGAGCACACTAACTACTAGAGAAAAAAAAAAAAAAAAAAAAAAAAAAAAAAAATTTTCAGCAGACTTCTTATTTCTCTCCTTTCTCAGCCAAGGATTTTAACCCTTTAGTGGCCGGTCAAACTATCATGATCTCCATGGCCAGAGAACTAGCATAAGCCTCAATAGGAACAAGCTCTTGGAAGATGTAACTATACTGACCATGAACTAAACCTACCGCATCATCTAGAAGTAGCCAGGTAGCATGTCCTACTTTTTATCCCTATATGCCCAGCGCCGGCCGGAGAACTAAATAATGCTAGCAGAGGGAAATATAAGACCTGACTCACCTCTAGAGAAATGCCCAAAAAGGAGACAGAGGACCCCCACATATATTGGCGGTGATATGAGATGAAACAACAAACGCAGCAGGAAAATAGTTTTAGCAAATTTGAGGTCCGCTTTCTAGATAGCAGAAGACAGAAAGCATACTTTCATGGTCAGTAGAAAACCCTAACAAAACACATCCAGAAATTACTTTAGGACTCTGGCATTAACTCATAATACCAGAGTGGCAATTCCTGATCAACAAGAGCTTTCCAGACACAGTAACGAAACTGCAGCTGTGAACTGGAACCAAAATACAAAAACAAAACATGGACGAATGTCCAACTTATCTAGTAGATGTCTGGGAGCAGGAACAAGCACAGAGAGGCTTCTGATAACATTGTTGACCGGCAAGCATCTAACAGAGAAGCCAGGTTATATAGCGACACCCAGATCTAATCAGAACAGGTGAACAGGGAAGATGATGTCACAAGTTCAATTCCACCAGTAGCCACCGGGGGAGCCCAGAATCCAAATTCACAACACAAGTAGCAGTGGATGTTATTGAGTAAAATCTGCTATTTTAGTGCCAGTACTTTACGCCCAGCTTGCGCTTCTGGAGACATGCACAAGTACAATAGTCGGGCTCTCATTGATACACAAATGTCAAACATGTGGACGTTAAATGTGGTTTAGGCACACTGTTGGGCTTAGAAAGGAGGGGGGCATTTGGATTTAAGAGTGCAGAATTTGCTGGATTTCTTTTGGGGGGTGAGGAGCCATAGCGCTTTTCCAGAGCCTTTGTGCTACCAGACGCCCACTATATTTCCGATAACAGGCCTGAGTGGGGGCTTTTTTTTGTGGATTGAGTTGAAGCTTTTATTGGGAACATTTTACATATTGTTTGGGATCACATTTATCTGGTGCTCTACGCTAAGCACTTATATTGGCATTCCCATCTAAATCTCCAGAGTGACGCGATTCAGATTAAACCCCTGAGGGATCCATTCACTATAATGAGGCAACAGAGTGTGTCCTTCTTTTCAGAGGTGCACAAAACTGTGGTGGACTGCGCTTTTATGCACGCTTAAAAAGACACCGTAGTATCATAGGCTAGATTGCATCCACAGTGCCTCCATCTGCCTCATTGTAGGTAATCTTCCGTTAGGGGCTCCATCTGAATCAATTATTTTAGAGATTTACATGGAAACTTCGGCGTAAGGATTTAGGGCAGAGCGCAGGATAAATGTGAGCCGAGCTTTACTGCGATCTTTGGGAGGCAGAATGAACAAATCAACAGCAGGTGAAGATTTGATTTTATTTATTTTTTACGCCATTCCTCATGTGGTATAAGTGATTAGACTTTATTCTTCGGGTCGGTGCAATTACAGAAATACCAGATTTATATAGGTTTTTTATGTTTGGCTGCTGTCCCACACTAAGAGATGCTTTTGTTTTTTTGCAGAACTAGTTGACTTTTTATTGGTACCATTTTCGGGCACATGACATTTTTTTTTATCACATTCTATTCTGATTTTAAAGAGGCAGAATTAACACAAACCAGCAATTTAGGATTTTTTTTTAAAGGGAACCTGTGTTAGGGGGTCGAGTTCCCGCCTCTGCACAGGAGGAATCTCGGGCCATCACCGCTGCGGTCTCCCATTCTTCTTCTGCCACAGTGGAGCCTGCTCAGCGGAGACGTCGGTCCCAGCGTCTCGCTCAGTCTCTGTACAAAGAGTTACTGCTGCTTTTCCTGCGTCTGCCTTTGAAGTCAGTGCTGGGCAGCGGCAAGCAGACGCTTCTGGGACTAAGTCCTGCTTTTCTTGTTCTGAGCATGTCCAGAGTAAGATCTCTCAGTGGAGATTGAGGGTCACATGATCAGATACTGCAGCTAAGGCCATTGGTCCTTCAGGAAGGTCCTGTAGGTGCTCACGCTCTGTGGCAGCCTCTCATTGGTCCTTCTAGGAAGGTCCTGTACTTGCTGCAACTATTTAAGGCTCGCATGGCCGCACGGCCATGCGCTAGTATTGTTCTATGTTATGTGCTTTGCGCCAGTGTGGTCAAGTGAGTTTGTGTTCAGGGACCCGGCTGAAATAAGCCCCTAGAATGCTGGCACCTCCGGCGAGGAGATTTTGTGTGATTGTATTCAGGGACCTGGCTGAAATAAGCCCCTAGAATGCTGGCACCTCCGGCGAGGAGTTTGTGTGCATGCATGACCACTGACTGCTCTCAGTTGGGTAGTTAGCCTGTGCCACTGTGAAGTCAAACAGGGCGCAGTGCTTTGAGTTTCGGCTACTCTGTGAAGTAACAGGGTTAGCTCATACCGCCATATAGTTCCGCCGTTTGCTAGGAGCAGGCTCTCCTGCACGGTGGACCCCGGGCTGCGAACGCATCAATTATAATAAAACCTCTATATTTACTCGGTGCGTTCCGCTAGCCCTAACAACCTGTCACCTAATTTTTGAGCTATGAGCTGCAGCCACTGCCTTTCGGGGCTTATCTACAGCATTCTAGAATGCTGTAAGATAAGCCCCCGTTCTAACCTGAAAGAGAAGAAAAACATTAAGAAACATTTTTAATCTCATTTTTCTATATAGCTATACATTTTTTAATTTTCTTTGTTTTATTGAAGTCACATTCCAAATAATTATCAATCATCGTCATTATAGAGCTAACAAAAAAACATCACAAAACACAAAGGCGACATTGAGCATTTGGTATCCAGCCAGACAAGAGGATTCTGAGAACAGATGAAAAAGATGTAAAATATCAAATCACATACATGTTACCAATCCTTAAGGGTGTCCGCTAGTCTCTAATGCTAGCCCTAGTGGCCATGTGACCTCACCAGCCAATCACTAGGTGTAACAGTTCATGACCGCGGCCTGTAATTGGCTACAGAGGTCACATGTACAAATTGGGGATCGTTATAACTGAAGCAGAAAGCAGAAGACAGCAGGAAACCTAGGAAATATTGAAACTGGAAGAGAGAGTATGGTTTAATTTGATTATTTTGGACCATTTGTAAAAATTATTCAAAATAATTTTGCCTGGCTAGATAACCTCTTTAATGATGGAGTTTTTGAGCCAAATATAGAAGGGGGAAAAAAGGTTAGTAAAGTTCTGTCCTTCTGTGTACATTACCTTATTAAAAATACACAAATCCTTATAATTTATTTTTGTGCACCCCTCGTCAATCACGTATAGGCATATCAATCACCAAGAGTGATTAATGTGTGATAAGAATGATTAGACATCATACATTACTGCTACCTCCAAAAGACATGCGCACTGTTAAAGAATCGACTGTAACGATAACGTGGTTAAAGGAAGGATCACTCTGAGAAAATCAGCGCCCCCATGACTAGTCACCCACTAACTAGCATAACGCAAACACAGCTGTTAATTTGATTTCATGGTGACTCCGCAATCAACCTTCAAAATGGGCCTTGATAGAAAGTAGATATAGGGTACAATAAGACATGGTGGCGGTTTTGGGGGGCTGAGGCAGCTGACAGGTTCCCTTTAAACATTATAAGCAGCAGTAAAAATGGCAAAAGCACAAGCTGTTCATTCAAGTACCACTACAGCCTCTTCAGTACCCCCTCACATTTGGTCCATTTACACCTCATAAAAATAGGAAACTCCAGTTTAAAACCCATAGGTTTTGTATCCACTTTTGGCCACATACAGTATATATGAACTTACTGCATGTAGATACATGTGTAACCACACACTTCCAAACTGCATGTTCCCAAAATCATGGCAACTGGAACATGCCAAGTGAAAAAAATGTAGAAAATAAAGAAATAAGAAGTATATGTGCTAAATAAAAGTATACAGCTGGAATCACACATGCAGCTTTTGGAGCACCAAAAAAGTGGACACAAAAATTATGAGCCTGACATCACTCCTGGCGCGTCTCCTTCATAACAATTCTAGAGATTTTCAATAACTCTGTGTTGCTCTGCTCCTCTGTTGTTCTCTCGAATACCTATGAACAGTGACAGATGGGTGTCACCATTTGGGGGTGTGTCTTTGCAGAGTCTGAAAGGGACATCCATGATTGGACAGTGTAGAGACACACCCCTAACTGGTAACACCCAGCTGGCATTGTATCCATAGATATCCAGACTAAATAGAAGAACTTCGCAAGAACACAGCTATAAAACAGATGTTCTATCATTTCAAGAAAATATTTACTCAAATTTTCATTTTAGGAGAGAACAGAAGTCCTCCTTGTTTTGGTTAAAACACGATCACAAAAATTGTATTCTAGCCTAATATATGTGTTATTCTGTACATATATAGCTAAAGCTTAAATATAAAAGAACAAATTTACTGTCTTCAATCACAATAATGCTCATAAAGGCCCAGATTCAGTAAGACTGTTTATACCTGGTATAAACACGTATTGAAAGGAACGCTGGAATAGGAGTATAGAGCTGGCGGGTGCCTCCACCAGAAATGTCACACCAGCTATGGGTTGGTGCCAGGTGATGGGTATTCCAATATGTCACCCGCTGGTGGTACCAGTCTGTCCGTCGCTCCCCGTCTCCCCTCTCTTCTGTCCGTCGCTCCCCGTCTCCCCTCTCTTCTGTCCGTCGCTCCCCCTCTCCCCTCGCTCCCAGTCTCACCTCGCTCCTCCCCGTCGCTCCGCTCGCTCCTCTGCGCAGCCCCCTGTCTCCCCTCACTCCTCCTGCCGACAATCCTAGTGGCGGCGGCCATGTTGGTGGGACAGAGTGCTGATCGCCGCTCACATGGATGAGAGCAGGCGCAGCAGATGGATCCCGGAGATGCTGCTCTACGCGCTGCTGATCTCGGGGCTCCTGGGTGCGGAGACGGTGAGAGGCGGGGCTCCAGAGAAATACTGTATACTATGATGGAGGCCCGATGCTATCGCATCGGGAGGGTGGTGACGTGCCGATGGGGGCAGGCTTTGCAGCATGCCCCCATCGGCACGTCACTACCCACCCGATGAGATAGCATCGGGCCTCCATCTAGTAGAAAATAAAAGATGTATCTATATAAAAATATTATTCACTGCCATTTTTGCAAAAATCCTCTATTTTCAATATGGACAGTCAATGATTTTGGACATGGCTTCACATCGTGGAAAGTAGGCATGAGAAGAAACCACCTAATATCAAAGTCATAAAATGTGTAGATCCATTGTGTACACAGTGTTTATTCATTTACTTTGTCTTCTCAAGTGCTGCATGGTAAATTAGTGCAATCTTCAGTATACAATGTTCTAAATACAATCTGAACGTCAGAAAAGTTGGAATGCTATGTAAAAAGTAAAGAAAAAAAGCAATGCTTAGGAAATCTCTTATACCATATTTTATTCACAACAGAACACAGATCAGACTGTGAAAGTTAGACAACAGAGCTGCTCCCGTCTACTGATGGTGGCCGCAGCCAGGTATTGCACATCAGCCCCCTATTTATCTGAATAGGATGCAGATGTGAAGTACCTGGCCGCTGCCACTAACAGGGCAGCTCCGTAACTGAACACTTCCGGACGGATCCAAAAGCAGCTGATCGGCAAGGGGGTCGGCTGACGCACCCCCACCGATCAGACATTGATGACCTATCCTACGGATAGGTCACCAATGTTAAAGTAGTGGACAACCTCATTAACTCATTGAGTAACTGATGTTGGCAACAAATCTAAAAAAAAAAAAAAAAAAAAGTGGAACAGGGTTAACAAAAGGCTGGAAAAGTATGT
Source organism: Ranitomeya variabilis (assembly GCF_051348905.1). Taxonomy (NCBI): domain Eukaryota; kingdom Metazoa; phylum Chordata; class Amphibia; order Anura; family Dendrobatidae; genus Ranitomeya; species Ranitomeya variabilis. The sequence continues at coordinate 175,243,526 of NC_135236.1, read as the reverse complement.
GATACTAATGAAAAATATCCAGAGGGTCAATATTCAACTAAGTCACATGACTGTATATAAATAAAGCATGTTAGAGAGGCAGAGTCTCTCAGAAGCAAAGATGGTCAGGTTCACCAGTCTGTGAATTGTGTAACGATTGTTAAACAATTTCCAAAAAATTGTCATCAACATAAAAATATAAAGTCTTAGAATATTCCACCATTTACAGTACATAATACCAAAGATCCAGAGATTCTGGAGAAATTCATTTGCACAAGGGACAAGGACATTGCAAATCACTGCATGCGCCGGGCAATCCACAAATGCAAGTGAAAGCTCTATCATGTAAAGAGGAAAACTTAAAAGCAATAACGCTGCCGTCTTCTCTTGGCCATAGCTCATTTAAAATGGACTGAGGCAAAATGGAAAACTGTTCTGTGGTCAAATTAATCAAAATGTGAAATTCCTTATGGAAACCACAGACGCCATCCCGTTTACCATCAGTGCACAGTTTAAAAGCTGTATCTCTGATGGTGGCGGATGCATTAGTGCCTATGGTAAGAGCAGCTTACTCATCTTAGGTGGCATTGTCGAGAGGTTTTAGAACCTCTTGATCATTATATAGAGGTTTTAGAACAACATATGCTCCCATTCAGAAATCTATTACCAGGAAATCCTTGCATATTTCAGGAAGGCAATGCTAAACCACATACTTCATCCATCACAACAGCATGGCTTCACAGAAGAGGAGTTCAGGTGATGAACTGGTTGCCAGCAGTCCACACCTTTCTCCAAGAAAAAATATTTGGCACATACTGAAATGAAAAATCCGGAAAAGACCCAGGACAAGGACCCAGCTAGAATCTCACATCAGATCGGAATGGGGCAATATTCCTCTCCTAAAACTCCAGCAATTGGTCTCCTCAATCCCAGATGCTTTCAGACTGTTGTAAAAAGATGAGGGAATGATGCACAATGGTAGACATGGCCTTGCCCCAAGTTTTTTGAGATGTGTTGCTGCCAGTTTCTAATTGAGTTATTTTTGTTTTTCAAATGAAATGGAAACCAATGAATAAAACACAACGAGATTTCCAAATCATTGCAATCTTGTTTTTACATTTTACACAGAGTCCCAACTATTTTGGAATTGGAGTTGTACATTTAAATTTTCCTTTTTATATACGGTATAATACAAAAAAGTAAAAGAATTTAAACAAACAAGAAGAGTCAAAATCTAAGCTTGCCCTACTGCTACCACTTACTTTAATTGGCAATGTTATTATTGTGAGTTGTCATCAGATTTTTTTTTGGCAAATGGAAAAGGGAAATTTCTTTAAAACATTCAGATGGTACAGATACAATGGTTTATGTGTACCTTAATTTTCTGTAATTAACCGAGTCATCAAGTGGCAAGTGAGAACAAACATTAGGCAGCACAGAACAAAGAAAGGCCTTTCAACAAAGGCATATTTACAAAAATTACAATTGGCAGAATTCGGCTTCATTCCATGACAATTGGAATTTGGAGATCCTTTCTGTAAGAACCTGACAGATGAATTTCCTTACGTCATTACATAAGAGATCATGACAGCCATCTCTCCAATGGTCTTACCCCATATTCTCTTCCATAAGCACTAGAGGTATTCAGAAATATCTTCATTCACTTTCCAGAGGAATGATCATTTGGACAGAAACCTCATGTTTTATACTAAAATAAAGTTCCTCTGTGTACTTTATAAAATAAATCCCAGCGTCTGACAATTAACCCAATGATGAGGTCTAAGAAATAAAGGAGACTCCGATGGCTCATGACTTGGTCTCGGTCATTGATTCCAGTAACCGTGCCCCATTTGTAATTGCTGTGGTCAGAAAGACAAATTTGCAACCTGAAAATATAAACAAAATACTTCAATGATCCAGTTGTAGCACATATTCCAAGCAGTGGTACCTACTGAAAATGCAATAAATGGGTTGGCATGTAAAAGCTAAACACTGAGTTTGCGCATGTAGTTTTCTCAATAATATGTTTTCCCTTTGAAGTCAAGGAGAAAATTGGCAAGATATGCAATTGTTCCCTTCAAACAGTGGGTAGCTATGGGATCGTAGTAGTCATTGTTACGACTGGATCTTACAGACTAGGGAACCCATAGGCCATCAAGCCAACACTTCAACTGCAACCTGCTACTTATTAATTTCCTACTCATATCGTGCAGTCTCCTCTTTCCCTGTGCTGATAGATCAGTCAAGGACCCCCCCATCCTCAACAACGTATCCATTATTACCTTCTGTCCCTAGTTTGGCACGCATCGTAAGAAGATGTCGGCTAATTGTCCAGTTTCCTAAGAAACTGCCGCTAGAGTAGCTGCTGCCACTACTGCAGTAATTACTCTCTTTGATGGTAGCACTGGCCAAATTTGAGAAGAGGGATCCTACATAGACATTCTGAATGAAAAAGGACTAACACTCAGGCATTCGGACACTACACAGAGGCCCAAAAGTGATAGGAGGCCTTAAAAGGCATAACTGGACCTGTATGCATCGGCACTTTTTTTTTACCGAATAAGAAAGCTTAGTCTTCTCCCAAAGTAAGACCTTGTGGGAAGGTCACTGCACACGCACACTGGGAATACAAGAGAATTGTGACAGTGTGCACACTGCACACGGTCATGATTCGGTGACCTGCAGTTACATATTGTGACTGAAGAAAATTGTCTAAAGTCTTTAAAACCCCTTAATGTTTTAAATTGCTCTTATTTTACCTATATCTTTTCCTAAAAACCTCAAAGCCGAGATCTCAGAAAATGTGCATCCACCAAGGAAAACCACAACAATGGTCCTATTAGAATCCGAGAAAGAATTCCTCTCCGACAGTTGTTCTGCATATAAAAGCAAATTACATTTATTATAGAGTTTCACAAACTTCTGCCAGGCTGGTATTTTTTAAAATCACAATGGTATGGAAAAACAAATACCGGAAAACTCATTGCTATTGAGTAGACGTGTCACTTCTTCAAGACCGGTCCAACTTTTACGCATCAAAACCTGAAAAATAATACACTTATAAACATGTGGTGTATGGTTTAAATACTATAATAGCACAACATGAATACTTAAAGGGATTTTCTACTTTTAGGAAAGTGGATCTCACATGCTCTAAAATAACTGCGCAAACCCTATGTAAAAATCGGCTGTTAGCGGCTCATTGTTCGGTTCTGCATCTAGCTGACGGAGATGCACGCTACTCAACATGAGCATTGGGATGACAAAGTCCACTGCTTTTCTGAAAACACAGGGATTTCCAACAGTAAAGTCAAGCTTGTACTAGTTGCGCAATTTTTAATAATATTATCACTTTAGGCGTCACAGAATATAAGCGAAGCGGTTACATACAGCAGATGAAATAAGTACTGAACACGTTACCACTTTTCTAACTAAATATATTTCTAAAGGTGCTATTGACATGAAATTGTCACCAAGTGTCAGTAACAACCCATCCAATCAACACAGGCAAAGGAATCAAACCATAGATGTCCATAAATTATGTGTAATAATGAAAAATGACACAGGGAAAAAGTATCGAACACACTTACTGAAATGTAATTAACACTTTGCACAAAAGCCTATGTTGGTGATGACAGCTTTAAGACACCTCCTGTATGGAGAAACTAGTGCAAGTATTGCTCAGGTGTGATTTTGTCCCATTCTTCCACATTCTTCAAATCCTGAAGGTTCCGTGGGCTCCGTCTATGAACTCTGAGCTTTAGTTTCTTCCATAAATTTTTTACTGGATTCAGGTCAGGCGACTGGCTGAGCCATTCTAGCAGCTTTATTTTCTTTCTCTGAAACCAATTGAGCATTTCCTGTGTGGGATCACTGTCTTGCTGAAATGTCCATCCTAGTTTCATCAGAATTATCTTGGTAGATGGCAGCAGATTTTTTCAAGAATCTCTTGGCACATTTATCCATTCATCCTTTCCTTAATTACAAGAAGTGTGCCAATGCCTTACGCTAAAAAACAGCCTCATGATCTTCCCACCTCTAAACTTCACTGTTGGTATGGTGTTTTTGGGTGATATGCAGTGCCTTTTGGCCTCCAAACATGGTGTGTATTATGACATCCAACAAGTTCAATTTTGGTTTCATCTGACCAGACTATATTCTCCCAGTATTTCACAAGTTTGTCTAAATGTTGTTGAGCAAACTTTAAACGCACATGAACAAGCTTTTTGTTCAGCAATAGGAGTCTTGCGTGGTAAGAGTGCATACAAGCTATGGAGGTTGAGTGCATTACTTATAGTTTTCTTTGAAACAATTGCACCTGCTGTTTCCAGGTCTTTCTGTAGCTCTCCAAAGATAGTTCTTGGATCTTGGACAACTCTTCTAATAATTTTTTTCACTCCTCTATCTGAAATTTTGCGGGAAGCAGCAGGACATGGCCGGTTTATAATAAAATTACATTCTTTCTACTTCCTGATGATGACCCCAACAGTGCTCACTAGAACCTTCAGTAGTTTAGAAATTCTTGTGTAACGAATGCCATTAGTATGTTTTGCAACAATAAGGTTGCAAAGGTCTTGAGACAGTTCACGGATTCTACCCATAATAAGAGGTTTCTTGTGTGGCACCTTAGTAATGAGATACCTTTTTACAGGCCATCCGTTGAACCAGCTGATATTTTTCACTGCGTTCGGTGCACTGTCAAAACGACGCATGCGGAGGCAACCGCATACATTCGCATGGCTTGCGTACAGAATGTGAAACCATCCTAAGGCTGATGTCTGAATTCCTGGGTGAATGTGGACACCTCTGTCAGCAATGCCTGCTTTTATAAATATTATTTTTTGGCATCACCACAAAAATACAGAGTGTGTTGTGAATTTTCATTGAATGGACTAAGGATCATTTGGCACCTTACACCAGCACCTCGCCATATGACAGAGTGCAGGCAATACCTTTACTACTATTTCTGATTACTGCTGACGACACGCAGATCTACATTTCTGTCTGGACCAGATATCACCACCCTACTAACCAGAATCCCTCAATGTCTGTCCGCTATTTCATCCTACTTCTCCACTAGATTTCGAAAACTTAACATGAACAAAACAGAATTCATCATCTTTCCCCCATCTCACGCGACCCCCCCAACAAACCTATACAATACAGTAAACGGCTGCCCACTCTCCCCACTCCCACAAGCTCGCTGTCTCGGGGTAATCCTTGACACTGATCTCTCCTTCAAACCACATATCCAAGCCCTTTCCTGCCGCCTTCAACTCAAAAATATTTCACAGATCCGTACATTCCTAAACCAAGAATCTGCAAAAACCCTAGTCCATGCCCTCATCATCTCCTGCCTCGACTACTGCATCCTCCTGCTCTGTGGCCTCCCCCCTCTAACACTCTAGCACCCCTCCAATCTATTCTGAACTATGCTGCCCGATTAATCCACCTGTCCCCCCGCTATTCCCCAGCCTCTCCCCTCTGTCAATCCCTTCACTGGCTCCCCATTACCCAGAGACTCCAGTACAAAACCCTAACCATGACATTCAAAGCCATCCACAACCTGTCTCCTCCATACATCTGTGACCTCGTCTCCCAGTACTTACTTGCACGCAACCTCCGATCCTCACAAGATCTCCTTCTCTACTCCCCTCTTATCTCCTCTTCCCACAACCGCATACAAGATTTCTCTCGAGCATCACCCCTACTCACTCTGGAACTCTCTACAACAACATATCAGACTCTCGCCTACCATTGAAACCTTCAAAAAGAACCTGAAGACCTACCTCTTCCGACAAGCCTACAACCTGCTGTAACCACCGATCGACCAAACCACTGCACGACGAGCTCTACCCTAACCTACTGTCTCCTCACCCATCCCTTGTAGATTCTGAGCCCTCGCGGGCAGGGTCCTCTCTCCTCCTGTACCAGTTGTGACCTGTATTGTTTAAGATTATTGTACTTGTTTTTATTATGTGTACCCCTCCTCACATGTAAAGCGCCATGGAATAAATGGCGCTATAATGATAAATAATAATTGTTTCCGACAACCTTTAGTGTGAATTTCATGTCAGCAGCACCTTTAGAAATATATATAAGAAAATTGATAATGTGTTAAATACTTTCACCCACATTAGATGTATATAGTGGTATTAAAAAGGGTTTGCCCCTTCCTGATTTCCTATTCTTTTGCATGTCTGTCACAACTAAATGTTTCAGATCACCAAACAAATTGAAATATTAGACAAAGACAACAAAAGTTAACACAAAATGCAGTTTCTATATGATGGTCTTTTTTATTAAAGGAAAAAGAAATCCAGTCCTACAGGGCCCTGTGTGAAAAAGTGATTGCACTCTAAACCTAATAACTGCTCGGGTCGCCCTTAGCAGTAACATCTGCAATCAAGCATTTGCGATAACTGACAATCTTTTACAATGCTCCGAAGGAATTTTGGCCCACTCATCTGTGAATATTCTTGTGAGGGTTTCTGAGCATGAATCGCCTTTTTAAAGGTAATGCCACAGCATCTCATTCGGATTTATGTCAGTACTTTGACTAAAAATATCACGATGAAGAAGGTGCTCACTTTTTCAATAGGAGGTGCTCAGGAGAAAACAATAATATATATCAGAGAAAAAACTCCGGCACACTATAAGTCCCAAAGAATACTTAGAGTTTATTTTTTATTTTTTAACAATGTATGACACATAATAGGATTTCCCAAAAAAAGAGAAGAGTCCTTTTGTACACTTTGCTTGGACATATATAATTTCTTTCTCAACGTTTCGGCTTAAAAGCCTTTTTCAAGAGATGTCCTTCTGAAATATACATAAGAATAGGTATAACACAATATAACAAAAAACAAAGGAAGAAAAAGAAACTAGAGAGAACATTACATCATGTACTCCCTATACATTGTGTCTGTAATTTCCTTCTGTAAAAAGTCAATGGTCAATACTATTAAGTCCATAGAACATTTGTTTAAAATTGCTTCAAATTTACCACAGTATTCTGAGTTGTCCTGGAACAGGGTGGGTCTCAGAGGAACCCTAAGACCCCTAGGTATACGTTGGACTCGATGATATTCTGCCAAAGTTATACTATGAAGGTCCAAAGCTGTATGGCGTTTCAGGTCTTTTTCAAAATCCCTGGTCCGCAACTCCTCCGAGGGAGTATGAAGGAAAGTCCCAGCTGTGGTAATTTGAGAAATAATATTAGAAGCCTCTTCTTCTAATTTCTCAAATTACCACATCTGGGACTTTCCTTCATACTCCCTCGGAGGAGTTGCGGACCAGGGATTTTGAAAAAGACCTGAAACGCCATACAGTTTTGGACCTTCATAGTATAATTTTGGCAGAATATCATCGAGTCCAACGTATATCTAGGGGTCTTAGGGTTCCTCTGAGACCTACCCTGTTCGCGGACAACACAGAATACTGTGGTAAATTTGAAGCAATTTTAAACAAATGTTCTATGGACTTAATAGTATTGACCATTGACTTTTTACAGAAGGAAATTACAGACACAATGTATAGAGAGTACATGATGTAATGTTCTCTCTAGTTTCTTTTTCTTCCTTTGTTTTTTGTTATATTGTGTTATACCTATTCTTATGTATATTTCAGAAGGACATCTCTTGAAAAAGGCTTTTAAGCCGAAACGTTGAGAAAGAAATTATATATGTCCAAGCAACGTGTACAAAAGGACTCTTCTCTTTTTTTGGGAAATCCTATTATGTGTCATACATTGTTAAAAAATAAAAAATAAACTAAGTATTCTTTGGGACTTCTAGTGTGCCGGAGTTTTTTCTCTGATATATAGTACTTTGACTAGGCCACTCTAAAGTCTTAAATTTTGTTATTCTTAAGCCATTAAGGTGTGGACTTGATGGTGTGTTTTCGATCATTGTCCTGCTGCATAACCCAAATGCGCTTCAGCTTGAGGTCACAAACAGATGGCTAGTCATTCTCCTTCAGGATTTTCTGGTAGACGGCAGAATTCATGGTTCCATTTATCACAGCAAGTCTTCCATGTTCCTTTTCTGAAATGATGTGTTACTTCTACACCAGATGTAATGGGACATACACCTTCCAAAAAAGTTCAACTTTTGTCTTGTCAGTCCAGAGTATTCTCCCAAAAGTCGTGGGAATCATCAAGATGTTTTCTGGCAAACTGAGACAAGCCTTTATGTTCTCATTGCAGTGGTTTTCATCTTGGAACTCTGCTATGCAGGCCATTTTTGTCCAGTCTCTTTCTTATGGTGGAGTCATGAACACTGACCTTAACTGAAGCAAGTGAGGCCTGCAGTTCTTTGGATGTTGCTGTGGGGTATTTTGTGACCTCTTGGATGAGCTGTTGCTGTCCTCTTGGAGTAATTTTGGTTGGCCACTCCTGGGAAGGTTCACCACTGTTCCATGTTTTCGTCATTTGTGGACAATGGCTCTCACTGTGGTTTGCTGGAGTCCCAAAGCTTTAGAAATGGTTTTATAACCTTTTCCAGACTGATGGATTTCAATTACTTTGTTTCTTATTTGTTCCAGAATTTCTTTGAATCGCGTCATGATGTCTAGATTTTGATGATCTTTTGATCTACTTCACTTTGTTAGGCAGGTCCTTTTTAAGTGATTTCTTGATTGAGAACAGCTGTGGCAGTAATCAGGACTGGGTGTGAATAGGGAAATTGAACTCAGCTTCCCAAAGATGTGATAAGCCACTGTTAATTTATGTTTTAGGGTAGAGTGGGGGCAATCACTTTTTCACATACCCTGTAGGTTTGGATTTCTTTTTCCCTTAATAATAAAGACTTTCCATTTAAAAACTGCATTTTCTGTTTACTTGTGTTATCTTTGTCTAATATTTTAATTTGTTTTGTGATCTGAAACATTTAACAGTGACAGACAAGCAAAAGAATAGAAGATTAGGAAGGGGCAAACAATTTTTCAAACAACTATATATACACACATACATATATACACACAGATAGGCAAATAAAAGAATGAATGACTGACTTACATGTTCTATTAATTTGCAACTTAGTGGCGTATAAGCCCCACTGAAAACATAGGCCATGTCTTTTGGGGTCTTCAAGTCATAGTCTCCATCTACACGAGGAATCTGGCAAAAAAATGTAATGCTCAGAGAAGAAAACTGCGTGCATATACAGTACATTCCTTGAGTAAACATAAAATAATTAGGAAAATACACTGTATCCTTCTGAATAATTATTGCCATAATGCACAGATTCACTCCATTATAGTAATCACTCAGAATATATTTATATACCATGGGCCGATTCATCAATGCTTTTACACCTCAAATATGGCGATAAAGCTTTGAAAACTTGCAGCATTTTTGCACAATGCCAAGTTGTGCAATAATGTTGTGACTTTTGGTGTTTTCGTGCAACTTTGGATCAACCTCACTGAAATGGACAGAGTTGGGGAAGGGGTGACGGAGTGACTACGCCTTCCCCCTCGTATTCACCAAATCTACCGGCGTTTTCTATGCAAGAAATGTAGAGCTCTGAAGTGCACGTCACTTGCTACAGGTGCTGAATTCATTTTGTGGTGTGCGCCTCTTCGTGAATTTGGGGCTGTGTACTCTGTCAAGACTGGTGTAGAGCGAGCTTGCGCCACATCAGTCTTGATGACTCAGCCCCTATATCTTTAAGGGAGGCACTCACTGACTTCATCCTGGCACACCATAGGGCAGGGGTCCCCAACCATGGCTTGGGAGCCACATGTGCCTCTAGGGTCTAGGATGTGTGGCTCAAGGCTGTCTGCGCCTTAGCACCATTATTAGCAAACAGCTATAAAGGTGCAGGTCTACTGACTTTTGTGAGTAGTCCCACCAGAAGAGCAGATCTGGACCTGCCTATAGTGGCCTTTTGGGCCTTTTAAGATCTCTTCAGATTGCTATATTTAATTTAAGATGACACTGCCAGTTGGAGAAGGTGCTTGATGCTGGATGTGGGAGTGCTTGATGGGAGCGTACCGAATCGGGGTAGGGTGGGAACCTCTGCATGCCTGCATGTAGATATACTGCCCAAGTGAGGGAAAGTTTGGGCTGACATTATACCGCTAATGGGGGCTTTGGGTGTTGGAACTTTGAGGACGGGGGCAGGAATTCACTATTCTGAGGGGGAAGGCCAGAATGTGGCTTGTAACCATCTCTCAGAGTTAAATGCAGCTTTCAAAGTAAGAAAGGTTGGGGACCTCTGACACAGTGTATGATCTACAGTTGTTTTGACATTTTTTTTTTTAAGTAAGGATTACTTGGATGAGACAGAAGTAAAATATTGAACACTATAATCGTGAGATAAAAAACCCTATTCCCCTCACACCCTTCATATCCAGGAAACAGCCGCTTTTTGACATCTCAATCATTACAATATGAATGAAGAAGTGGCATATACTGGACGTATTGTTTAACCAATTTAAAAGAATCCAGAGGAGCAGAAGGCTGTATACAGGACAAAACGTGCAATTTACAGTGATGGATTGTGTAACTAGGTCCACTTCCAGCACCTTTTCCTTCACAATAATAAACTGCAATAGTTGTTGTGGTCACACCGGTAATTTCCATTTGCATAAATTATCTCTATCCATTATTACAGGTTTGTTGAAACAAGGCATCTTTCATATTGCCACTACAATTAAGACCCGATTCACACACACACACACGTGTCACAGTCCACGTGCTGACCGCCATGCATGCACAGACTGGTCAGGGGTCTGCTGACCCCAGCCTGACAGCCTCATATACTATATGCCTAAGGCTGTTGCGTTCAGGTCGGGAGATCCACGGCTGGTCCATGCACCATGGACTGTGAGACATAGATGTGTGAATGCGGCCTAAAGGCGAGAATGGATTTTTGCAATGCAACTTCCTCCTTCTAAATTCTATGCAAATTATTTTTAATTGCCAGCATAACAACCAATGCCAAAGGGCTATATTGGAAAGAGAAGGTAAAACAATGTACGTCACCTTATTTATCTGAGAACCTTCATTTATTTATTGCCTTTAGTGCCATATACTGCCTACAAATGAGCGTTTCTCTTTCCTGCCATTACTAGGTTATGTAGGTAGTCCTCTTGAAGCTGCGGTCCTATTGTACAGATTGTTCTCTTCTATACTGCACTGTATTGTCACCAGAGCGCATATCAGACTCATATAAAGTAGCAGAATGGCATCCTTCCTGGGTTTGAGGCTAGAGAACACATTGCAAATGCAAAAGGGTATACTTGCTACTATTGTATGCCGATTGTCAAGAAATAGAGGAATTTAACATGAATGCCACTTCTGGGTTCTTTTTGTGATGATTGAATTGTGTTTTTTTCAGAAAGCTGAACATCACAACTTACTATAGCGCGTTCTGCCCTTCCATGATGGATACTATATGCTTGTGACAATAGTGACAATTCTTTGCACAAACACAAACGCCTTGCCCATGTCCTTGGTGGGATTTGAATCTAGGACCGGAGAGCTGCAAAGCTAGTGATCCCACCTTCTAATCCCACCAAGGACAACATCTGCAAGGAGTTGTATGTTCTCCCAGTGTTTGGGTGGGTTTCCTCCGGGTTCTCCAGTTTCCTCCCACACTCCAAAGACATACTGATAGGGAAATTAGAGTGTGAGCCCCAATGGGGTCAGCGATGATAATGTCTGTAAAGTGCTGTGGAATATGATGGCACTATATAAGCAAAACATGAAATAAATCTTTGATAACGCTAGACATTTCAGGGTTTTTGTCTCCCTCTTCAAGCGTAAGTTACCCAGCTAATGCTGAGCGAGAGGAGTAAGCTGCTACTAGGTACTAGGCATCATAAAGATCAAGCATGTTGAAATACAACATGTCCAATCCTTATTTTCTTCATCATTTTTTCAGGACGGAATGTTGCGAGGCCTCTGTACACATAAGATCATTGGCAGGATCGGCCAAGTTTATTCTTTGCATAGATACCTTAACACAACTATAACTTGTGTCTTAAAGGGGTTGTCAGGTGACTGTATGTGACTACAGATTTCTCAATCCTTACAGCGTGCACACAACACTGTCAGGATTGTCTGGTAGACCGGGCGGTTACATGACGCAAGTATGTGATTTGCATACACGTGGCCACGTGCTGAGTAGACTCGCTTGGCCTCATTCAGCACAAGTGATATGAGCGAGGCTGAGCATGTCTAGTTGGAATATGACCGGAAATAACATACCTGCAGTCACATGACCAACCAGTCTTGTCGGCAACACTGAAAAATTGCGACGGCATGCGTAGCACACACTGCAAGGAGTCAAAAGTCTGCAGGCAGAGAGAGTGTCTTTCACCAGAAGACTGGACAACCCCTTTAAAGCAGGAAAGACTAATAATATAATATACTGGTACAACAGATTACTTACTAGTCCAAGCCTTTTGCTGATCCCTCTGAAATGACTCTTTTTTGCCAAAGATGAAAAAGCATCAGTAAGCTTTCCTGAAAACCATACAGTAAAAGATAAAAGTTTAAATAAGAAAAATTCCAGTTGCTGTCACCGCTGATCTTTGAAGGTACTGATAACGTTGTAATGTACACAGCTCAAAAAAATAAAGGGAACACTTACACAACAGAATATAACTCCAAGTAAATCAAACTTCTGTGAAATCAAACTGTCCACTTAGGAAGCAACAATGTTTGGCAATCAATTTCACATGCTGTTGTGCAAATGGAACAGACAACAGATGGAAATTATTGGCAATTATCAAGACACACTCAATAATGGAGTGGTTCAGCAGGTGGGGACCACAGACCACATCTCAGTACCAATGCTTTCTGGCTGATGTTTTGGTCACTTTTGAATGTCAGTTGTGCTTTCACACTTGTGGTAGCATGAGATGGACTCTACAACCCACACAAGTGGCTCAGGTAGTGCAGCTCATCCAAGATGGCACATCAATGCGAGCTGAGGCAAGAAGCTTTGCGGTGTCTGTCAGCGTAGTGTCCAGAGGATGGAGGCGCTACCAGGAGACAGGACAGTACACCAGGAGACGTGGAGGGGGCCATAGAAGGGCAACAACCCAGCAGCAGGACCGCTACCTCAGCCTTTGTGCAAGGAGGAAGAAATAGAGCACTGCCAAAGCCCTGAAAAATGAACTTCAGCAGGCCACAAATGTGCATGTGTCTGCACAAACGGTTAGAAACCAACTCCATGAGGATGGTCTGAGTGCCCGACGTCCACAGATGGGGGTTGTGCTCACAGCCCAACACCGTGTAGGACGCTTGGCATTTGCCACAGAACACCAGGATTGGCAAATTCGCCACTGGCGCCCTGTTCTCTTAACAAATAAAAGCAGGTTCACACCGAGCACGTGACAGTCTGGAGACGCCGTGGAGAGCGATCTGCGGCCTGCAACATCCGGTTTGGCAGTGGGTCAGTAATAGTGTGGGGTGGCATGTATTTGGAGGGCAGCGCAGCCCTCCATGTGCTCGCCAGAGGTAGCCTGACTGCCATTAGGTAACCGAGGTGAGATCCTCAGACCCCTTGCGAGACCACATGCTGGTGCGGTTGGCCCTGGGTTCCTTCTAATGCAGGACAATGCCAGACCTCATGTGGCTGGAGTGTGTCAGCAGTTCATGCAAGATGAAGGCATTGAAGCTATGGACTGGCCCACTTATTCCCAGACCTGAATTAGATTGGACACATCTGGGACATCATGTCTCGCACCATCCACCAACGACAAGTTGCACCACAGATTGTCCAGGAGTTGGCGGATGCTTTAGTCCAGGTCTGGGAGGAGATCCCTCAGGAGACCATCCACCGCCTCATCAGGAGCATGCCCAGGCATTGTAGGGAGGTCATACAGGCATGTGGAGGCCACACACACTACTGAGCATCCTTTCCTTGTTTTGAGGCATTTCCTCTGAAGTTGGATCAGCCTGTAATTTCATTTTCCACTTTGATTTTGAGCATCATTCCAACTCCAGACCTCCGTGGGATATTAGTTGTGATTTACGTTGATAATTTTTAGGTTTTATTGTTCTCATCACATTCCACTATGTAATGAATAAAGATTTACAACTGGAATATTTCATTCAGTGATATATAGGATGTGGGATTTTAGTGTTCCCTTTATTTTTTTGAGCAGTGTACATGGCAGCTTTATACCAAGTGGATGCCTCATGCATCCGCCACTATTGCTGTAACAACTCTGCTGGCATCAAGGCATGGCCTCTCATCTCTCACACTATCTTACCCACTGCTCCAGGTCATGTTGTGGTTTCTATTTCTTGCCAGCTCTATATTCTGTGCCTCTGCTCTCTGCATGCTTCCTGGCTGTGTGCATAGGGGGGCGGCGCCTGAACTCTCTGGTTCTTATAGGAATCAGGTGCACCTGTCTGTTCCTGACCAATTACCAAGAGGCCTCCAGTATTTAGTGCAGCTCCACCCAGTGGACTGGGCCTGTGCAATGTGTTTACTCAGTTTGTGTTTTGCTTCTGAGCTGCCAGGCCTTGCTTTGTGTCTTGCCTTCTCTGAAGGCTGTTCTCCTTGCTTTGCCTTGTATCTTGTTTGTCTGCCCTCCAGGAGGCTGAATATCCTGGTCCCTGTGTCTTTGTTCCATTACCTTGTCTGAACTTTGTTCTATCTCTGTCTCCTTGTCTGTGGATTCTTACCTCTGCTCCGCACTCCTGCGGCTCTGCTCCGTTCTACTCTGCTCCGCTCCTGTTGCTGCAGTAATCTCTTGCTGCAGCTCCTCTCCGCATTCCTTGCGGTTCCGCTCTGCTTAGCTTCTGTTGCTGCACTATCTCTTGCTGCTCTACCGCTCCTATCCGCAGCCTTGCAGTTCTGCCAGCCCTGTGTCTCTGCCGTGCCTGCCAGCCCTGTGTCTCTGCCGTGCCTGCCAGCCCTGTGTCTCTGCCGTGCCTGCCAGCCCTGTGTCTCTGCCGTGCCTGCCAGCCCTGTGTCTCTGCCGTGCCTGCCAGCCCTGTGTCTCTGCCGTGCCTGCCAGCCCTGTGTCTCTGCCGTGCCTGCCAGCCCTGTGTCTCTGCCGTGCCTGCCAGCCCTGTCTGCCAGCCCTGTGTCTCTGCCGTGCCTGCCAGCCAGCCCTGTGTCTCTGCCGTGCCTGCCAGTCCTGTGTCTCTGCCAGCTCTGTGTCTCAGCCGTGCCAGCCTACTCGTCTGAGTTTCATCCGTGCTCATCTGCTAGTCCTGCCTGATGCCCGCACCAATCCTGGTGTTCCTGTTTCCCAAGTGGTATCAGCAGCCACAGCCAGACACCACCCTGGAGTAGCACCTGGCAGCTGCCTGCCGCACAAGCCTGACCTCACCATCAGAGGCTCCAGTGAAGACCGAGGCAGCTGTCATAGTCACGCCCCTTCCAGGGTAGTCTGGTTCGTGGCACAGTGGGGCCACAAACCCCCCCGAGCTCAAGCCCACCACTCAGGGCGTGAGTATGACAATTGCCATCTCTACAATCATTTTAGTTAGGTTGAACTGTGTTACCAGTTCTTTGTGGGATGGACTGAATAACATTAAAAGAACAAAGACCTTTGATGCAAATGGAACAAGATGGTTGGAACCAGAAAAACGCCAACCTCACCTACAGCTTTGTCGGTGACCAGTTTGCTCACTCTGCTCTCCACCACAGTCAGTGTCTCTCCCGGAGCTTGTTCAGTCAGCAGCCCGACACGCTTTAGATTGGAAAATGTCAGCAGATGCTCAGGGCCATAACTCTACAGAAACAAGAAGATGCAGAGTTCAACTCGAGACGTGAATAAAGTTCTGGAAAAACATATCAATACTGAACCAGTTACAATAACTTAATACAACTGACCAGACCACGGCAAATCAATGCACCCGGAGATAATCTGGTTTCAGAAAGAATGTAAGACATTAGTCAGTCTGAGCAGTAATTGTGTGAATTTTGCATTTCCTAATATTAATGTCATTAGTATTGTATTTAAAGCTTCTTTAGTTGTTGAAACCATTTTAAAGGGTCAACTGAGTTCAATGAAGACATAAAATTACAGCTCTCTGTTATTACTGTTATTCTGAACAGTTAAGCAAGTTGAAAATAAAAGATCTCTGGAGATCTGATCTCTAAAATGCCTAAAGTTAAAGATGACACATTTCCTTTGTATTTTAGGCAAAAAAGGCATTTTTTACATTTTAAAAATTACAAAAAGGAAAATAGGCATGTTCATTATTATTGTTAGGAAAGGCCACGTGATGCAAATTTACCAGCTTTATAAAAACCCAGCCTCCTCTAACCTTGTGCCAAAAAACAGCAGCCATAGGTTCTTCTAAGCAGCTACCAAGCACTATGAAAATGGAAATGCCGGAGGCCTGCAAAGCAGGAGAAGGCTATAAGAAGATAGCAGAGCTTTTCAAGTTGGCCTTTCCTCAGTTCGAAATATGATTAAGAAATGACGTGCTTTGGGGTTGTGTTGCAGCCAATGGCACGAGGAACATTTCACAGGTAGAGGGAAGAATGGATTCAACGAAATTTCACCAAATTCTTCATACAAATATAACACCATCTGTAAAAAAAACTGGTTTTGAAAAGAGGATGGGTTCTACAAATGGACAATGGTCTTAAACACATGGCAAAATCCACAATAGACTACCTCAAAAGAAACAAGCTGAAGGTTTTGCAATGGCCCTCACAGTCCCCTGGTCTGAACATCATTGAAAATCTGTGGCTAGACCTCAAAATAGCAGTGCATGCAAGACGACTCAACTGGAAGAATTTTCAAAGGAAATGGATGAAAATCCCTCTAACAAGAATTGAAAGACTCTTAGGTGGCTACAAAAACGTTTACAAGCTAAGATACTTGCAAAAGGAGATGCTACAAGGTACTAACCATGCAGAGTGCCCAAACTTTTGCATTGGCCCCTTTTCCTTTTTGTAATTTTTAAAACATAAAAAAGGACATGCATATATATTTTTTGCCTAAAATACAAAGGAAATGTGTCATCTTTAACTTTAGGCATTTTAGAGGTCATTACATCTTCAACTTGCTTAACTGTTCACACTAACCGTGATTTTGATCAGAGGAGCTCAAACTTTGACATGCCACCGTAAACCCCCAAAAGTGATACCATTTTAAAAACTGCACCTCTCAAAGTATTTAAAACCACTATAGGAAAGTTTGTACACCCTTTAGGAGCTTCACAGGAATTAAGGGAATTGTCCGGGGTCATTTTTTTTTTTTTACTATGGGACTAAGAACTACAATAGCTGACTACCCGCCTGTTCTGCAAAGCGCATATCTCTGTCGGCACAGAGCGCTCCTGCCGGCAAACCTATGATCTCCACTGACGTCATGTCGACAAACAGAGAAGCAGCTTGTCTTCCGCTCTGCTCACTTGATGGGGAATGACTGCCAATGTCATGCTGATTGACAGCTGGCTCCCCGCTGCCTAATTGCAGGGAGCCAGCTGTCAATTAGCATGATGGTGTGAGTTATGCCCCATCAGCAGACCAGCCTGGAAGAGATACTCTGTTGACATGAGCAGCAGAATTGCCTGCAAGAGTGGTCCGTGACTACTGTGAACTGGCAATGGGTAGGCAGGTAGTTAGGAATGTATGCACACTCAGCTGAAGCAAGCATGCTTGTGTATGGTGTGGGTTGGGGGGACTTGATGCCTGATCACTTTTACTGTGTATCTGAATTATACGTTTTTCCAGATCATTTCACACAAATCTGACTTTCTGTAATAAGCATCGTATTAGATATATAACCAAGGAGGACACATTTCCTAAAGAACTATTTTATTATATACAGAGAACCACACAGACCTGTAGGTATTGAGTCTTCAGAGATCTGTAATCTTTTGTTATTAAACCTTAAAAAATAAAAAAATAAGGCAGTCAGTCAGTAGAATAAACTGAGTGTGTGATTAGTGACAAGAGACAAGGCCTACCATTCTCTGTGAGAGACAGCAGACACAGCAAACGTAGGCTTTCAATGGGCGAAACCTGCAAATGAAGCAATATCCAAGTACATGCATGGAAAATATCAGTATTGCTAGCCACATCGGTGCTCTGCAACGTATATGTGAAGGACTGACCTGTCGGTTTATGTGTTCTTCTATTACATTGATGCATTCTCGAATATCAAATCCCTCTAATAATGCTGAGCATACAAAAGCAAGAAAATAATCCAATTTAGTATTCTAACAGTTGGAGCCGTATCCATGTCATTCTCATTTCTGATGTTCACTTTAATACATTTTTGTTTTTACATAATTAAAATGTACCTGTGCTTTCACATAAAACCTGTAGAAATGTATGGTCTTGTTGTCCTTAATTCTAACAAGTTATAACTGCTTTGGGTGCACTTACCAATCCACTTCACTATTTTCAAATTGGAAGTTCCTCTTCATAAGCACTAACAGCACCTTAGGTACTAGAACTCCCTTTGCTCACCTCCACCATGCATTGTGTCTGCCATTGTCCAAGGGTTTTCCTGCCTCCAGTGATGTTATGTGATGTTATGTTTGTATGCAGAAGCAGAGACATAGACCTGCCCTCACTTCCTGTAATTCATTTGTCTTTGCTGTTAGAGGCAGATTACACTTACCACCAGGCAGTGTATAGAAAATTAGGAGAAAGACACCGTGTGGCCGGCACTTAGTGGTGATGTTTCAGAAGTATGACAATTTAAAGTTTAAAGGGAATCTGTCAGGAGGTTTCTGCTACCTCATCTGAGAGCAGCCTGATGTAGGCAAAGAGAAGCTGAATCCAACGATGTATCACTTACAATACTGGGTGCAGGTGTTCTCACACAATCAGAGCTTTTAGATTTAGCATGAAGCAGGGCTGAGAAAGCTGCCTCCACCCACACCACAGCTGACTCCGCCCACACCAGGCTCTCCATGTACAAAGTCCATAGACAGTGAGCTGCTTATTATAGGGGGAGGGGGTGTTGCCGGACTAATGTATTCCAGCAATGTTAATCTCTTAGTGGTTAATCCTTCATAGCAAACAACAGCACTGACTTTGACAAGTGACACATCCCTGAATTCTGTGTTTCAGCCTCTATCTCCTGCTGTCTTCAGATTACATAGCAAAAACCTGCTGACAGATTCCCTTTAAATACTAATAAAAATCTTGCATCTAAAAAATAACTAATTTCTATGTAATTATCATTAACAGTGACCTTGCCGGACATTTATATTTTTCTACATATGCCACTCCACTGGTGGTAAATGTACATTAGTTGCACTGATAAAATGTCCATCCAAGTTTTCTGAACAATTTCTCAAAAAGGTTCTGAAAACATAATATTTTTCTCTTAATTTTTTTTTTTATTTGAAATGTCTTTCTTTAAGGATGCTAAAAATCATATTGTCATGTGTAAGTTATATCTGAACATGGGAAAGCTGCAGGACAACCCATTAGGCTTTTATTATACACAGATATTTTTATAGTGTTTTGATGGCAAATGTTCCTGATTGTATAGTGATACCGTAGATGAAACTATAGCTTCATAGCAAAAAAAGATCTGTCATTGGAAGAGTATGAATGTTGGGTGGCAATATATCAGTAGTCTGCTATGCAGAAAGAAACACAACTTGTTGAATGAAATGTACTAAAGTAGTGACTTGTTTTGTGCTAATTTTTATCTACCAATCTGTAACGGGACCACACAGCAGGAGTGAACATCTGAGAAGTAACTTACAATGTTCAGTTTTCAGGAGCTCCTGGAAGTCCTGCTTGGTTTTCTTTTTCATGATAGACTCACAGGCTCCAATATCTTAATAGGAAGAAACAAAAAACATTTACTCCTATTTACTAACTGTACAGGATGGCCCTGGACACTGGATTTACAAGGTGTTTCAAAAGAAAGGTTTCTCTATCAAAGCAACATCACAAACGGTTTAATGAGTTATCAACTTTCATCAAGTTTTTGGGTGTGATCGGGAGCGCTGGTAGAGCGTGGTCACAGGAGGTGTTCGGTGGTCTTGCGATAATCTGACTCATCCCAGCTGGTGCGGCAGGTTCAGCGGCACCAAGATCCCATCTCCCGAGATCTCAATCTGCGCATGCGCCGCCCCCGGCGGCCATTTCCCTGGAGGCCACCACATTGGAAGTGCGGGGGCTCCGGGCTTTCACAAAATGTCGGTGGAGCCTCCGCACCAACGAGGACTGGATGGATGAGCACCAGGCCTGGGATGAGACTCCAGGTAAATACATCCAGACTATAAGAGGCACCTCCATTTTCCTCCAAAATTTCTTGGGAAAAAAGTGCGTCGTATAGTCCGAAAAAATACGGTTCATGCCCCAGCCCAGTGTCTCCAGTGATGTACATGTCTCAGCCCAGTGTCTCCAGTGATATATATGCCCCAGCCCAGTGTCTTATTATGAATATGCCCCAGCCCAGTGTCTCCAGTGATGTATAACATGCCCCAGCCCAGTGTCACCAGTGATGTCTAATATGCCCCAGCCCAGTGTCTCCAGTTATGTATAATATGCCCCAGTCCAGTGTCTCCAGTGAGGTATAATAAGCCCAGCCAATTATCTCCAGTGAGGTATAATATGCCCCAGTCCAGTGTCTCCAGTAAGGTGTAATAAGCCCAGCCAATTATCTCCAGTGAGGTATAATAAGCCCAGCCAATTATCTCCAGTAAGGTGTAATAAGCCCAGCCAAGTGTCTCCAGTGAGATATAATATGCCCCAGCCCAGTGTCTCCAGTGATGTATAACATGCCCCAGCCCAGTGTCAACAGTGATGTCTAATATGCCCCAGCCCAGTGTCTCCAGTGATGTCTAATATGCCCCAGCCCAGTGTCTCCAGTGATGTATAATATGCCCCAGTCCAGTGATGTATAATATGCCCCAGCCCAGTGTCTCCAGTTATGTATAATATGCCCCAGTCCAGTGTCTCCAATGAGGTATAATAAGCCCAGCCAATTATCTCCAGTGAGGTATAATAAGCCCACCTAATTATCTCCAGTGAGGTATAATAAGCCCAGCCAAGTGTCTCTAGTGAGATTTAATATGCCCCAGCCAAATGTCTCCAGTGATGTCTAATATGCCCCAGCCAAGTGTCTCCAGTGATGTATAATATGCCCCAGCCAAGTGTCTCCAGTGATGTATAATATGCCCCAGCCTAGTGTCACCAGTGATGTATAAATATGCCCCAGTCCAGTGATGTATAATATGCCCCAGTCCAGTGTCTCCAGTTATGTATAATATGCCCCAGTCCAGTGTCTCCAGTTATGTATAATATGCCCCAGTCCAGTGTCTCCAGTTATGTATAATATGCCCCAGTCCAGTGTCTCCAGTTATGTATAATATGCCCCAGTCCAGTGTCTCCAGTTATGTATAATATGCCCCAGTCCAGTGTCTCCAGTGAGGTATAATAAGCCCAGCCAATTATCTCCAGTGAGGTATAATATGCCCCAGCCCAGTATCTCCAGTTATGTATAATATGCCCCAGTCCAATGTCTCCAGTAAGGTATAATAAGCCCAACCAAGTGTCTCCAGTGAGATATAATATACCCCAGCCAAGTGTCTCCAGTGATGTATAATATGTCCCAGCCCAGTGTCTCCTGTGATGTATAATATTGGGGTTGGGGAGCCCAGTGTCTCCAGTGATGTATAATATGGCCCAGCCCAGTGTCTCCAGTGATGTATAATATGGCCCGAGACCAGTGTCTCCAGTAATGTATAATATGGCCCGAGCCCAGTGTCTCCAGTAATGTATAATATGGCCAAGCCCAGTGTCTCCAGTGATGTATAATATGGCCCGAGCCCAGTGTCTCCAGTGATGTATAGTATGGCCCGAGCCCAGTGTCTCCAGTAATGTATAATATGGCCAAGCCCAGTGTCTACAGTGATGTATATGCCACAGCTCTGTTTCTCCTGTCATGTGTATTCCACAGCCCCGGCATCTCCTGTTATGTGTATGCCCCAGCCTCGGTGTCCTCTGTGTGATGTATATACACAACAGCCTCAGTGTCTCCTGTCCCACGTATGCCCCAGCCTCTGTTTTCTCCTGTTATCTGTAATCCCCAGCCCTGGTGTCTGCTGTCATGTGTATGCCCCAGCCTCAGTGTCTCCTGTATGATGTATATACAGCAGTCTCGATGTCTCATGTATGCTGTTTTCTCCTGTCATGTGCATTCCCAAGCCTCGGTGTCTCCTGCGTCATGTATATACAGAAACCTCAGTGTCTCCTGTGTCATGTATATACAAAAGTGTTGGTGTCTCGTGTGATGTATATACAGCAACCTCAGTGTCTCTTGTGCGATGTATATACAGTATATACAGCAACCTCAGTGTCTCGTGTGATGTATATACAGCAACCTCAGTGTCTCGTGTGATGTATATACAGCAACCTCAGTGTCTCTTGTGCAATGTATATACAGCAACCTCAGTGTCTCTTGTGCAATGTATATACAGCAACCTCAGTGTCTCTTGTGCGATGTATATACAGCAACCTCAGTGTCTCTTGTGCGATGTATATACAGCAACCTCAGTGTCTCGTGTGATGTATATACAGCAACCTCAGTGTCTCTTGTGCGATGTATATACAGGAACCTCAGTGTCTCCTGTGTGATGTATATTCAGCAACCTCAGTGTCTCCTGTGCGATGTATATTCAGCAACCTCAGCGTCTCCTGTGTGATGTATATACAGGAACCTCAGTGTCTCCTGTGTGATGTATATTCAGCAACCTCAGCGTCTGTGTGATGTATATACAGGAACCTCAGTGTCTCGTGTGATGTATATACAGCAACCTCAGTGTCTCTTGTGCAATGTATATACAGCAACCTCAGTGTCTCTTGTGCAATGTATATACAGCAACCTCAGTGTCTCTTGTGCGATGTATATACAGCAACCTCAGTGTCTCTTGTGCGATGTATATACAGCAACCTCAGTGTCTCGTGTGATGTATATACAGCAACCTCAGTGTCTCTTGTGCGATGTATATACAGGAACCTCAGTGTCTCCTGTGTGATGTATATTCAGCAACCTCAGTGTCTCCTGTGCGATGTATATTCAGCAACCTCAGCGTCTCCTGTGTGATGTATATACAGGAACCTCAGTGTCTCCTGTGTGATGTATATTCAGCAACCTCAGCGTCTGTGTGATGTATATACAGGAACCTCAGTGTCTCCTGTGATGGATTTCCCATTGTAACTAGACATGCAGTGTAATATACATCGGTGTTCGGTACGACTTTTACTGCTGCAAATTCTTTAGAAACTTTTAATCGCAAAGATTCACCTACTCATGCTCTATTCCCTCAACTTCTATTTTTCTTCCTGATCTAGACACTTGTCTTACACTTTACTGCTAGACAGAGGACAAAAAAAAGTTTTCTCTGACAGAATTGCGAGCTATTATTTTTAAAACCAAGCATAAGATACGTGTAAGGCTGTTCATTTTTCCTACATCAGGCTACTATGAAGTGGTTGATGGACAGACTACACATCACAGAATACAAATCACCAGAATAAGCTTTGAGGTAACAAGACAAAGGAAGAAACGTGTGATTTCAGCAATAAAATGGACAGCATTAACAATTCAGCTCTGGGCTAAATAAAGGCTGTAATATAGGATCTGCACAAGCTAAGTATCATAGAGAAGCTCCACTTTCAATAGAAAAACAATCATAGTGCAAGACCCGGAGGTGTAATGGTTTTTCTAAATCACACCATTAGAGGTTTTTTGCTGCGATCTGTCAGCACCAGAAGTCTGTGCTGCGGACTGCATTACACTAGGCAGCGTCCAGATACTATCAGAGCAGCAGTGACTGATATGGAGAGCTCCTTCCTATACTGAAGACAGGAGCTCAAAGCAATGACCTGAGCGCTGCCTAGTTCAGTGCAGCCGGCAACACAGACTGCAACAGTTTTGGCTGCAGAATGAAAGCAAAGACCACTAATAGAGTGATTATAAAAAAACAACGATTATATTGCAGAATCCTACAGAATTATCTTTTTTTTTTAAGTGATGGTACGTTTTAAAAGGAAACCTGCCAGGTCCCAAAATGCTATTAACCTGCAGATATGGGGTTAATCTGCATTGGCGTCACACTAATGTCTGACCACCTTACTGAAAGCGCAAATATTGGGAGAACATGAGCTCTGTTTGTCCCGGGAGCCACTGGCTTTCAGTCATAGTGGAGCGGCTATGGTCACCGCTCAGTACACCATGAGTGGCACGCTCTGGCACTTTGATTGACAGCCGGTTCTGCACAGAAGCTCTGCAGAGTGAGCTGCCACTCATAGAGCCGGGGAGTGCTTACAGCTGCCGCTCCCTGTGTACTGACCACTCCGAGCACTCCTCTAAGACTGACATACAAGTCTGTGTATGTCTTATATATTGGCAATTAAGGCATGCCTAGACCTACAGGAATCACATAACTGTTCTATCTGATCTAATAGATTACCATGGGAAGACCTTGTATTCATATGTGGCTACTTGGGCCATGAGTATAGCAAATGCTGCTCCAAAGAGACTGCATGTTCCAGGTACAGGACTGTGAACTACTTTGGCATATATCATAAACACAAAATATATTTTATATAAACATTAGGTATGATCTGTAAAAATAAATTGGTCGGTCCATACGTAAACTCAGCATTCGATGCTCTTGCTTTAACCCTTTCAGTTCCTCAGCAACAAAAGTTTTCATTTGTTTGATATCCATTCCTCTACGTTTCTGAAATAGAAAGCATTAATAATTTACAGACTGGTTCCTCTTCGTCCAATCATGCTAAACTGGCTGTATCCACAGCACCAGGGATAGATATTTCAATGTTTCTACCATCTAGTGACAGAATAAAAAAATCACCATTCATCCAGCTACAATAACACATCCATGGGGATAAACCAGACAATGTCTGTAATGAGTCCCCTTATGTATCATACAAAATGGACAGAACAATAGACTTATATTAGTCTTTCCAGCATAAATTACACATCTATAAAAATGTAAGGAGAAAAATATGCATCTATCAAAACTGGTGAATGACCAATGAGAGTTTTTAAGGACTTATGAATCCACACAATTGACTTACGTCATATTGGGTTTGCAGGTTGCGGGCTTTCTGACTCAGGAAGCTAAACACATTGGAAAAATGCTCATTCCGAATTTCCCCAAATACCTAGGAATAAGAGAAACGTATATGTCATTATAAGGGATTTTCTATACATTGTATACATGTGAAAAGTGTATGGGGCATGGAGCTTTGATGTCATGAAGAGGAAGAGCTTTAATTGTTCTCTGTTACCTACGAGAAAAATTACTATATTTTTGTAATGTTCTTCATGGTCCACAAATCATCTAATGTGTATGGACGTTTACTGACTCATTCCCAAATGCAGATGTTGTGGGACTAAATGATGAAGCATGCTAGATTTCAACATGCCCAGTTCTTTGTTTTCACTGTATGTGATTGTCACTGTGGTGTCTTGCATCTAATGTCTCACGTTTCCCCACTGAAAACACACGCTCACTCAGTCGAGCTGGATATTCATGCATGGGTAAGAGATCGGGAGCTATTTAATGCATATAGTCACCTGACATAGCAAGCTTTGACATAGCATATTTCATCTGAAGTCTTCTGTTCAGTCTTCATACCCACATTAAAGGGAATCTATAACCACATTTGACCTATCCAAAGTATGAATATTGACATACAGGTTATAGACTACTGAGGAGAGTGATTCCTGTATGTCTCAGGTCTTGTTGTGGATAAATCATCTTTTATCACTTTAGATAAATGATCTCTTCCAGAATGAGGTGGATGGTACCTGGAAGATTACTCTGCCTCCAGAGCTGATTTTACATGAAGGGGGAGTCACCAGTGTGATGTGTAATGGCCGCTCTCTGCTCTCCTGATCGCACTGCAGAGCTGTGTGTGATTATACCTGACACATCTGCAGATTTCTCTCAGTTTTCATCTAACAAGCAGACCAGGCTGCAAAGCTGTTATAATGCATCATAGCTGAGAGAGAAGCAAAACATGTGTTTGCAAAAAGACAAATTTCATTTCTCCTGTTCTGTGTTAGTTACTTGTCTCACGGGTAACACCGCTTCATGTAAAATCAGCTCTGGAGGCAGAGTTATCTTCCAGGTACCATCCACCTCATATCTTGGAAGAGATCATTTATCTAAAGTGATAAAAGATGATTTCTCCACAACAAGGCATCTGATATGAGACACAGTGAGGACTGTTCCCAGCAGTCTATATCCTGTGTACCCATATTAATAGTTTAGATAGGTAAAATGTGGTGACAGATTCCCTTTAAAGTTCACACTATGCACAAAGGAGAGATCATATTAATGTGGAGCAGAGGTGGGCAATTAATTTTCCCGAGGTGTCACATGAGAGACCATGACTGTTCTTAAGGGACAAACCAATATGATGAAATTCAGCTAAATATTAATATTAACATACAACTAACTACATACTAAATACTAACAACTAATACAACCCTGTTCCTGCAAACCAAACTTCTCCACCTTGACAGAAGATCAGCTCTCCACCCTCCTGTCTAGATCACATCTCACCACTTGCACGCTTGACCCACTCCCATCCCACCTTATCCCTAGCCTCACCACAGTCTTCATCCCAACCCTAACACACCTCTTCAACCTCTCACTCACACAACTGGTGTCTTCCCCTCATCCTTCAAGCATGCCAAGATCACACCCATCCTCAAAAAGCCCTTCCTCGACCCATCCTCTGTGTCTAGCTATCGCCCAATATCTCTTCTCCCTTATGCCTCAAAACTACTGGAACAGCATGTCCATCTTGAACTGTCCTCCTACCTCTCCTCCTGCTCCCTCTTTGACCGGTTACAATCTGGCTTCCGACCGCATCACTCTCAACTGAAACTGCCCTAACTAAAGTCACCAATGACCTACTAACAGCCAAGAGCAAGTGACACTACTCTGTCCTCCTTCTCCTGGACCTGTCTTCTGCCTTCGACAATGTCGACCATTCCCACCTGCTATAGATTCTCTCATCTCTTGGCATCACAGACTTGGCCCTATCTTGGATCTTGTCATATCTAACAGACAGAACATTCAGTGTCTCCCTTTCACACACCACCTCGCCCCCTTGTCTGTTGGTGTTCCCCAAGGTTCAGTCCTAGGGCCCCTGATCTTCTCCATCTACACCTTCGGCCTGAGACAGCTCATAGAATCCCACGGTTTGCAGTATCATCTCTACGCCGATGACACACAAATCTACCTATCTGGACCCGACCTCACCTCCTTACTCACCAAAATCCAACAATGTAACAATGTCTGTCTGCTATTTCAGCTTTCTTTTCTGCTCGCTTTCTAAAACTGAAGATGGACATAACAGAATTCATCATCTTTCCCCCTTCTCACTCTACCCCTCCACCAAACCTATCCATCAATGTGGCTGCTCACTTTCTCCAGTCCTGCATGCTCGGTGCCTCGGGGTGATCCTCGACTCTGCCCGCTCTTTCAAGCTTCATATCCAAGCCCTTGCCTCCTCCAGTCGACTCAAACACAAAAATATCTCCCGGATCCATGCATTCCTTGACCATGTAACCACAAAAAAACTAGTGCACGCCCTTATCATCTCCCGCCTCGATTACTGCAACCTCCTACTCTCTGGCACCACTCCAATCCATCCTACACACTGCTGTTCAACTAATCAACCTGTATCCCGTTATTCCCCAGCCTCTCCTCTCTGCCAAGCCCTTCACTGGGTTCCTATTGTCCAGAGGCTCCAGTTCAAAACCCTTACTATGACATACAAAGCCATCCACAACCTGTCTCCTCCATACATCTGTGACATGGTTTCCCGGTACTTACCCACACGCAACCTTTGATCCTCTCAAGATCTCCTTCTCTACTCCCCTCTTATCTCTTCTTCCCCCAACCTCATACAAGACTTCTCCCGTGCTTCCCCCATACTCTGGAACTCTCTACCCCAACACATCAGACTCCCGCCTACCACAGAAACCTTCAAAAAGAACCTGAAGACCCACCTCTTATGACAAGCCTACAGCGTGCAGTGATCCTTAGTCTGCTGAATCGCCGCACGACCAGCTCTACCCTCTCCTAGTGTATCCTCACCCATCCTCTGTAAACTGTGTGAGCCCTTGCGGGCAGAGTCCTCTCTCCTTTTGTACTTGTGTGTGCCTTGTATTGCTCATGTTTATTATGCTTGTCTATATTTGCCCCTTTTCACATGTAAGGCGCCATGGAATAAATGGCGCTATATAAATGTATAACAATAATAAGAATAATAATAACATATTAATTAGCATTACTTTATACTAACAATTGTATAACTTAATATTGAGAAGGATAATGTCTGGTGACTCGCTGCTACTGCTAATACATGTTATGATAGGGATGATTGCAACATGTATCGTACCAGTAGCAGCGAAGCAAAACTATGTAATTTACTGCTTTTTTTAAATTAAGTTTATAAATTATATGCTCCCGATATTCAGCCTTTGTACCTTGATCAACAGCTCCCCTACTCACATTGTACAAGAGTGTGTGCCAAGATTTCCTAGAATATGGAAAAGTAACACAGCTCTTCTTCCCTAATTCATTAACATGAACAATGCATGTAAAAAAGACATGGATGGAAAAAATTAAGGTGTGCAAGTCACATGATTTTAATTAAGGTCCATGAATGTACTTCTGAATGTTCTCAGTACTAAAAAACGTCTAAGAAAAAAAATCATCCACTCAGATTAAATGTGGTGAATTATTAACAGGTAATGATATAATAAGACATCTCAGTGTCCTTCATGGTGCCTGTATACCTTAGACAGCTATCGGCTGCGGAAAGTGACATGTCAAGCATGTCGAGGTGAGGAGACAAAGCCGCAATGCTCCTCTGGGAAATGGGTCGACATTGACTGTTAGGATTGCTACTTCCAATAGGTGGCACTAGAGTTCTAGTCCTCTTCCTCCCCACATACATGAATACTCGGCTCAGTTGAACAATCATACATTTTCTATGGGGAGCGAAGAGAAAGTCGCTGTCAGACTCCTCTACTCTGAATCATTCTCAACTGCTGATGATGAATTGGGTGACCTCCATACTCAGATGGTCAGACAGGCCCACCAAAATTGTTCATTGGGTCTACATTATTTAAAGTGTATGAAAAACTTCAATTCATAATTTGAATATAAGCAGCACAGCCGGTTGTACATTATACGGCTTTCTGTTCAATCTGCTACATACAGTTTAGTATTGAGGGAGCGTCATGATCCCCGGAATGTGGCAGAGATCACAACACGGAGGAACTCCAGAAGACGACGCCTAACAAAACAGATACAAGCAGGGTATGACATTTCATAGTAAAGGAGCTTCAAGTATTATTAAAGATTGGCTTATCCTTTTCCCTTAACAAAGTAATGATATATTCCACACAAGAACAGATCTACATCCAAAAGATTTACAGCAAAATAGATTTTTGTGTACTCACCGTAAAATCCTTTTCTCCGAGCCATTCATTGGGGACACAGACTGTGGGTGTATGCTGCTGCCACTAGGAGGCTGACACTAAGTGATACAAAGAAAGTTAGCGCCTCCCCTGCAGTATACACCCTCCTGCTGGCTCTCAGCTAACCAGTTCGGTGCAAAAGCAGTAGGAGATCAATAACAGCATATGAGCATATAGCATGTCAAATTATAAAACAAGAACAAGCTAATAGGGTGGGAGCTGTGTCCCCCAATGAATAGCTCGGAGAAAAGGATTTTACGGTGAGTACACAAAAATCCCTATTTCTCCATCGCCTCATTGGGGGACACAGACCGTGGGACGTCCCAAAGCAGTCCCTGGGTGGGGACAACATCAGATCAGGCCCTGTGTAACCGCTACTTACAAGTGCGCCACCGCGGCCTGCAGAGCCGCCTGCCCAGACTCACATCTGTGAAAGTCTAGGAATTATAGTGCTTCAAGAATGCATGCAGACTGGAGGACGAATCCGCAAGCTTGCAGCCGTGCTTACCGACGTCTGGTGCCTAGAGCCCACAGACAGGGAGATTGGCTGACATCTAGTACGGAAGGACTCCTGGATGGTGAAACGAATCCACCAGGCTAATATGGCCGATGAAACAGCTAAACCCTTCCTGTGACCGTCAGGAAGCCTTCTTCTTACCGTCAGGAGGTCCAAATAAAGTGTTCAACCTTCGGAAGGACGCCGTCCTCGATACGTACCTACTCGGAGCACTCACTTCGCCCAGATTATGGAGAACAAATTCCGTTTTGTGGACTGAAGCAGAAAGAGATGAGGGAAGGATGATGCCCCTGTAACAGTGGGAATACAATACCACCTTGGTAACAAGGGAAGGGGATAGCCTGAGGACAACCTTGCCTTGATGGTAATAAGGAAAAAAGTCTGAAAGAACAGAGCGGCAAGCTCTGAAGACTCATAAGGATGACAAGATCGCAGAGAAAAAAGGGAGCGACCTTCCCTGATAGTAAAGTCTTTCCGGATCAAAAAAAAGGAGTCTACTGTAAGACCCCCAGGACCATTAAGGTCCCAAAGATATAACGGTATGCGATAGAGAAGAACCACAGGTGAAGACTCCCTGCCAGGAAGTCCATATTTGCAGTTTTGTTGCAATAAGACGGACCTACATCTGGAGTATTCCAGTGAAGGCAGATCTGATGGAAGATTTCCGGTGAAGTTTCCACTCACTTGAGGAGAAACACTGATGGATGAATATGTCTGCCGCCCAGTGTTCTACTCCAGGGATATGTACTGCCGAGATCACCGAATGATAGATCTCGGCCCATCAGAGAATGTGAAGTACCTCGGCCATGGCGCTTGACTGTGGGTACCTGCTAGATGATTGACGTATGGCACAGCCGTGGAATTATCCAATTGAAGTCGGATGGGGTGACCCGCCTGAAGGCAGTGGACCTGCTGTAGGATTAGCCGTACCGTTCGGATCCCCAGAGCAATGATCGGGAGAAAAAGACTGGCATTGGTAATCACTAATAACCACTGGACCAGGAGAAGGCCCTGGATGAGGAAGGAGCTCAGAGACTACCCTTTGAAAGCCTGATTGACTTGCTGAAAACGAGCGAGCGAAGGAAACTGCTTCCACTGTCGTCACCATTTTTCCTCAGAACCCTCCTAGCGAATTGAATGAACTGAGGGGATGAGTGATCAAGTGCGCAAGCTCTCTGTTGAAGGACCACGACCTTGACTCGAGAAAGAATTACCATCCTTCTGGAAGTGTGCAGGATCATCCTCAAAAAGGATCTGCTGGGCTGGAAATGAGGAGAACTTGTCTAAGTTTAGCTGCCAGCCCAGGTGAGAGGGTATCGCAAGTGATATAGATGACTCAGCGTAGTCCTGGAAGAGCGGCTAGAAAGTTGACCAAATAGGGCAGGACGACCACGCTACTAGGGTGCCAGAGGAAAATGACAACCGCCATGACTCTTGCGAACACTCTGGGTGCGGTAGCAAGGCCGAAGGGCAAGGTCGTGACTTGAAAATGCTGTTCGCGAGTGGAAAGGCGAAGGGATTTTTGTAGAGGTGAAGAATAGGAATGTGAGGGTAAGAATCCCGAATGTCGATGGATGCCAGAAACTCCACCTTTTTCTGTTGAAATAATGGCTGAGTGGAGGAACTCCATCCGAAAAAGGAGGACCTTGTCAAAGGTTGTTAGAAGTTTGAGGTCCAGGATCAGTGTGATTTTTCATTCCCCCTTTTTCGAACCAAGATCCCTTAGATCTAGATCCTGGACAACCCTTCCACTGTTGGTTGGGTCTGTAGAAAAAATACGATCCCTTGTTAGTCTCCCGCTCAGAAGATTTGATTGGCCAGCTGTACTGTCTTCGGGGAAAGGTTACTTGTGTGAATCGAAGTAGTTAAGGTCTCCGACCAGGAGATCATTGCTCAAGCAACCCATGTGGCGGCTAAGGAAAGGTAGAGTGCTGAACCCGAAGCCGCAAGATGGAACAAACCAGATTTGCTATCCGACACTCCGTGGTATTTTTAATTGATGATACATCGGGCAGGGATACTGGTAGGTATACCACAAGAGATTCTACCCGGTTAGTCTGCCAAGTGGCAGAATGCGGGGCTGCATCCAGCAGGTCAGGAAAAAGCCGTCTCTAGCCATCGTCGCTCTCTTTTGACGGTGCATAGTAGAAAATTAGGAACCCTCGATCCACCATCCTCTTAACAGGGAAGTGGAGAGGAATCGTCCGCCTTCTTGCATCATCCGCTAAATAGTGGAGATGCAAAGGGGGGTGCTCGGACACCAACAAGGGGTGCCTCTGTACATCCCCAGAGTTCAGGTCCCCGGGTGGACAGGGCAGGTTGTCTGGCGTTAGGTCTGGATGCAGTAGAGGATACATGGAGGCGACACTCCATGTGCTCATCTGTTGATGGTGTGGGGAGATCGGTGCCCTTTAAAGGACCTGTCGCCCTTAAAAATCAGACCAGGCATGGCATCCCACGTAGAGGCTTCTGTCCAGTGAATCGCTTATCCGGACTGAATGGCAAATGATCTACGAGGGAGTTTAGTCTCCTTATGAGGGACACTGCGTAGTCTAGAGCAGAACCAGAGTCCTCGTTAAAGGGCACCTGTCACCCCGTTTTTTCGGTATGAGATAAAAATACTGTTAAATAGGGCCTGAGCTGTGCATTGCAATAATGTAGTTTGTGGACCCCGATTCCCCACCTATGCTGCCGAAATACGTTACCAAAGTAGTCGTTTTCGCCTGTCAATCAGGCTGGTCTGGTCAAAAGGGCGTGGTGTCTTCCCCCAGATTTTGCGTCGTTTTCCGTTGGTGGTGTAGTGGTGTGCGCATGCCCAAGGTCCAGAATCCTCTGCCAGGGGATTGAAAAGAGCGCGCTGTTCGTTATTTCATTGGTGATCGGTGGGCGCGGCCATCTTCCTTTGGCCGCGCGTGCGCAGAAGCGGCGCTCTGCTGGCCG
Source organism: Ranitomeya variabilis (assembly GCF_051348905.1). Taxonomy (NCBI): domain Eukaryota; kingdom Metazoa; phylum Chordata; class Amphibia; order Anura; family Dendrobatidae; genus Ranitomeya; species Ranitomeya variabilis. Next base: position 175,210,645 of record NC_135236.1, on the reverse strand, counting down.
CGGCTTCAGGAAAATGGCCGCCGCGATATCCATCTGCGCACGCGCGGCATCCCGCGGCCATTTTCCTGAAGCCGCGGCCAGCAGAGCGCCGCTTCTGCGCACGCGCGGCCAAAGGAAGATGGCCGCGCCCACCGATCACCAATGAAATAACGAACAGCGCGCTCTTTTCAATCCCCTGGCAGAGGATTCTGGACCTTGGGCATGCGCACACCACTACGCCACCAACGGAAAACTACGCAAAATCTGGGGGAAGACACCACGCCCTTTTGACCTGACCAGCCTGATTGACAGGCGAAAACTACTACTTTGGTAACGTATTTCGGCAGCATAGGTGGGGAATCGGGGTCCACAAAATACACTATTGTAATGCACAGCTCAGGCCCTATTTAACAGTATTTTTATCTCATACCGAAAAAACGGGGTGACAGGTTCCCTTTAATGTACAGAGATTGGTTGATGGTATAAATAGGCGAGTCCATCCTTCTCTGAAGCTCTGGCAAGTCCAGGTCCTATGCAATATCCTATCCATATTCAGAGCCTTGTTGTCATCAAATCATTGGTGAGGGATCAGGAAATGAAAACTTCTGTTTTCTAGATGCCTGTATGTTTCTATACGCCTGTACGTTTCTAGAATACTTGCGGCCCCTGCTAGCCGACGGCTCCCATGTAGGATAGGGACCATGTATATCGGTCTTGCGAGCACTCCGAGCCACAGAGTGTACACGGCGGGATTCAATCTCTTGGTCACAGAACCATGGATTGCGGTCAGTGTCGAAGTCCACTGAGGGGAACTAGGTACTCTGGGATAAGCAGGTGTCGGCGGTGGAGGGCTCCTGAGCTCATTTAGGTGACCGGCTTCGGATTGATCATGCGCCCTTAAGACCAGGGAATACTGATCATGCACCCTTAAGACCAGGGAATACTGGTCATGCGCCTTTAAGACCAGGGAATACTGATCATGCACCCTTAAGACCAGGGAATACTGGTCATGCGCCTTTAAGACCAGGGAATACTGGTCATGCGCCTTTAAGACCAGGGAATACTGGTCGTGCGCCTTTAAGACCAGGGAATACTGGTCGTGCGCCTTTAAGACCAGGGAATACTGGTCATGCGCCTTTAAGACCAGGGAATACCGGTCGTGTGGCTTTAGGTCAGGTACAGCTTTACCCGGGTACTGATGTAGAGTCGATGTGCCCCTTTAATGCAAAAAAACGTCGCCCCTGTGCGAGCCGGCCAGGTGGACCAAGATGGCCACCAGGAGTTGCAGAGTTGATAAAATCTCGCAGAGAGCAAGAAGCGCCAAAATGGGGGGGGGGGGGGGGGGCGGAGCCACAGACACGATGTGGGCCCTCGAGACTTCCGTGAATAGGCCCAAGGCGGGGCCTAAATTTCTGCAGCCGGCAGGCGACACTAGCAGTAGAAGTGAGGAGCGTTGTTGCCAGGCGAGAAGCGCCAGAAAAGCAGGCTTAGCCGCCTTAGCGCACCATAGTGCGGGCGCGGCTTCTGGGATGTGGCCCACACATTGGCCGAAGCAGGGGGCTAAATTTTTGCAGCCGGCTGGAGCGTTACCTAAGGGAGGTGGGCCACAGTGAAGTGGCTGAAGCTGCCTGTCAGCATGTGGATATCCCGCTGCAGATGGATCCACTCACCATCGGTGCGCGTCCCGGCATGGAGCCACCGCGGATGTGGGTTTCAGCACTGTTCTGTGCAGCATGGACGGTGCAGGGATAAACCCCAATCCACCATCGTTTTGTTAGGGAGGTGGAAAGGAACCGTCCGCCTCCTTGTTCCATCCACTTTCACAGTGGTGGGACAGTGGGGGCTGCTCGGACGCCATAGAGAGGGGCCTCTATACATCCACGGAGTTTAGCCCCCGGGTGGACAGGGCCAGTTGTCCGGCATTAGGCCTGGCTCCAGGAGAGGATACATGGAGGCGACACTCCATGTGCTCGCCCGTTGTTGGTGTGGGGAGATTGGGACTCGAAGGAACCGTCGCCCCTGAAGTGAGCTCAGGCATGGCTTCCCACGTTGCAGGAGAGGGTACGGGGAGGTATACTCTGCATTCTCGCCTGTTGATGATTCGGGGGAGATCGGAACCTTGAAAGGATCCGTCGCCCCCTTCACTCCGTTAATTAAAAAATAAAAATTTACAGAAAAGTAAAAAATAAAATAAAAACGTTGGGGTCTGAACCAGACCCAAGTGCCTCCTACAGACACTAAGTAGTGATGTGTCGTTCGTGAACGAGCCGACACAAAGAGCCGGCTCCCTGCTGTGAACGAAAGGAGTCGGCTCTGCAGCGTGAGTGAACCGAGCCTTTTTTTTTTTTTTTCCTTCCTTATCTGGCGCCTGCAGCCTATCAGATTCAGCCAGGGAAGTGTGACTGTGACTCATGTGGGAGGAGCAGACAGCAGAGAGGTAGAGTGGAGTCTGTGGAGCGTAAATAAATGCATGTGAGTCCAGTGATCACACATTGATCACCTACAGTACGGTCAGGCCATCAATGTTAGTCACGGACAATCTCTTGAAACTGTTTCTATGTGTAATACTACCTCAATTATATTTACTGTAACTTAACTGTTAATACAGTTGGTATGTAACTAGGGTTGCATTGCCATATTCTGTTTGACTTGCTGGGATTTGTAGTGCTGTGCACCACCAACAGAAGTTGATACCATGGTATAGTAGCATTTAGGCTAGGTTCACATTGCGTTAATGTGTGCACGCTAACGGACAGCGTTGCACGGCGAAAATGTCGCAATTAACGCCGTGCAACGGGTCCGTTAGCGCACCCATTGACAGCAATGTGAAGTTTCCCTGTAGCGCATCACTAGTGTGTGCCTTTTTCGGCTCGTGCTAGCGATGTGCTGTTCTTCTGTGGTGCGCCTCGGACGCTGCTTGCAGCATCCGCGGCGCGCCCGAGGTCCGTTCCCCGCTCTCGCAGATCGGGGATCTGCGAGAGCGGGGACGTTAACGCGACCCCTAACGCGGCCCCTAAATAAACATTGCGTTAGCGCAATCCGCTAGCACTAGCGCTAAACGGATTGCCCTAACGCAATGTGAACCTAGCCTTATACATTTCTGTTCCACGTTGTGTTGAAATAAACTTGAGTTTACTATTCCATATGCTTTGCACAGTGTGTGTGTGTACAGTGTGTATACAGTGTGTGTGTGTGTGTGTGTGTATACAGTGTGTGTATACAGTGTGTGTGTATACAGTGTGTGTATACAGTGTGTGTGTGTACAGTGTATACAGTGTGTGTGTGTATACAGTGTGTTTGTACAGTGTGTGTGTCTGTACAGTGTGTATGTATACAGTGTAAGTGTGTGTACAGTGTGTGTGTAAACAGTGTGTACAGTGTGTGTTTGTACAGTGTATACAGTGTGTATGTATACAGTGTATGTGTGTGTACAGTGTGTGTATACAGTGTGCATGTAAGGCTACTTTCACACTGGCGTTGTTTGGTGTACGTCGCAATGCGTCATTTTGGAGAAAAACCGCATCCTGCAAAGTTGCCCGCAGGATGCATTTTTTCTCCATAGACTTTCATTAGCGACGCATTGCGACGTATGGCCACACGTCGCATCCGTCGTGCGATGGATGCGTCGTGTTTTGACGGACTGTCGGCACAAAAAAAGTTCCATGTAACTTTTTTTTGTGCTTCGCGTCCACCATTTTCGACCGCGCATGCGCGGCCGAAACTCCGCCCCCGCCTCCCCGGAACTCACAATGGGCAGCGGATGCGTTGTAAAACTGCATCCGCTGCCCACGTTGTTCATTTCTTTCACAACGTGCGTCGGTACATCGGGCCGACGCATAGCGACGGCCCCACACCGACGCTAGTGTGAAAGCAGCCTTAGCACAGTGCTTGCAGCATGCCTTTATTTGTATGAATTACAATCTTATACAGCACCAACATATAGCACAGCATTTACTAATTCAGAAAGGATGTGTACAAAAAACGGCACATATTACAAAGTAATACAGGTTAGGCTGGGTTCACATTGCGTTAATGGACGTTACAGAGCGGCATAACATGGTGTAACGTAGTCCGTTAACGCCACCATTGACTGCAATGTCGGACGCATCACTAGCGCACGCCCACAATGGACGTGCGCTAGGGATGTGCCGTCATTGAGTGACGGACCCGAGACGCGGGCTGCAGCGTTTCCGGGTCCGTCACTACTAGCGCAGATAGAGCTACCAGAGCTCTATCTGCGCTAGCGCGATGTAAACGTCGGCACTTGCGTTAACAGCAGCCCGTTAGCGTATGTGCAGAACGGGCTGCTGCTAACGCAGTGTGAACCCAACTTAGGACTACAACCAAGTAGCACGGGCTCTGTTCACAAGAGCCAACAATCTGAGGAAACAGCAATGCTAAAAAACGGTCTTTACTGCTTCACTAGATAACATATACACATGTAGCATGAGGCTGTCACTTTACAGGCAAAGACCGGGAACGATGACAGTGTAAAATCTATTTTTATTTTAAAAAAGAGCCGGTTCACGAGCCGAAAGAGCCGGCTCTTCATAGTGAGCGGAGCCGAAAGAGCCAGATCACCAAAAAGAGCCGGACTGCCCATCACTAACACTAAGCAAGAACTGGTTAGCTGAGAGCCAGCAGGAGGGTGTATACTGCAGGGGAGGAGCTAACTTTCTTTGTTTCACTTAGTGTCAGCCTCCTAATGGCAGCAGCATACACCCACGGGCTGTGTCCCCCAATGAGGCGAAGGAGAAATCCTGGGTAACTGGTGTTCTCATAAAGAGGAATTTCTTTAACTATTGTGCTACCTTATCCTGAGCGTTCAGCAGAATTTTCACACTTTTATCGGATGAGGTGACCTCAGGCCCAAACTCCACGCTTCCTGAAACATAAGAAGATAATATAAAGAGGACAATAAAGATACGCACTCGGCTTGAAACAAGTTTGTTTTACAATGGCCATATTGATCATGTGCTTTCCTTTTACAGATATGTTTAATAAGGTTTGTTCAAATGCACAGTTATAAATGAAGTAAATGGTCAGATATTTGGGATCAGCAAAATTAAAAGTGCTTTTTCCTTCTTGGTCCTTATGACTGAGACTGTAACAACTCCATCCAGATTCCGGAGGCAGAACTAAGCAGGGAGCCCAGAACGGCTGAGCTACTCTGTCTCCACCGCCACAGTTTCAGAGCTGGAAGTATTTAATTCTTTCTCAGACATGTAAGCCTGAAATAGAAGTAGCCCTTTAACCCCTTCACCCCCAAGGGTGGTTTGCACGTTAATGACCGGGTCAATTTTTACAATTCTGACCACTGTCCCTTTATGAGGCTATAACTCTGGAACGCTTTGACGGATCTTGGCGATTCTGACATTGTTTTCTCGTGACATATTGTACTTCATGTTAAAGGTAAAATTTATTCGATATAACTTGCGTTTATTTGTGAAAAAAATGGAAATTTGGCGAAAATTTTGAAAATTTTGCAATTTTCCAACTTTGAATTTTTGTGCCCTTAAATCACAGACATATGTCACGCAAAATACTTAATAAGTAACATTTCCCACATGTCTACTTTACATCAGTACAATTTTGGAACCAAAATTTTTTTTTGTGACGGAGTTATAAGGGTTAAAAGTTGACCAGCAATTTCTCATTTTTACAACACCATTTTTTTTTAGGGACCACATCTCATTTGAAGTCATTTTGAGGGGTCTATATGATAGAAAATACTCAAGTGTGACACCATTCTAAAAACTGCACCCCTCAAGGTGCTCAAAACCACATTCAAGAAGTTTATTAACCCTTCAGGTGTTTCACAGGAATTTTTGGAATGTTTAAATAAAAATTAACATTTAACTTTTTTTCACACAAAATTTATTTCAGCTCCAATTTGTTTTATTTTACCGAGGGTAACAGGAGAAAATGGACCCCCAAAGTTGTTGTACAATTTGTCCTGAGTACGATGATACCCCATATGTGGGTGTAAACCATTGTTTAGGCGCATGGCAGAGCTTGGAAGGGAAGGAGCGCCATTTGACTTTTCAATGCAAAATTGACTGGAATTGAGATGGGACGCCATGTTGCGTTTGGAGAGCCCCTGATGTGCCTAAACATTGAAACTCCCTACAAGTGACACCATTTTGGAAAGTAGACCCCCTAAGGAACTTATCTAGATGTGTGGTGAGCACTTTGACCCACCAAGTGCTTCACAGAAGTTTATAATGCAGAGCCGTAAAAATAAAAAATCATATTTTTTCACAAAAATGATCTTTTCGCCCCCAATTTTTTATTTTCCCAAGGGTAAGAGAAGAAATTGGACCCCAAAAAATGTTGTGCAATTTGTCCTGAGTACGCTGATACCCCATATGTGGGTGTAAACCATTGTTTGGGCGCATGGCAGAGCTTGGAAGGGAAGGAGCGCCATTTGACTTTTCAATGCAAAATTGACTGGAATTGAGATGGGACGCCATGTTGCGTTTGGAGAGCCCCTGATGTGCCTAAACATTGAAACTCCCTACAAGTGACACCATTTTGGAAAGTAGACCCCCTAAGGAACTTATCTAGATGTGTGGTGAGCACTTTGACCCACCAAGTGCTTCACAGAAGTTTATAATGCAGAGCCGTAAAAATAAAAAATCATATTTTTTCACAAAAATGATCTTTTTGCCCCCAATTTTTTATTTTCCCAAGGGTAAGAGAAGAAATTGGACCCCAAAAAATGTTGTGCAATTTGTCCTGAATACGCTGATACCCCATATGTGGGTGTAAACCATTGTTTGGGCGCATGGCAGAGCTTGGAAGGGAAGGAGCGCCATTTGACTTTTCAATGCAAAATTGACTGGAATTGAGATGGGACGCCATGTTGCGTTTGGAGAGCCCCTGATGTGCCTAAACATTGAAACTCCCTACAAGTGACACCATTTTGGAAAGTAGACCCCCTAAGGAACTTATCTAGATGTGTGGTGAGCACTTTGACCCACCAAGTGCTTCACAGAAGTTTATAATGCAGAGCCGTAAAAATAAAAAATCATATTTTTTCACAAAAATGATCTTTTCGCCCCCAATTTTTTATTTTCCCAAGGGTAAGAGAAGAAATTGGACCCCAAAAAATGTTGTGCAATTTGTCCTGAGTACGCTGATACCCCATATGTGGGTGTAAACCATTGTTTGGGCGCATGGCAGAGCTTGGAAGGGAAGGAGCGCCATTTGACTTTTCAATGCAAAATTGACTGGAATTGAGATGGGACGCCATGTTGCGTTTGGAGAGCCCCTGATGTGCCTAAACATTGAAACTCCCTACAAGTGACACCATTTTGGAAAGTAGACCCCCTAAGGAACTTATCTAGATGTGTGGTGAGCACTTTGACCCACCAAGTGCTTCACAGAAGTTTATAATGCAGAGCCGTAAAAATAAAAAATCATATTTTTTCACAAAAATGATCTTTTTGCCCCCAATTTTTTATTTTCCCAAGGGTAAGAGAAGAAATTGGACCCCAAAAAATGTTGTGCAATTTGTCCTGAATACGCTGATACCCCATATGTGGGTGTAAACCATTGTTTGGGCGCATGGCAGAGCTTGGAAGGGAAGGAGCGCCATTTGACTTTTCAATGCAAAATTGACTGGAATTGAGATGGGACGCCATGTTGCGTTTGGAGAGCCCCTGATGTGCCTAAACATTGAAACTCCCTACAAGTGACACCATTTTGGAAAGTAGACCCCCTAAGGAACTTATCTAGATGTGTTTTGAGAGCTTTGAACCCCCAAGTGTTTCACTACAGATTATAACGCAGAGCCGTGAAAATAATTTTTTTTTTTTCTCAAAAATGATTTTTTAGCCCCCAGCTTTGTATTTTTACAAGGGTAACAGAATAAATTGGACCCCAAAATTTGTTTTCCAATTTGTCCTGAGTATGCTGATACCCCATATGTGGGGGGGAACCACTGTTTGGGCGCATGACAGAGCTCGGAAGGGAAGGAGCGCCATTTGGAATGCAGACTTAAATGGATTGGTCAGCAGCCGTCACGTTGCATTTGCAGAGCCCCTGATGTACCCAAACAGCACAAACCCCCCACAAGTGACCCCATATTGGAAACTAGACCTCCCAAGGAACTTATCTAGATGTGTTTTGAGAACTTTGAACCCCCAAGTGTTTCACTAAAGTTTATAGCGCAAAGCCGTGAAAATAAAAATTCTTTTTTTTCCCACAAAAATGATTTTTAGCCCCCCAAATTTTTATTTTCCTAAGGATAACAAGAGAACTTGGACCCCAGAAGTTGTTGTTCAATTTGTCCCGAGTACGCTGATAATACATATGTTGGGGTAAACCCCTTTTTGGGCGCACGGGAGAGCTCGGAAGGGAAGGAGCACTGTTTTACTTTTTCAACGCAGAATTGGCTGGAATTGAGATTGGACGCCATGTCGCGCTTGGAGAGCCCCTGATGTGCCTGGACAGTGGAAACCCCCCAATTCTACCTGAAACCCTAACCCAAACACACCCCTAACCCTAATCCCAACGGTAACCCTAACCACACCCCTAGCCCTGACACACCCATAATTCTAATCCCAACCCTAATCCAAACGTAAATGTAATCCAAACCCTAACCCTAACTTTAGCCCCAACCCTAACTTTAGCCCCAACCCTAACTTTACCTCCAACCCTAGCCCTAACCCTAACCCTACCCCTAACCCTAACCCTAAACGTGACTGAAATACGTGGCACTGAAATACGTGGCACTGAAATACGTGGCACTGAAATACGTGGCACTGAAATACGTGCAACTGAAATACGTGCAACTGAAATACGTGGTACTAAAATATGTGGCACTGAAATACGTGATACGTGGCACTGAAATACGTGGCACTGAAACACGTGGCACTGAAATACGTGATACGTGGCACTGAAATACATGGCACTGAAATACGTGGCACTGAAATACGTGGCACTGAAATACGTGGCACTGAAATACGTGGCACTATGACTGTCAGAAAATGTTCATTAAACGGTTAGGGGTGAGGTTAGGGGTAGAGTTAGGGTTAGGGTTTGGATCCCTTTATCACCTTGATGGTGGTGGGTGGCTTTTCAGTGTGTTTTCTGTTTTTTTCGATAAAAATGCATGCGTTTTTAACGCAAACAAACGCATGTGCTTAAAAACGCAAGAAAATACTGCAGGTTGTATTTCTGAAAATGAACGCATGCAGAAAAAACCCGCATGCGTTTGAAAACGTGACCAAACGCGTACAAAAAAACCGCATGCGTTTTCAATGTTAAATATAGGGAAAAAACGCATGCGTTTTTTTGTGCAAAAAACGCTGCAGACAAAAACGCAAGTGTGAAACCAGCGACGCTTTTTATAGCAAAAAAGTTTTTGCGTCTCCACATTTTGAGACCTATAATTTTTCCACATTTGCTCCACAGAGTCATGTGAGGTCTTGTTTTTTGCGGGACGAGTTGACGTTTTTATTGGTAACATTTTCGGACACGTGACCGTTTTTGATCGCTTTTTATTCCGATTTTTGTGAGGCAGAATGACCAAAAACCTGCTATTCATGAATTTCTTTTGGGAGAGGCGTTTATACCGTTCCGCGTTTGGTAAAATTGATAAAGCAGTTTTATTCGTCGGGTCAGTATGATTACAGCGATATCTCATTTATATCATTTTTTTTATGTTTTGGCGCTTTTATACGATAAAAACTATTTTATAGAAAAAATAATTATTTTGGTATCGCTTTATTCTCAGGACTATAACTTTTTTATTTTTTTGCTGATGATGCTGTATGGCGGCTTGTTTTTTGCGGGACAAGATGACGTTTTCAGCGGTACCATGGATATTTATATCAGTCTTTTTGATCGCGTGTTATTCCACTTTTTGTTCGGCGGTATGGTAATAAAGCGTTGTTTTTTGCCTCGTTTTTTTTTTTTTTTTCTTACGGTGTTTACTGAAGGGGTTAACTAGTGTGGCAGTTTTATAGGTTGGGTCGTTACGGACGTGGCGATACTAAATATGTGTACTTTTATTGTTTTTTTTTTTTAATTTAGATAAAAAAATGTATTTATGGGAATAATATTTTTTTTTTTTTTCATTATTTTGGAATATTTTTTTTTATTTTTTTTTACACATTTGGAAATTTTTTTTTTTACTTTTTTACTTTGCCCCAGGGGGGGACAATACAGATCGGTGATCTGCCAGTTTGCATAGCACTCTGACAGATCACCGATCTGAGAGAAGTGCAGGCTGCTTCACAGTGCCTGCTCTGAGCAGGCTTCTGTGAAGTCACCTCCCTCCCTGCAGGACCCGGATCCGCGGCCATCTTGGATCCGGGTCTGGAGCAGGCAGGGAGGGAGGTAAGACCCTCGCAGCAACGCGATCACATCGCGTTGCTGCGGGGGGCTCAGGGAAGCCCGCAGGGAGCCCTCTCCCTGCGCGATGCTTCCCTGCATCGCCGGCACATCGCGATCATGTTTGATCGCGGTGTGCCGGGGGTTAATGTGCCGGGGGCGGTCCGTGACCGCTCCTGGCACATAGTGCCGGATGTCAGCTGCGATATGCAGCTGACACCCGGCCGCGATCGGCCGCGCTCCCCCCGTGAGCGCGGCCGATCGGCTATGACGTACTATCCCGTCGGCGGTCATACGGGCCCACCCCACCTCGACGGGATAGTACGTCAAATGTCGGGAAGGGGTTAAATAAAAAAGCACATGTCCGGTATAATAAAGAGCAGGATGCTAATTAATCATGGAATTGCAGGACACAGCATGAGAGAAATAGGCCAGAGAACCTAGAAAATGAAGAAAATAAAGGTCCAGAAGGAACTGTGGAGGAAAAAAAAAGAAAGAAAAAAAGAAAGAAAGAAAGAAAAAAAAGAGAAAAATAGAAAGACAAATACAGAAATAAATAGAGAAGAAAAAGATAAAGGAAGGAAAGAAATGTACATTGAAAAAGAAAGAGGAAAAAGAAAAAAAGAAGGAATAAGAAAGAAAAATATAGAAAAATAGACAAAAGCATGAAAGAAAGAAGGAAAGAAAGCAAAAATTCAAAAAAAAAAAAAGAGAACGAAAGACAGAAAAACAGAAAGAGAAACAGAAATAAAGAAGAAAAGAAAAAGAAATAGAAAAGGATAGGAAATAGGAAACAGACAGAAAGAGGACAAAATGAAAGAAAAAAAGAAAAAGAAAATAATAAAGAGAAAAAGAATGAAACTCAAAGAAAAAGAGGGTCAGAAAGAAAAATTTAGAAAGAAAACAGGGATTTTTGTGTACTCACCGTAAAATACTTTTCTCCGAGCCACTCATTGGGGGGACACAGGACAGTGGGTGTATGCTGTTGCCACTAGGAGGCTGACACTAAGTTAATACAAACAAAGTTAGCTCCTCCTCTGCAGTATACACCCTCCTGACGGCTCTTAGAGAACCAGTTCAGTGCAAAAGCAGTATGAGAACATTAAAAACATATAAAAGTACAACATGTCAAACTAACGAAAAACCAGCCATTAGGCTAACAGGGTGGGCGCTGTGTCCCCCAATGAGTGGCTCGGAGAAAAGGATTTTACAGTGAGTATGCAAAAATCCCTGTTTTTCCTTCGCCTCATTGGGGGACATAAGACCGTGGGACGTTCCAAAGCAGTCTTTGGGTGGGAACACAACAGAAAACATTAGGCTTCACGTAACAACTGCCTAGATGTGCGCCACCGCAGCCTGCAGAATTATTCTGCTCAGCCCCGCATCAGCCGAAGCTTGGGTACGAACATTATAGTGCTATGAGAAAGTATGTAGGCTGGACCAAGTCATGGCATTGCAGACCTGCTCTGCTGACGCCTGATGCCGAATGGCCCAGGAAGCATCCACTGACCGAGTGGAGTGCGCTCTGATCCCCGCTGGGATAGGCTTACCTCTGATGAGGTAGGACTCCTGAATGGTGGAACAAATCCACCTATCTATAGTGGCCTTTGAAGAGGCTAGACCCTTCCTGTGCCCCTCAGGAAGCACGAACAAAGAATCCGACCTTCGGAAGAATGCCGCCCTTGAGACGTACCTTCTCAGAGCTCTGACTACATCCAGAGTATGGAGAGCCCTTTCCACCCTGTGGACTGGAGTCGGACAAAATGAAGGAAGAACAATGTCCTCGTTAAGGTGGAAGGATGAGATAACTTTGGGCCAAAAGGATGGGGACGGCCTGAGGACAACCTTGTCCTGATGGAAAGTAAGGAAAGGTGCCCGACAGGACAGAGCAGCCAGCTCCGAAACCCGCCTGATCGATGCGATTGCCACGAGAAAAGCAATTATTCAGGACAGAAAGGTGATCGAAATGTCCTGAAGCGGTTCAAAAGGAACTTCCTGTAAGACTCCCAAGTCCAAGCTTAGGTCCCAAGGATCTGAAGGCCTGAGATAGGGGGAAGCACATGTGTAACCCCCTGAATGAACATTTTCACCTGAGGTTTTGTCACAATCCTACGTTGGAATAAGACTGGTAAGGCACATATCTGACCCTTGAGCGAGCTGAGTGCCAAGCCTGAGGAGTCCAGACCGATCTGTAGGAATTCTATTGGTGGGAATAGAGAAGGCGAGGAGGAGACGTCTACGAGCTTTGCACCAAGCAAAAAATGTCTTACAGGTACTGTGATAAATGCGTACCGACGCAGGCTTACGAGCACGGATCATTGTGGACGCGAACTGTTGTGAAAAGCCAGCCTGGGTCAGAATCCAGGATTCAACGGCCAAGCTGTTAAACACAGGGCCGCTGAGTTCTGGTGGTAAATAGTCCCCTGGGAGAGCAGATCTGGATTATCTGGCAGTCGCAAGGGTACGTTGGTGACGAGATGCACCAACTCTGCGAACGACGCCCGGCATGGCCAATCTGGAGAGACCAGGATCACTGGAACCCCTTCTGCCTTGATCTTTTTGATGACTCTCGGAAGAAGCGGCAGCGGAGAAAAAAAATGTACGGAAGACGGAACTGTCGCCAAGAACGAACCAGAGCATCCACTCCTATGGCTCTTGGATCTCGAAACCGAGCTATGAACCTGGAGACCTTGGCGTTGAGTCTGGACACCATCAGATCCACATCCGGGGTCCCCCAACGAAGACAGATCTGTTGGAAAACATCCGGAAGAAGTTCCCACTCGCTTGAAGCGAGACCCTTGCGGCTGAGGAAGTCTGTCACACAGTTTTCTACGCCTGGTATGTGTACTGGGGAGATTACCAAGTGGTTCCTCTCTGCCCACTGAAGAATGTGAGTTAGCTCGCACATGGCCGCTCTGCTGCAGGTACCCCCTTGATGGTTGATGTATGCCACATTTGTGGCGTTGTCCAATTGAATTCGGATTGGGTGACCTGCTAGGAGATAATGAAACTGCAGTAGAACAAGCCATGTCACTCGGATTTCCAAGACATTGATTGGAAGTTTCGATTCCTGAGATGACCAACGGCCCTGAGCGGTGTGGTGATGAAAAACTGCTCCCCAGCCCAGAAGACTGGCATCGGTAGTCACCACTAGCCATTGAATGGGGAGAAAGGACTTTCCCAGGTTGAGGGAAGAACTCAATGTCCACCATCTGAGAGTCTGCCTGATCCACAGGGATAGACGGCATCGGCAGTCGAGGGAGAACGGTTTGCTGTCCCAAGCCGCTAGAAGAGCATGCAGTAGGGGACGGAGGTGCATCTATGCGAAAGGAACCGCTTCCATTGCTGCCACCATTTTGCCCAGTACCCTCATTGCAAAGCGGATGGAAGGAAGGGATGACTGAGAAAGTGCACAGGCTCCTTGGTGAAGGGCTTGGACCTTGTCTTGAGGGAGAATCACCAACCCTCGAGAGGTGTCCAGGGTCATGCCTAAAAAGGATATCTGCTGAGCTGGAATGGGGGAAGACTTTGCTAAGTTTATCAGCCAACCCAGACGAGAAAGAGTATCGCAAGTGATATGAACAGACTCCACGCAGTCATGGAAAGACAGACCCTTGAGCAGGAGGTCGTCCAGATAGGGTAGTACAACCATGCTCCGAGAGTGCAGGATGGACATAACAGGTGCCATGACCTTTGTGAAGACCCTGGGAGGGATAGCAAGGCAGAAGGGCAAGGCAGTGAACTGAAAATGCTGTTTATGAATGGCGAAACGCAGGAACTTTTGGTGGGGGGGAATCGGTATGTGCAGGTAAGCATCTGGAATATCGATGGATGCTAGAAACTTCCCTTTTTCCATTGAGGTGATGACCGAACGCAGAGACTCCATGTGGAAATGACGGACCTTGACAAATTTGTTTAGAAGTTTGAGGTCTAGTATGGGTCTCACTTTTCCATCCTTTTTTGGGACAACGAATAGGTTGGAGTAGAATCCCTTGAACCTTTCATTTTTCAGAACCAGGACAATGAAGCCATTGTGGCGCAAACAGTCTATGGCTTGGGAAAGAGTCTTTGCCCTTGCCCTTGATGCTGGAAGTCAGGAAGGAAAGAAATGAACCGGAGGACGAAAAGAAAAATCGATTTTGTATCCGGAAGACACCAGGTCTCTGACCCATTAGTCGTGAACGACTGAGAGCCAGACCTGGTGAAACAGAAGTATGTGAAAGCCTACCCTGCTGGTGTCGACTGGATAACCCCATGAGTCATTTGGCGGAAAATCTGTGGGACCTACATCCCTTAGATCCAGACTGTTTGGGCCGGCCCTTCTATCGCTGATTGGACCTAAAGGATCCCTGGTGTCCTTTGTTCTGATCCCGACAAGGTAGTGGTAGTGGACCATCCCTGATTGGCGTGAAAGGATCGGAAACAGATTTGTTGTTGATGCCAAAAAGGACGCCTATGCCTCTGCTGGGGAAGAAATTTGCTCTTTCCTCCTGTAGCATCCGAGATAAGCTGATCCCAACAAACGCCCACTCTGGCAAGGAGGAGATGTCAGAGACTTTTTTGACGCAGAATCAGACTTCAATTCTCTGAGCCACAAAGATCTCCTGATCGTGATGGCATTTGCCGCCGATAGAGCCGCACAGTTGGCTGCATCCAAAGACGCGTGTACCAGGTAATCTCCTGCCTGAGAAATTTGGCTAGCCAGCTGCACTGCCTTCGGAGGAAGATTAGTGCTCTGAATGGAATTAGCCAAGGTCTCCGACCAAGAAACCATTGCTTCAGCTACCCACGCTGCAGCGAAGGAAGGATTAGAGCCGCACCTGAGGCCTCAAAGACAGATAGAGCCAAATTTTTTATCTGGCGGTCTGTGGAATTTTTAATAGATGATTCGTCCAGGCGAGAGACTGGCGGGTCTACTACAGGAGACTCAGCCCAATCTTTTCTCAGATCAGCTGAGAAAGGGTACTTCGCCTCAAGAGTTTTTGTCCTGTAAAGCGCTTATCCAGTAGCTCCCTGTGCCGATTAACTATATCCTGAAACTCCGGGTGAATGGTGAATGTTCTATAAGGACGCTTAGCTTTTTTGAAGCACACAGCGTGATCCGAAACAGAGCCGGAGTCTTCATCAACCTTCAGCGTTTGGTTGACGGCCTCAATCAGAGAATCAACCATCCTCAAAGTCTGGCAAATCCGTATCTAAGGAGACGTTAGATTCATCAAGTTCACTACCAACGTCTAGAGAGGGAGAACGAGAAACGGAGCTCGTAGACGCCATGGTACGCGATTGTACAGGAAACGTACTACGTATCAGTTTCCTGGACGCTTATACGTTTCTAGATTGTGTGCGGCCCCTGCTAGCCGACTGTTCCCATGTAGGGGAGGGTCCCGTTTGCGTCAGACGTGCGAACTTCATGATCCCCAGAAGGAACATTGAAGGATTCAAGTGCTTTGGCCAGAGAAGTCAGATTGCGAGAGAGACCCACTCAGGTGAATAAGGACACTGGGCTCAGTGTCAGTGGGGGACTCTTGAGCGCATTTGGGGTCACAGGCTATGCAGAGCAGCGGACTCTGAGCTTTTGGAAACGCAGACTGGAAGGAGTTACATGAAGTGAAAAAGACTGTAAGAGTCTTATGGGACTTTTTAGGTGCCTGAGGCTGGGACATGATGTACTCCTATGAGCCCCCTTAATCAGGCTTCTCACAGAGGATAGGATACTGAAATGGAGAGAGGGAGACCTAATGGCAGCGCTCTTTACCCAGGTGCTGTGTCCCAGCCACGAGAATCACACTCCGCGTCGCTATCCGAGCAAGCAGGAGGCCTCCTGAGCATCTAGATGCCCTGTCAGCTTGCGACAGGGTGTAGGAAGATGGCCAAGATCTCATGGGCAACTCTCGTTCAGAACGAGAAGCGCCAGAAAAGTGGGCAGAGCCAACGGAACACATCATAGCGGGGGTGGAGCTTCGGCCTGTACAAGGCCAAAGCCAGAGAGTAAATTTTTACCCAGGCCAGAAAAACGTCCCCCCTGCCGGGAAAAGTCTGCTGCCTGTGCCCGGATTGCTCAGAGCCCCCCTTCTCAGCGCTTACCCGGAGAGGCTGGAGATGTCCTGATGCTGCAGGTACCTTTGCTGTAGTGCAGGTACCTCTGTTGTGCAGCTGCTGTCACTGGTGATTTTTTATTTTTGACGGTGCAGGGATAAGATTAAAAACCCTCAATCCACTCTCCCTTTCATAGGGAGATGGAGTGGAACCGTTCATCTCCTTGCTTCATCCGCTAGACAGTGGTGGAGCAGTGGGGGCTGCACAGACACCAAAAACAGAGGGTGCCTCTGTGCATCCAAGGGGTTTAATCCTGGTGGACAAGGGCTAGTTGTCTGGCATTAGGCCTGGCTGCAGAAGAGGATACATGGAGGCTACACTCCATGTGCTCCTCTGTTGATGGTGCGGGGAGATAGGTGCCCGTTAAGGGACCCGTCGCCCCCAAAAATCAGTCCAGGCATGGCATCCCACATCACAGGAGAGGATACGTGGAGGCAACACTCCACGTGCTCGCCTGTTGTTGGTTCGGGGAGATCGGAGCCTTGAAAGGATCCGTCGCCCCTTCGTCCAGGTAAAAAATCTTAAGCATTAAAAATTAAAATTAAAAGTGAAAATAAAAAAAAGAGTCTTTGGTCTGAATAGCAGACCCGTGTGCCTCCTATGGACACTAAGCATGAACTGGTTCTCTGGGAGACAGCAGGAGGGTGTATACTGCAGAGGAGGAGTTAACTTTCTTTGTATTAACTTAGTGTCAGCCTCCTAGTGGCAGCAGCATACACCCACAGTCCTGTGTCCCCCAATGAGGCGAAGGAGAAAAGAAAGATAGCACGAAAAAATAGAAGAAGGGAAGGAAAGGAGGAAAGAAAGAAATAGGTTCATCAGATGAGCAGGACTGAAGATAATGTTTGTCTTCACTTTCATAGATTACCATTTTCATTGAATGGTTATGCGGATGCCTAGGTGTCACTGTATAACATATAAATACATGTAATTATGTTGTGTACATATATCTTTGTAATCAAATTTATCTTACCACATTTAATGCGAAAAATATCATCAACCAGTCCTTCATAGACGACCTGAGAACACAGGGCAGTGATGTAATCCACATCTGCAAGAGCAAGACAACACATTGGCAGGACCTCACACTGATCATTCTCAGATCTGAAAATCATGAAGGTTACTTGATGCTGGGAGATCCAAAATGCCAATGAAAGACTATGGTCACATGTTAACTTTTTTCAGCAAAGTCGATGAGATTTCAAAAATATTATGCACACAGCTTGGTTTTTGTTTGTCCTGAGTATTTTGTGCCAAACCTTGTTTTTTGTAGAATGGAACAAGTCACTTCTTTCGGCATTTTTCACCCATTGAAAAGCAATGGGTGGTGAAAAAAACACTGAAAAAATGCTTCAAAAATGCAGGTATCAGTTTTTGCTGCATTTTTGGGGTCACAACCTGATGAAGTAGAATCATATTTTTTGCATGCACTAAACTTTATCAGCATGCACAAGAGACAAATGTACCCTGACAAAAACGCACCAAAAAAATGCAACGTGTGAACATAGCCTAAGGCATCCAAACCTCTTAGAATCCGTTCATATTTTATTTATTTATTCCATTGTAGAAATTTTAGAGAGCTGTAATGCAACATACTTCCAACATATGCCCACTGTAAAGGCACATTTTTAAAATAAGGATTTTTGTGTACTCACCGTAAAATCCTTTTCTCCGAGCCATTCATTGGGGGACACAGACCGTGGGTGTATGCTGCTGCCACTAGGAGGCAGACACTAAGTGATACAAAGAAAGTTAGCTCCTCCTCTGCAGTATACACCCTCCTGCTGGCTCTCAGCTAACCAGTTCGGTGTAAAAGCAGTAGGAGATCAATAACAACATGTGAGGTTACAGCATGCAATATTATATATCAACATATGAGCTTACAGCATGTCATATTATATATGGAGAGTATAGCATATCAGATTATCATATTATACATGAGAGTATAGCATATCAGATTATAAAAAAAGCATAAGCCAATACCAGGGTGGGAGCTGTGTCCCCCAATGAATAGCTCGGAGAAAAGGATTTTACGGTGAGTACACAAAAATCCCTATTTCTCCATCGTCTCATTGGGGGACACAGACCGTGGGATGTCCCAAAGCAGTCCCTGGGTGGGGACAACATCAGATCAGGCCCTGTGTAACCGCTACTTACAAGTGCGCCACCGCGGCCTGCAGAGTCCGCCTGCCCAGACTCCCATCTGTGGAAGTGTGGGAATTATAGTGCTTCAAGAATGCATGCGGACTGGACGAATCCGCAAGCTTGCAGGCGTGTCTTGTCGACGCCTGGTGCCTAGAACCCACGATAGACAGGGAGATAGGCTGACATCCAACACGGAAGGACTCCTGGATGGTGAAAGGAATCCACCAGGCTAACATGGCCGATGAAATGGCTAAAACCCTTCCCGTAAACGTCAGGAAGCCTTCCTCTTACCGTCAGGAAGCTCAAGATACAGTGTCCAACCTTCGGAAGGACGCCGTCCTCGAGACGTACCTACTCCGAGCACTCACTTCGTCCGGAATATGGGGAACTCATTCCATTTTGTGGACTGGTGCCGAAAAAGATGAGGGAAGAACTATTCCCTCATAACAGTGGTAGTACAATACTACCACGGGGATGGCCTGAGGACAACATTGCCTTGAAGGAAATAAGGGAAAAAAGTCTGAAAGCACCGAGCAGTTACCACCGAAGACTCGTCAGGGTGAGGATATCACAGAGAAAAAAGGGCGACCTTCCCTGATAGTAAGGTTTGTCCGGATCAAAAAAGGAGCCTACTGTAAGACTCCTAGGACCATTAAGGTCCCAATGATCTAACGGTATGCGATAGGGAACATAGGGAAGAACTACGTGAGAAACTCCCTGCGAGAAAGTCCCTACTTGCAGTTTTGTTGTAGAAAGGCAGAAAGCTACCAGCTCCGCAAGCAAAAAAAACGAGGAACACTGGGGCCCTTTCTGCTTCCTAAAAGCTTTCGGAAGTAGTAGAAGGGAGTTATGGAAACTGGTACCGCGGAAGAAAAAGAGCATGCAGTGCGATGGCTTTTGGATCTCGAGGCCGAACCACGAACTCAAGTACATAGGCGATCAGACTGGACACCATCCGAACTACAACTGAAGAGCTCCAGTGAAGGCAGGTCTGATGGAAGACTTCCAGGTGAAGTTCCCACTCATTTGAGGCGAATCCTTGACGGCTGAATATGTTCACCGCCCAGAGTTATACTCCAGGGATATGTACTGCCGAGATCACCGAATGATAGATCTCGGCTCATCAGAGAATGTGAGGTACCTCGGCCATGGCACCTGAACGTGGGTACCTGTTAGATGATTGACGTATGGCACAGCCGTGGCATTGTCCACTTGAATTCAGATGGGTTGACCTGCCAGAAGACAGTGGACCTACTGTAAGACTACCGTTCGGATCTCCAGAGCAATGACCGGGAGAAGAGGACTGGCATTGGTAGTTACTAGTAACCGTTGAACCGGGAGAAAGGCCTTGGATGAAGAAGGAGCTCAGACTATCGTCTGAAAGTCTGTCTGACTTGCTGAAAACGAGCGGAGCGAAGGAAACTGCTTCCATTATCGTCACCATTTTTCCTCAGAACCCTCCCAGCAAATCGAATGAAATGAGGGGATGAGTGATCAAGTGCGCGAGCTCCCTGTTGAAGGGGCATGACCTTGTCTGGAGGGAGGATTACCGTCCTTCTGGAAGTGTACCGGATTATCCTCAAAAAGGATATCTGCTGGGCTGGAAATGAGGAGAACTTGTCTAAGTCTAGCTTCCAGCCCAGGAGAGAGGGTATCGCAAGTGATATAGAATACTTAGCGTAGTCCTGGAAGGGCAGCTAGACAGTCGGCCAAACAGGGCAGGACAACCACGCCTCTAGGTGCAAGAGGAACATGACAGCCACCATGAGCCTTGCAAACACTCTGGGTGAGGTAGCAAGACCGAAGAAAAGGTCGTGACTTGAAAATGCTGCTCACCAGTGGAAAAGCGAAGGAATTTTTGAAGAGGGCAAGCATCCCGAATGTCGATGGATGCCAGAAACTCCACCTTTTCCTGTTGAAGTAATGGCTGAGCGGAGGAACTCCATTTGAAGAAGGAGGAGAACCTTGTGAAAGGTTGTTAGAAGTTTGAGGTCCAGGCTCAGTCTTACTTTTCGTTCCCCTTTTTGGAACCAACATCCCTTAGATCTAGACTGTCCTGGACAACCCTTCCACTGCTGGTCGGGGCAGTAGGAACGTACGATCCTTTGTTAGTCTCCCGCTCAAAAGATTTGATGGACCAGTTGAACTGTCTTCAGGAAAAGGGTACTGGGGTGAATCAAAGTAGTTAAGGTTTCCAGCCAGGAGACCATTGCTCTAGCAATCCATGCGGCGGCTAGGGAGAACTGGACCCGAAGCCGCAAAACGGAACGAACCAGATTTGCTATCTGACAGACCGTGGCATTTTCAATTGATGACACATCGGGCAGGGATACTGGTAGGTATACCACAGGAGATTCTACCCGGTTAATCTGCCAAGTGGCAGAATGCGCGGCTGCATCCAGCAGGTCATAGTCTCTTGCCATCGCCGCTCTCTTTTGACAGTGCAGAGTTAAAAATTAGAAACCCTCGATCCACCATCCTCTTAACAGGGAAGTGGAGAGGGAACATCCGCCTTCTTGCATCTTCTTTTAAATAGTGGTGATGCAGAGGGGGTGCTCAGACACCCGAAAAGGGTGCCTCTGTACATCCACAGAGTTCAGGTCTCCGGGTGGACAGGACAGGTTGCCTGGCGTTAGGCCTGGATGCAGAAGAGGATACATGGAGGCGACACTCCGTGTGCCCGTCTGTTGATGGTGTGCGGAGATCGGAGTCCTTTAAAGGACCCGTCGCCCTTAAAAATCAGACCAGGCATGGCATCCCACGTAGAGGCTTCTGTCCAGTGAATCGCATGTCCGGACTGGATGGCAAATGCTGTAGGAGGGAGTTTAGTCTCCTTATGAGAGACACTGCGTAGTCTAGAGCAGGACCGGAGTCCTCGTCAATGTACAGAGATTGGTTAAAGATATAAATAGGCGAGTTCATCCTTTACTGAAGCTCTGGCAAGTCCAGGTCCAAGGCAATATCCGATCCGTGTTCAGTCTTGTTCTCAGCAAATCCTTGGAGAGAGATCATGAAATGAAAACTTCTGTTTTCTAAATGCCTGTACATTTCTAGAATACTCGTGGCCCCTGCTAGCCGACGGATCCCATGTAGGAGAGGGACCATGTATTTGGTCCTGCGAGCACTCCGAGCCACAGAGGGATCACGGAGGGATTCAATCTCCTGGTCAGAGAAACCATGGGTTGCGGCAGTGACGAAGTCCACAGAGAGAACTAGGTACACTGGGAAAAAACTGGGATCAGTGGCGGAGGGCTCCTCATTTATGACCGGCTTCGGATTGGTCATGTGCCTTTAAGACCAGGGAATACTGGTCGTTTGCCTTTAAGACCAGGGAATACTGGTCGTGTGCCTTTAAGACCAGGGAATACTGGTCGTGTGCCTTTAAGACCAGGGAATACTGGTCGTTTGCCTTTAAGACCAGGGAATACTGGTCGTGTGCCTTTAAGACCAGGAATACTGGTCATGTGCATTTAAGACCAGGGAATACTCCTTTAGATAAAATCTCGCAGAGAGCGAGAAGCGCCAATTCGGGGGGGGAGCCACAGGCAAGACATGGGCAGAGCCTCGAGACTTCCATGAATAGGCCCAAGCCGGGGCATAAATTTCTGCAGCCGGCGCCAACGGTAGAAGAGCGTTGCAGTGGCCGAGAAAATTGAGCGCTTCTGTGCCAGGTGGGACGCGCCAGAAAAGCGGGCAGAGCCGCCTTAGGGCGCCATAGTGCGCTTCCGGGGTGCGGACTACACATCGGCTGAAGCTGGGGACTAAATTTTTGCAGCCGGAGCGTTACCTCAGGGAGGTGGGTCACAGGGAAGCCTGTGACTGCTTGTGAATATCCCACTGCAGAGGCCCATCGCTGACAGGATCCACTCACCATTGGTGCGCGTCCCGGCATGGAGCCGCTGCGGATGTCGGGTATTGCAGCGTGGACGGTGCAGGGACAGAGGGCTAAACCTCAATCCATCATCCCTTTGTTCGGGAGGTGGAGAGGAACCGTCCACCTCCTTGTGCCATCCGCTTTCACAGTGGTGGGACACTGGGGGCTGCTCGGACGCCATAGAGAGGGGCCTCTGTACATCCACGGAGTTCAGTCCCCGGGTGGACAGGGCCAGTTGTCCAGCATTAGGCCTGGCTCCAGGAGAGGATACATGGATGCGACACTCCATGTGGTCGCCTGCTGCTGGTGTGGGGAGATCGGGACCGTGAAGGAACCGTCGCCCCCCGAAGTGAGTTGGGCGGGGCTCCGGCAGTTGGCGGGGATTTGAACTGCGGCCTAGTCCAGCTGAAAAAGCCAGGGACTAAATTTATGGAGCCTGCCGGTGGAGCGCGTCGGCGGGCCACGACGTACCGCCGAATGATTGCCACACCTTCCCACGCAGGCAGCGTGAGGAAGCAAACTACTCACCGCCACCGAGCAGAGATGCAGCCTCCATTGCTAGGGAATAAGCTCAATCGATCCTCCCTTTGCCGGGGGATGGAGAGCCTCTGTCCATCTTCATATGTGCCTGCCGCAGGGGACTTACGGCTACTGTGTGGACTACATGACGCCGTTAGGTGAAGGCTTGATAGCGGTGGAGCCCGGGAGATGCACTTAAAGAGCCAATACTCTATGTGCTCGCCATCTTAGGCTGGGTTCACATTGCGTTAATGGTGTCCGTTAGACGGACTACGTTACACCGCGGCATAAACGCGGTGTAACGTAGTCCGTTACGACCGCCATTGACTGCAATGTCGGACGCATCGCTAGTGCACGCCCATTGCATGCCCACAATGGGCGTGCGCTAGGGATGTGCCGTCATTGAGGGACGGACCCTGAGACGTCGGCTGCAGCGTTTCCGGGTCCGTCACTGCTAGCGCAGATAGAGCTAGCAGATGCTCTATCTGTGCTAGCGCGATGTAAACTTCGGCACTTGCGTGAACTGCAGCCCGTTAGCGTATGTGCTGAACGGGCTGCTGCTAACGCAGTGTGAACCCAGCCTTACAGGGGGAGATCGGGACCGTATAGGAACCGTCGCCCTGGCGTAGATTAGGCGTGCCCCATTCGTCGCAGGAAAGGTATGGGGAGGTATACTCGCCGTGCTTGCCTGTTGATGATTCGGGGGAGAGCAGACCCTAGAAAGGAATCCGTCGCCCCCTTCACTCCGTTAATTAAAAAATAAAAATTTACATTAAATAAAAAATGTTGGCGTCTGGACAGACCCAAGTGCCTCCTACAGACACTAAGCAACAACTGGTTAGCTGAGAGCCAGCAGGAGGGTGTACACTGCAGGGGAGGAGCTAACTTTCTTTGTTTCACTTAGTGTCAGCCTCCTAGTGGCAGCAGCATACACCCACGGTCTGTGTCTCCCAATGAGGCGATGGAGAAAAACTGTTTTACAGAAAAAAAGAAGCAGATTTATTTCCATACAGCGAACAATAAAAAAAGATATACGCTGATGGGTATTGGCCTAGTGTATTTTAAGAGGACACCCTTTCAGCACAACCTACTATACTTTTTCAGCAGGTTTAAAATACACTGCTCAAAATAATAAAGGTAACACTAAAATCCCACATCCTAGATATCACTGAATGAAATATTCCAGTTGTAAATCTTTATTCATTACATAGTGGAGTGTGTTGAGAACAATAAAACCTAAAAATGATCAATGTAAATCACAACGAATAACCCATGGAGGTCTGGAGTTAGAATGATACTCAAAATCAAAGTGGAAAATTAAGTTACAGGCTTATCCAACTTCAGTGGAAATGCCTAAAGACAAGGAAATGATGCTCAGTAGTGTGTGTGGCCTCCACATGCCTGTATGACCTCCCTACAACGCCTGGGCATGCTCCTGATGAGGCGGCGGATGGTCTCCTGAGGGATCTCCTCCCAGACCTGGACTAAAGCATCCACCAACTCCTGGACAGTCTGTGATGCAAAAGGAAAAAAAGAGGGTCTGACAGCACTCACTTCTTCTCTTTACCATTTGGGATATGTTTTGGTGTATAGTTGTTTATAATGTGGATACATGATTTGTCTGCGATACCTTGTAGACTAATTTGGGTTTAGGAGGTATGTTTTTATGCTATACTTGGTGATGATATTGTCTATCTATGTTACCCTGGTGATTCATTTGGATCGCGATCATATGGAGTTGTTGCTGATGACGCATATGCGCTGTACTACCATGACGTGCTCCCACTGCAATTGCATGCTGGAGTTTCGTCTGTGGTGCAGCGCGCCTGCGGTGCGTCTCCGATGGAATCTGCGATATGGATTACATGGGTTGCCCTGACGACCTGTCCGGGTCGCGGTCACGTGAGACGGCCTGGTGGTGACGCACACGCGTTGCAGGGCCTGGGAGTGCTCCTATTGCGGTCACGTGATGGGGGCTCGCCCAGTGCACTGTGCGCCTGCGCTTCCATGGTGCGTCTCTGGTGAACCTGAGCGACCCAGCAGTGAACCCAGGTATTTAACGCAGGATGATGACCTAGGCATGTTCCCATCTAAGGAAGGGGCTATTGTATTAGGTAGAATAGCTGTGCTTTATGTATTAAGTTAGATGATAGGATGCTGAATCTCTTGGCGCCGATATTCCGGATTGGACTTCATTGTTCCTATGACAATCTTTTTTCAACGCGGCTGATTTGCTGGTGATCCCTATGGAAACGACGATGCATGGAGTGGATTCCTCGACCAGGGGATAAACAAAGAAAAGATCTTTTGCTTTGTATCTATTATTGTAACTACTTATGAGCTACAGGTGTGAGCGTTGATGGATGATGTGCATATATATATATATATATATATATATATCTGATGTCTGTTATATGTGATACTTTTGTAAGTTGTTGTATGTGGGTGGTGCTTAATGGTGATTGGTGCACTGTGTGGCATTCACACTATTTAAGATAGCCCAGTATGCTGTATTGTATGCTTGAAAAAGACCACTTTGTGGTCGAAACGTTGCTGTACCATGGCTGAATAAAATACTTTTTGAAGATATTTACACCCGAGTGGAGCGCTGTTCATTGGATGTTGGACAGTCTGTGGTGCAACGTGACGCTGGTAGATGGTGCGAGACATGATGTCCCAGATGT
Organism: Ranitomeya variabilis; assembly: GCF_051348905.1. NCBI lineage: Eukaryota > Metazoa > Chordata > Amphibia > Anura > Dendrobatidae > Ranitomeya > Ranitomeya variabilis. The sequence continues at coordinate 175,185,007 of NC_135236.1, read as the reverse complement.
GTTCAATCGGATTCAGGTCTGTGGAACGGGTGGGCCAGTCCATAGCTTTAATGCCTTCATCTTGCAGGAACTGCTGACACACTCCAGCCACTTGAGGTCTGGCATTGTCCTGCATTAGGAGGAACCCAGGGCCAACCGCACCAGCATATGGTCTCACAAGGGGTCTGAGGATCTCATCTCGGTACCTAATGGCAGTCAGGCTACCTCTGGCGAGCACATGGAGGGCTGTGCAGCCCTCCAAAGAAATGCCACCCCACACCATTACTGACCCACTGCAAAACCGGTCATGCTGAAGGATGTTGCAGGCAGCAGATCGCTCTCCACAGTGTCTCCAGACTCTGTCACGTCTGTCACATGGGCTCAGTGTGAACCTGCTTTCATCTGTGAAGAGCACAGGGCGCCAGTGGCAAATTTGCCAATTCTGGTGTTCTGTGGCAAATGCCAAGTGTTCCGCATGGTTTTGGGCTGTGAGCACAACCCCATCTGTGGAAATCAGGCCATCCTCATGGAGTCGGTTTCTAACCGTTTGTGTAGACACATGCACATTTGTGGCCTGCTGCAGGTCATTTTGCAGGGCTCTGGTAGTGCTCCTCCTGTTCCTCCTTGCACAAAGGCTGAGGTAACGGTCCTGCTGCTGCGTTGTTGCCCTCTTACGGCCCCCTCCACGTCTCCTGGTGTACTGGCCTGTCTCTTGGTAGCGCCTCCAGCCTCTGGACACTATGCTAACAGAAACAGCAAACCTTCTTGCCAGAGCTCGCATTGATGTGCCATCCTGGATGAGCTGCACCACCTGAGCCACTTGTGTGGGTTGTAGAGTCCGTCGTATGCTACCACGAGTGTGAAAGCACAACCAACATTCAGAAGTGACCAAAACATCAGCCAGAAAGCATTGGTACTGAGATGTGGTCTGTGATCCCCACCTGCAGAACCACTCCTTTACTGAATGTGTCTTTATAATTGCAAATAATTTCCATTTGTTGTCTGTTCCATTTGCAAAACAGCACGTGAAATTGATTGTCAAACAGTGTTGCTTCCTAAGAGGACGGTTTGATTTCACAGAAGCTTGATTTACTTGGAGTTATATTCTGTTGTTTAAAGGGAACCTGTCACCCCCCCCCCCCCCCCCCGACGTTTTTATCTAAAAGAGCCACCTTGCGCAGCACTAATGCTGCATTCTGTCAAGGTGGTTCTTTTATTTGGGGTCCCTTCCAACGCTGCAATATTAGTTTTTTTTAATTTGCCCGCCATACCTGTATTCTGTCCAGGAGGCATGTCTTTTCCCCAAGGACACAAACGCCTCCCAGCCATCACTCGACCCCTCCGTGCGCCGCCTCCTGTGCCTTCAATGACGTCCCCGGCGCCTGCGCTGTAAATTCCTTTTTCGTGGCATGCGCAGTTTGCGCTACCCTTCGACTTACATCACACGATTGGAACTTACAGTGAAGGTGCCAGGGACGTTATTGAAGGCACAGGAGGCTGCGCCCGGCGGGGCCAAGTGATGGCTGGGAGGCGTTTGTGCCCGGGGGAATAGATATGCCCCCCGGACAGACTACAGGTATGGCGGGCAAATTAAAAAAACGAATATTGCAGCGTTGGAAAAGACCCCAAATAAAAGAACCACCTTGACAGAATGCAGCATTAGTGCTGCACAAGTTAGCTCTTTTAGTTAAAAACGCCAAGGGGGGCTAACAGGTTCCCTTTATTTTTTTGAGCAGTGTATATTCCCATAAATAATCCTAACCTCGGTCAATCATGAAGACAAGTCCAAGATCGGGTTTTCTTTCCTTCTGAATATTCTCTTCATCTTCAAGGAGGTCTTTCCACATTTCATATGCCATCTGTAAATAATGTATATATAACAATACAGGTAAGTCAGCTGACTGCTCTTGAAGAACATGGTCACCATTGTAAGAAATATATACTAAGACCATACTAAGGATCTGGGGGCATGCATTACGGGTGGAAGAAAGGCGATTCCTGAAGCTAAATAGGAAATGGTTCTTTAGTCTATGTGCACATGTTCAGGATTTCCTGCAGACATTTCCTGAGCAAAACCGGACATTTTCTGCAAGAAATCCGCATGCGTTTTTCTCGCGGTTTTGATGTTTCTTTTTCTGGAGCTTCCCAATGCATTAAATAGCGGAAAAACGCGAAAAATCCGCAAAATTAATGAACATGATGCGTTTTTTACCGCGATGCGGTTTTTTTGCAGAAAAAAATGCATCATGTGCACAAAAATTGCGGAATGCGTTTTTATAGCGAAAAAACACGAAAAAAAATTGAAAAATCCGCAACGTGTGCACACAGCTTTACAGTTAGGACAGTCAGACTGTGGAATGCCCTACTGCAAAAAGCAGTAATGTTAGCCACTACATAAGATTTTAAAAAAGGGCTGGACTATATCCTCAGTACATAACATTGTGGGATATAGATAATTTAATGACAAAACATTTATAATTGGTGGAGAAAGGTTGAACTTGATGAACTTAGGTATTTTTTCAACCTAGGTAACTACCGTATATACTCGAGTATAAGCCGACCCGAGTATAAGCCGACCCCCCTAATTTTGCCACAAAAAACTGGGAAAACTTATTGACTCGAGTATAAGCCTAGGGTGGAAAATGCAGCAGGTACCGGTGAATTTCAAAATTAAAAATAGATACTCCATACCGTTCATTATCGCCCCATAGATGCTCCACATAAAGCTGTGCCACATATAATGCTCTGCACCGTTCATTATGGCCCCATAGATGCTCCACATAAAGCTGTGCCATATATAATGCTCTGCACCGTTGCCCCATAGATACTCCACATAAAGCTGTGCCATATATACAATGCTCTGCACCGTTGCCCCATAGATACTCCACATAAAGCTGTGCCATATATACAATGCTCTGCACCGTTGCCCCATAGCTGTGCCATATATATAGTGCTCTGCACCGTTGCCCCATAGCTGTGCCATATATATAATGCTCTGCACCGTTGCCCCATAGCTGTGCCATATAGTGCTCTGCACCGTTGCCCCATAGCTGTGCCATATATATAGTGCTCTGCACCGTTGCCCCATAGCTGTGCCATATAGTGCTCTGCACCGTTGCCCCATAGCTGTGCCATATAGTGCTCTGCACCGTTGCCCCATAGCTGTGCCATATAGTGCTCTGCACCGTTACTGCCCCATAGCTGTGCCATATAGTGCTCTGCACCATTGCCCCATATCTGTGCCATATAGTGCTCTGCACCGTCCATTATTGCCCCATAGCTGTGCTGCTGCAATAAAATAATAAAACACATACTCACCTCTCTTGCCGCAGCTCCTCATCGTCCCGTCCCGGCGTCTCTCCGCACTGACTGATCAGGCAGAGGGCGGCGCGCACACTATATGCGTCATCGCGCCCTCTGACCTGCACAGTCAGTGCGGAGAGACGCCGGGAAGACAGAGCGGCGCCCGGCGTGTGGAACGAGGGAAGGTAAATATGACATACTTACCTGCTCCCGGCGTCCCGCTCCTTCCCCCGGACAGCTGTTCTTCGGTGCCGCAGCCTCTTCCTCTATCAGCGGTCACCGGCACCGCTGATTAGAGAAATGAATTATGCGGCTCCGCCCCTATGGGAGGTGGAGCAGCCTATTCGTTTCTCTAATGAGCGGTCCCACGTGACCGCTCAGGGGAAGAGGCTGCGGCACCCGGAGACCGTGGGACGGGCAGGGGGAGCGACAGGATCGCCGGGACTAGGTAAGTATGCCTCAGCGCCCTCTCCCCCTCACCCGCCGACCCCACCACCGATCATGACTCGAGTATAAGCCGAGAGGGGCACTTTCAGCCCAAAAATTTGGGCTGAATATCTCGGCTTATACTCGAGTATATACGGTATATACAGTGGCATGAAAATGTTTGGGCACCCCTGGTCAAAATTTACTGTTATTGTGAACAGTTAAGCAAACTGAAAAGATCTCTAAAAGGCCTACAGGTAAACATTTCCGTTGTATTTTAGACCAAAAAAAAAAAAAAAATTAATAATTATATATACATCAATTATATATATATATATATATATATATATATATATATATATATATATATATATATATATATATATATATATATATATATATATATATATATATATATATATATATATAATTTTTTTTTTTACATTTTAAAAATTATAAAAAGGAAATGAGCCAATGCAAAAGTTTGGAGATTTGTGTACTCAGATAACTTTGATGAAGGTTTCAGACCTTAATTAGCAAATTTTCCAGCTTTATAAAAACCCGGTCTTCTCTAACATTGTGCCAAAAAAACAGCAGCCATGGGTTCTTCTAAACAGCTGCCCAGCACACTGAAAATGAAAGTGGTGGAGGCCTACAAAGCAGGCGGCTATAAGACTGCAAAATACCTTCAGAAAAATTTAGCAGACTCCGGAGTTGTGGTAAATTGTTTTATTGTTCAAAGACATCTGAACAAATATGGCCTTCAATGGGGAGTCATCAGAAGAAAACCTCACATGCGCCCTCACCATAACATGCACTGTCAGAAGTATCCAAAAGAGCATCTAAACAACTCTGATGCATTTTGGAAACAAGTCCTGTACACCACTGAGGTTAAAATAGAACTCTTTGGACACAATGATCAAAAGGTATGTGTGGAGGAAAAAATGGGCACAGAATTTTTGGAAAAGAACATCTCGACAACCATTAAGCATGTGGGTGGATCAATCATGCTTTGGAGTTGTGTTGCAGCCAATTTAATGGGGAACATATCACAGATAGAGGGAAGAATGGATTCAATAAAATTTCAACAAATTCTTGATGCAAACATAACACCATCTGCAAAAAAGCTAAAGTTGAAAAGAGGATGGCTTCTACAAATGGATTATGATCCTAAACAAACATCAAAATCCACAATAGACTACCTCAAAAGGTACAAGTTGAAGGTTTTACAATGTCCATCACAGTCCCCTGATCTGAACATTAAAGTCTGTGCCTAGACCTCAAAATAGCAGTGCATGCAAGGCGACCCAGGAATCACACAGAAGGGGGTGCTAGTAGGTACTAACGACGCAGGGTGCCCTAACTTTTGCATTGGCCCATTTTACTTTGCTTAATTTTTAAAATGTAAAAGATGAAAACATTTAATTTTGTGGCCTAAACTACAAAGGAAATGTGTCATCTTTAACGATAGGCCTTTTAGAGATATTTCACCTTCAACTTGCTTAACTAATTTTGACCAGGGGTGCCCAAACTTTTACATACCACTATAATATATATATATACACACACATATATATAAGAAGCACAATACTATAATATTACCTTAGCACTCTTTCCTATCCCATAGACCTTTGACATTGGTCCAAAGATAGAATTCAGCAATTGAAGAGCCTTGACCACAGTTCCAATCCACCGTTGGTCTCCTTCCTTAAAGATATAAAAAAAAATACCCACCACTTTATGCTCCATCAGAGATGTTACACAGCAAGTCACTAATGAGACAGTGAAGGCTCTTAGAGATCACCCACAATGGCCAATATTAGCAGAACTGAGAACTGCACAAACTATTATACCAAAGGTTACCTGCAGCTTCCTTGACATGTGCAGAGGTTTTATGGTAAGACTGTTAATAAGCTATTTTTCAATAGAAATTCAGATATGAAGTGACATACTGCATATCAGTTGTGTTTGTGCTCTGGACCAAAAAATCATTACAAAAAGGTTGTCCAAGAGATGTGTAAAAATGGACATGATAACGTCAAATAATTAAGTAACTCTAGCTCACCTGTTAAATTCCTCGCTGCTCGGATGGTCCTGCAAGTCCTTCCGCAGTGATGACGTTCTGACTACCTTCAGGTGGCCACTGCAGTCAATCACTGGCCTCCGTGTTCACCTGAAGCCAGAGATGATATTAGTAGTGAGGCCAGCAATTTGCTGCAGCGGTCAGGAGAAGGCAGTGTCATCACTCTATGAAACAAACAAAGACCATTAGGATCACTAAAGCAAGGGCTTCTTATATAAGATATGTATAGCAGATTTTGCTTTAAATTTAGCACCACAGCGTGGTCGCTGCATCCCACAGACTCCAGGAGACTTTTTAAGAACACTTTTAAGCACAAAGATTTACAGACAGTTAAGATGTCAGGTATAAGTATAGACCAGGGGTGCACACCTTGTTGTATGGGGGAAAACATGATGATTCTGTGTGGTCCTCAATCATTTGGGCACAGACATGGTTGTCTGGTGGCTGCTCACATGTTCAGTGTGGGAGCTAGGATGTAGTAAGAAGTATTAATGGTCTACTGTGTGGACATCGAGAGAGAATAGGATCTCTTGACCCCTGTTTAGCTCCTAATAAAGTAGTGAGGTGGAAGGTTGTGGCTTTCTCCAGTGCAGTTTATGAGAGTTGAGAAATGCCAAGTTGTTTCTGCAGTTTCCATGTTATACATTAGAAACAATCACATCCAGGATATAAATTACTTTGGAGTGCTGAATTGGGGAGAAAAACAACTCCATTCTGCTGATAGGTCCCAATGACTCCCATCTATCAGATATATACTCTTGATAAGTCATAAATGACTCAGATGGCAATGCCCCTTTGTATTTCACAGGTAGTGGTTTACTTGGGCAATATGGCATTTGTACTAAAAAGATTGCGCATCCCTGGTTATAGAGGGAGTCCAAAAAGTTAGAAAGTCAAGTACGTCCCCATGAACGTTCTCTTAATTCCTCCATACTTCAGAGGATAGCAGGAATATGCTAACCAAGAAGCAAGTGTGATTGAAAAATGTGTGTTTTCTGAATAATGATGTGTAGATAGATTTTCCTATCGATTGATAACAGACATTGACATTGTGGTGATTTCATATGTGCCAGCACTGTACTGCTCTCCTTGCGGGTAGTGACATACCTGACATGAAGGTGTAAGGAGACGTATAGGCCATGCACATCTGGATAAATAAAAATGAAAACTGCCTCTTCTGAGAGCAAGAGGACTTGAACACTAGCGCCACCTACTGGAAGCAGCAATCCTAAAAGGCAATATTGACCCTTTAAAGGGAACCTGTCACCCCGTTTTTTCAGTATGAGATAAAAATACCATTAAATAGGGCCTGAGCTGTGCTGGACAATAGTGTATTTTGTGTACCCTGGCGTAGTGGAGATGCGAACTCGGCTTCAGGAAAATGGCCGCCGCGATCCCCATCTGCGCACGCGCGGCATCCCGCGGCCATTTTCCTGAAGCCCCGGGCAGCAGAGCGCTCCATCTGCGCACGCAAGGCCTCAGGAAGATGGCCGCCGCCAGCGAAAAAGCGGAGAATAGCGCAGATCGCGCTCTTTTTCTTCAGCTGCGCAGTGCATTCCCCTGTTGGGCATGCGCAAACCACTACGCCACCAACGGAAAGATAAGCAAGATCTGGGGGAGAAGAAGTGATTTCACCACGACCATTTGACCAGACCACCTTGATTGACAGGCGAAAACGGCGACTTTGGTAAGGTATTTCGGCAGCATAGGTGGGGAATCAGGGTACACAAAATACACTATTGTCCAGCACAGCTCAGGCCCTATTTAATGGTATTTTTTATCTCATACGGAAAAAACGGGGTGACAGGTGCCCTTTAAAGAGCGTTGTCACATGATTTAGGAAAAAAGCCAAACTAGAAACACTATTGCAGACAAATGTTTCGGGTTATGTGCCCCTTCCTCAGTGCAGGAGATCCGATTTGGCTGTACGAGAAGCCTCTGTCTGGGATCTGAGAGGTAACGTGTCTTCTTGTGGAAAGTGACATGGAGGTGTAAGGAGACTTTTAGGCTATGCAATGCTCTTCTGGTAACTGACGAGAGGCAACACTCTGAAACATGTTTCGGCAAATAGGATAAAAGCCAAACCAGAAGCTCTAAGTCATGTGGCATGACTTTTTAAAGGGCTGAGATTGACTTTTAGGATAGCAACTTCCAATAGGAGACATTAGAGTTCAAGTCTTCTTCCTCTCTGAAGAGGCAATAGCACTGTAATACTCACAAGAAAATAGTCTCGATAAAATTCTGGTAGCTCCATACTGATGATATCATCATCCAAGGGGAGAAGATAAAAATGCCATTCATCACTGGTTACATCTGTGTAAAAAAAATCCCAAACTGTTTTTTTTGTCAGGATATTCCAGTTTAGCTTTCTCATTTTCATACATGCAAGTCCTCATACCGTTTACACTGCCTTATAACACTAGTTGTTATCTGTTAACCCCTCACCAACATATCACATACCATTACACCATATGCTGGCTCCTCAACCCTGATGGGAGCCTGAATTTTGCCGACAGGTGATAGTAGTATTATTCAATCATCATTTGCCTCAAAAAGACACATATGGAGCCAATCTCCACCCACGGCTGTTAACCTGACAATCTGTGACAGTGGCATTTACATTGTGCGTCTAAGAGGGATCCGCTGTTCTAATCGCCCATCAGCGCTGGCAACGTGATGGCAGGGAATGATGAGTTGCTATGACAGATGGAGGTCTGCTGTAGACCCGTGTGTGTGCATGACGGTACTCCTGTTAAAGTCAGCTCATGTTATGGATCTCAGAAAATGGAAAAACATCATTTTTATTTTTTTATTTACAAATTTGCTAATTTTTTTTCACCAATTAAAAAAAACATTATTCATTTCTGGCATCGCTGTAATCATCCAGACCTGGTGAATCATAGCGCCCAGTCATTTTACCTTATAATGAACTCGGTCACTAAGACTCCCCAAAAATCTATTGAAAATTTGTACTCTTTTTCACTACTTCGCTGGACGTGGAATTTTATTTCCAGTACATCACATGATAAAATGGATGATGTCTTTCAAAAATACAACTCATCCCGCAAAATAACAAGCCTTCAAGACTAAAAAATCATTTTAAAATTTTTTAAAAATGTATGTGGATGGGAGGGTGATGAAAGTGCAAAAATGGAAAAATCACAGGTTAGGGAAGGGGTTAATATTAATGTCAATTATCCCCACTACAAGAAACAAAATAAATTCAGATAATCATGATCTGCAGATCCAACTTACCTCCATAAACACCTTCCTGCTCCAAAATCATATCACATGTGTAAAACTAAAGAAAACAGTAGAAAAATACTTGGCACTTAAATTCAATGATTACAGGATGTGAATTCAGAGGCAGAAGATGAACGGATGGCGCTTACCCTCTGAGGACTAAAAATTATCTTGTACTTCCTGCTTACACCTGCTTTCTTGTCTGCCTTTACGAGATCTACGGAAGACAAATGAGGCATTTTATGCATCGTTTTTATGTCTATATGTCAGCAGATATCTCTTACTATCCTTAACTTTATGGGTGTTAGTAGTCTCTAAATTAGGAGGGGATCTTACATATCAGGTCATTTTGAAGAGACATATTCATTAAAGACTGGCCAAGAGATTTGTCAGATTCCCCAGTGTCACATGGAGCATTTCTATAAGTCACCATATCCCCACACAGATAAGGCGCCATTCACATGTCAGCGTGTCCGGTATGTGTGGTGACAGTCACACACGTATTCCCATTCAAATGTATGGGGGCGCACATGTCAGTGTGTTTCCACGGACAAAACATGTTGACATGTCCGTTTTTTGCTGGCAGCACAGTGCAATACGTCCTGCACACGTGCACACATGGACGACATTCATGTGTCATCAGTGTGACACGTACCGGTGTCTGGGAAAAGCAGTACAGTTAGCGCAGTCCCCAGGCGCCGGGTGCTGAATCCAGCTCTCAGCATTGTCGCCCAGACTCCCTCAGATGGTTAAAAAAATTAATGTGCACGCCATTTTTTTTCAATTTATTTATTTAATACGTGCGATACACAGACAATAGGATGCAGACTCCAACTCTCATCAGCGTTGCTTGGTCACAAGAAGACCAGGCTACAATGACGACGGTTGTAGCTCGCGTTATTCCCAGGAAGAGTGTGCTAACTACAACTGTCATCAGCGTCGCCTGCTCTCACTGATCACAGGCGACAATGATGAGAGCTGGATTTAGTACCCAGGAACTGCGCTAACTTTACTACTTTTCCCAGATGCCGGTACGTATCACACTCCTAGTGCACACGGATGGTATATGCATGCCACAGGGATGTTACACACGAACCTGGATATCACTGCTACTGGTTTTTACATTACCGTAAATATCAGGACGTGTGAAAGAGGCAGTGATCCTGGTGATACCTTGTATTGCCACTTTAAAGGGAATCTGTCAATATGATCATATCTCCTGAGCCATCCATATGAGAACATAGGTTATAGGAAGCTGAATAAAATTATACTTTGATATTTGCGATACGATGTCTTATTCCAGTGAAATCCACATTTTTTTCTAATATGTAAATGACCTATTCCGGGCTATAGGGAGGACGCTGTCTGGAAGATTACTCTGCCTCCAGAGCTTATTTTACATGAAGGTGGAGTTTCCAGTGTGATGTGTAATGGCCGCTCTCTGCTCTCCTGATCTCATTGCAGAGAAGGGTGTGATTATAAGGCCGAGCGTAGATTCCTCACACGAGAGAATCGGCCGAGTGTCATCTTAGTGTGGTCGGATTTTCTTGCATGATAGAATTGTATCACGTGTCAATAAGACTTAACTCCTTCACCACCTTGGGATTTTCAGTTTTTGTGTTTTTGTTTTTTGCTCCCCTTGCTCCCAAAGCAATAACTTCTATTTTATGACCATGTGAGAGCTTGTTTTTTGCAGGACGAGTTGTACTTTTGAATGACTCCATTGATTTTACCATATTGTGTACTGGAAAACGGGAAAAAAATTACAAGTGCGGTGAAATTGAAAAAAAAGTGCAATGCTACAGTTGTTTTTTTTCCCCCCATGTTCACTAAATGTAAAACTGACCTGCAATTATGATTCTCCAGGTCAATACAAGTTCGCAGATAAAAAATAACCTATACATGTTTGGTAAGCGGTGAGGAAAAAAAAAAAGTGCCATTTTTCGAGACCAGTAGTGTCTCCATTTTTCAGGATCTGGGGCTGGGTGAGGGCTTATTTTTTGGGTGCCGAGCTGACGTTTGTATTGATACTATTTTGGTGTGTATACGATCTTTGGCTCGCCTGTTATTGCAATGTTGCTGCGACAAAAACAACTTTTGTTTAGATTTTTTTCCCGTTATGCCATTTACCGATCAGATTAATTCTTTTTATATTTTGATAGGTTGGGTGTTTCAGAACAGTACAGTTTTCAGACCAGAAGTGTGAATTTTGTTATTTTATTTTATGGTTTTATTTTTAATGGGTCAAAATGGGGGTGGAACTTTTGCATTTTTGTTTTATATATTTTTTTTTTTATTTTATTTTTACTTTTTTACTTGCTACACATAGCAGGCTACATCATAGGTTGTAAAGTGGTTAAAGAGGTTGTCCACTTATCTTATATTAACCCATCCTAAGGATAGGCCATCAATGTCTGATCGGCCCGGGTCCACACCCGGCACCCCCACGATCATTACTTTCTCCATCTCCTCCGCAGATGTGCTGTGATCCTGTCATGCGAGGGCATCGGGGCACAGTAGCATGACACTCGGTTCTGGCGCTGATCAGAGAACACTACAATAAAATACAGTAACAGGCGATCAAAACATCATATCTACACCAAAATGGTATCAGTAAAAATGTCATTTCAAAGTGCAAAAAATAAACCATCACACAGCCAGAGATCCCAAAAAAATGAGAACGTTATGCATCTCAGAAAATAGCAACAAATAGCACCTCTTACATAAAAGAAAAACCTATAAGTGTTTGGTACCTGCATACTTGTACTGATCTGGGGAATCCTAGTGGCAGATTAATTTTACCATATATTGAACATGGTAACAAAAACCCCATAAAAATCATGGTGGAATTGTAATTTTTTTTTGCTATTATTTTCTGTGTTTTACAGTACAAGCACACTATGTGGCAGAATGAATGGTGTCATTCAAAAGTACAACTCGTCCCACATAAAACAAGCTCTCATATGGCTACATGGCTAGAAAAATAAAAAGTTATGGCTCTTGAAAGAAGGAAAAAAAACAAACAAAAAATCACCTGGGGGGGTGAGAGGGTTAAAATAATCTCTGGAGGCAGATTCTCACGGAGATCAATGTCTGGACCATAGTCCTGGACAGCTCATTTACATATAAAAAATACTTGGATTTCTCTGCAATAAGACACCAGGGGCAGATATCAGGGTATCATGTTATTCAGCCCCCTATGCCCTACATGCCCATATAGACGGCTCAGGCGGGTTGACCCTACTGACAGATTCCCTTTAAACATATACATAATGAGACTAGTGTTATACTTTTTTGTAGTAAGTGCAGAATATCTACTGAGCAACTCTGTGACAATCTGCGTCATCTTCCTGTGTGAATATGGTGCTGTATTTCCAAGTCACAAATGTTCCAACCCTTCAGTCTTCTAGGGCGTATTTCACAGCACAACCTCAGTCACATTATTACTTAGAAAAAAAAGAGGTGGTGATTGCAATATGAACATCCATCGGCTGGAAGAAGAAGAAAAATGACTTACTGGTAATATGCTTCACATGTTTGACACGTGGTCTGATTAGAAAGCACAATCTAGAGACAGATAGCACCAGAAAAAAGTTATTACAATATATGGAACAACGATGTTCTGCCATTACGTAGTATGTCTATCACTATCCCAAACATACATAACAGACCAGTCATAAGTAGACTTTAATGACTGTGAAAATCTCTTTTCTCTTTAAGAACGTGATAGAGATGTATGTGTGTGTGTGTGTACTTAACCAACACAATGTAACTCCAAGTCAATCACACTTCTGTGAAATCAACCTGTCCAGTTATGAAGCAACGCTGATTGTGAATCAATTTCTCCTGCTGTTGTGCAAATGGAACAGACAACACGTAGAAACGATAGGCAATTAGCAAGACAGACCCTATAAAGGAGAGGTTCTGAAGGGTGTGATCACAGACCATTTCTCTGTTCTCATCCTTTTTGGCTGTTATTTTGGTCACTTCTGCATTTTATCATTGCCCTCACCCCTAGAGGTACTGTGCAGTAGCATAAGGAGGTGTCTACAACCCACACAAGTGGCTCAGGTAGTGCAGCTCATCCAGGATGGTACAATAACACGAGCTGTGGCAAGAAGGATAGCTGTGTCTGTCAGCATAGTGTCCAGAGCATGGAGGAGATACCAGGAGACAGGCCACTACATGAGGAGATGTGCAGGAGGTCATAGGAGAGCAACAACCCAGTAGCAGGACCACTACCTCCTCCTTTGTTCAATGAGGAACAGGAGGAGCAGTGCCAGAGCCCGGCAAAATTACCTCCAACAGACTTTATGTGGCCTGTCCAACTCTTGAACAGGCCACATAAAGTTGACCATGAGAAAAGCATGGAGATTGTAAATCGATTCCAACTACTTTCAAGGACTGTCCCTGAGCCTTGTTGATGGACATAGCAAATACCAGTCGAACAGGAAACTGCAGGCGTTTAAAATCAAAAAGGCAAATCAGATGGAATGAGAGGAATTGTTGGAATGAAAACATCTTCTCCTGTGGCACATCCTTTCAAAATGGTTGCCTCAATTACATGTGGAAACAGGTTCTTAAGAGTCTTGTTCCATTACACAGCTTTGGTGGATCCAAATTTCTCAATAGCAGAATAGGTGCTCCAGGTTTTAGAAAGAGGTTGTGAGGAGGAAGTCCTTGTGGCTCCAAGGAATTGAGGAACTCAGTTGGATAAAATAATGCTTGAGCAGGGTCTATTACTGTATCCACTGACTTGTAGGTTGTGCACACACCTGGAAGGAGATTTAGAATTTGAAGATTGATCTTGTTCACGCTGTCATTTTTGGGAGCTAGAATAGCACTTTCACACAGCCAGCCAGAATTTTTGAAGTGAAGTTGAATGTTTGGAAAAACCTTTGCTTTCAACTCCTCAATGGAAGTCACAATGCAACAAAAGTTGCTTGGGAAGGTGATCTGTCCACTGGCTGAGTTTACTGGTGCCTAGCCAGCTCCAATAGTCAACAGCTGGCTCGAAAACAGTCCAGCAGAAACATCGCCTGTCATGTAGACCCTCATGTTTGTGTTCAGTGACATTTTCTTTACTTTTCTCCAAAGGTACGATGCTTTGAGACAGGCATCGAGTTCGTCTGCAGGGGTTGATCTTGGAATAACAGGTAGTGTTTGGCGGAAGTCACCTGCCAAAACAACAACTACTCCTCCCATGATATATTTGTTGCTACGCAGGTCTTGCAGCAGTCTGTCCACTGCTTCCAGAGCCCTTTTGTGTGACAGGGTGCATTCATCCCAAATGATGGCACTGCATTTTTGAAACAATTTGGCCAGTCCTGATCCCTTGGCAATATTACACACGGGGCTGTCACTATGAGACAGGTTAAGTGGTAGTTTGAATGTCGAATGTGCTGTCCTGCCACCTTTTAAAAGTGTAGCTGCAATTCCAGAAGATGCCACTGCAAGTGCAATCTTTTTTTGTTGTCGAAATTTTGCCAGGAGCAAGTTTATTACAAATGTCTTTCCTGTTCCTCCTGGAGCATCAAGGAAGACAATCCTACCTTTGTTGGTTTCACTGAAACTTAAAATGTAGTTATAGGCGTCCCTTTGATCTGGTACCAATATTGGCTTGTTCTGAGACACAAATGCTGTCAGTTCATCTATATTGTAGTTTGTTTCGATGAAAATCTCCCTACCCATTTGGATGCCTTCGGGATTTTTTATTGGAGCAGGCAAACCAAGCAACTGTAAGGCTTTTCCTGACATTGCTATGCACTGATCTTCAAGGAGCATTAAAGTTTCACTGAACATTTCCTCAGTGAAGTTGATGAGTTGCTGAGGATTTTCCCTTCTTTCTAAGCTGCATGAGGATGTCCTCACTGAGATCAGTTTTGTACTTTGTCCAAATCTCAAGAGGATTTGAAATGCTACAGGTTGTTAGAATAATAGCAAAGAGGTGTCTTTGTCGCTTTGGGGTTTGTGTGGCTGCTGCTTAACTGAGGATCATGTCCCAGTGTCCATCATTTTCCAGAAGTCCTTTTCTTCGGCAAGCTTCGCTGAATGTTTCACACACATGGCTTCCGATGGTCTTCAGGTCAGAAAATGATTTAGGTGCAAATGAAGAGAAGGACAACGCCACACCAGGATGTGAAAAAAGCAACTCACATTTTTATTCTGCCTCCTGCGGCAATGTTTCGGTCCGAAGACCTTTATCAAGCACAGTGAAAGGACGTTCCAACCACCATTATATACCCTTAAACACACGCCATTAATTAACTAACAACCAATGGGGTAACTATATCAAATTAGAAAAAACACATCATAATACAATATACACATAAAGATATAAAAACAATCCCACATGAGCAGCACTGTATATGTAACACCAACTAACACAGTCCAACTAACCCTGATTGCTCCCCATTATATAATTACGTTCACAAATTCAATATTAAACCCCCAGCATTCAAAATGTAAACAAAACACATCGCACCAATCCGAGCAATGCATAGGCGGTTGTCATAGCAATATCGGCGTATCCATGACAGGAACAATCCAATCCGGTCGTTAGACACCCATGTCACGTGATCGCCATATACCCAGCATGCAGCGCTCATCACCGCGCCAGTCCATAGGCTGTTCTCCCCATACGCCCATACTTGTCAGAGAGTGCCGCTGTATTGCGCATGTCCGCGACGTCATAATCCTCAAAGACTCTAATGCGCATGTCAGAGTTCCGATTTCCACCGGTATTAGTGCGCATGTCTTAAATTGTCCGCACACCCGAAGCCGGTCACCAGTACGCATGACACAAAAGTTTCTAGGGCGCTCCTCCATTCCAAGTCCACATCGTACCGCGCAATGGAGTGCACATCCAATATGTAGTTTAGGCGATGTTAAGCAGCATGCAAATCTTCTTTAATGTCCATACTATACCCGGAACACTATCACCAATACACAGATTATCATTAATTTAAATGCCATATCTTAACCATTATATGCGAACCTGTAATGAAATATTATATGCAAACCTGTAATGAAATATAAGACATACAAGGGGAAAAAAATTGTCTATCCCATTAGATTACATTTAATCCACAGGAGATCATTCAATTCAATACAAAGCATTAATATATAAAATGCACTGACAAAAAAGAAGACCATTGGCTTATGTGAACATTATATATACCCAATAAAAGGGGACAGTCAGGCCAAAAAAGGCCATATCATCAACCCACGAATTATCAATAACAAATATAGCCTTCCTAATGTCAATAATTGAACGTCAAAGATTTAGGAGGAACATCATATTAGGGATATTGCTCATACTACTCAAACATCAGACATTAAAATGAAAAAAGAAAAAAGTATATAACAAAGTTAAAAACAATATACCGATTGGAATACCACAATAGATCCACAGAACACTACAGGAAACAACCCTGTTGGTATTCGATATTCAATCCCCTAGGGAAGAGAGTATCGAGCTCAAATATCCATTTCAGCTCTTTTTTCTTAAAGGGCCACTGTCACCCCCTCCAGCCGTTATAAACTAAAAGAGCCTCCTTGTGCAGCAGTAATGCTGCATTCTAACAAGGTGGCTCTTTTAGTTTTTGATTCAGTTAATCCCTGAATAAAGCGTTTTAAAGTTTGCCACAAATACCTGACTTTGTACCTGGAGGCGGTCCGAAGCCTCCTCTATGAATCTCCCAACTGCCGTCACTCTTCTCTTCAGGGGCGATGGTCGCCGCCCCCTGTGCGCTGTTTCTTCTTAAATCCGGCGCCTGCGCTGTGCGTGCCTGCCTGGGGCAGGCGCAGTCTTCATTGTCAGTCACAGCTCAGATGCAGGTTGCCGCAATATACACTAATCCTCACCAGCGTTTGTAATGAGGCAGCCGCAAATAACAATGCTGGAAGGCGGGGGAGCAGGGGGAGCGTCCGAGATGGGGAGCGCCTGAACAGCACAGTGCGCATGCCCAGGAATGCCAGCCCCGCACTGTGCATAATGAATAACACAGTGCGGGGCGGGGATTCAGCAACAGGGTGGCCGCACTGCCCATACAGGCGCAGTCAGGCACCCTGCATCTGAGCTGTGACTGACAATGAAGACTGCGCCTGCCCCAGGCAGGCACGCACAGCGCAGGCACCGGATTTAAGAAGAAACAGCGCGCAGGGGGCGGCGACCATCACCCCTGAAGAGAAGAGTGACGGCAGTTGGGAGATTCATAGAGGAGGCTTCGGACCGCCTCCAGGTACAAAGTCAGGTATTTGTGGCAAACTTTAAAACGCTTTATTCAGGGATTAACTGGATCAAAAACTAAAAGAGCCACCTTGTTAGAATGCAGCATTACTGCTGCACAAGGTGGCTCTTTTAGTTTATAACGGCTGGAGGGGGTGACAGTGGCCCTTTAAGGAGAGAAACACGATCACCGCCCCGTCTTAACATAGGTACATCATCTATAACCCTATATCTAAGTTGATTAACCGAATGTCCTAACTCATGAAAATGCCTTGGTACCGGAAGATCAATAAGCTTTGTTCTAATAGTGCTTTTATGTTTAGAGATCCTTGCTTTGACCTCCATCGTGGTCTCCCCTACATAGTAGAGGCCACACGGGCAGCTAAGGACGTAGACCACAAAACTGCTCCTACGTGTATACCGTTTTTGTATCATATATTTTTTTCCGGTATGGGGATGATAAAAAGATGCCCCTTTCACCATATTGTTACAACAAGCACATCCGAGGAAAGGGAAATTACCCAAGCTCGGACGGCTAAGAGTAGTCTGTAGGTCTCTCCTTGAACTGCCCACATCAGATACAACCAGCTCATCCTTCAAATTTCTATTCCTCCTATAGGAGAACAGTGGGGGTAATTGAAACTCATTCACATTAGCATGTCCCCTATTCGATAGTGGCCAGTGTCTCCGTATTACATCCGAGATCTGATGACTGTGACCATTATATGCTGTCACAAACGGTATCCTTTTCCTTGATTCCATGGCCACCTTAGGAGTAAGGAGCTCATCTCGTTCTCTGGATAATACTTTAATCTTAAACCTATCCAAATCAGTCTTAGGATACCCTCTCGCAAGAAATTTTTGACACATTTCATTGAGCCTAACATCAATAAGAGTATCACTGGAGACAATTCTTCTAACTCTTAAAAGTTGGCTCCATGGAAGAGACTCCACCATTCGACGTGGGTGTTCACTGGAAAAATGTAATAAGTTGTTCCTATCCGTCTGTTTGACAAACAAATCAGTGTGTAAAAACCCATCACTCTTATAGACACACGTGTCCAGAAACCGCATCCTAGTCTGGGAACAATCCATGGTGAACCCCAACCCAGGGTAAATATCATTCAAAAATGAATGGAAAAGCTCAAGCTCATCACGGTCACCATCCCATATCAGGAAGATGTCATCGATGTAGCGCCGCCAGCCCCTGACATGGCTCCAAAACCGCGAACCGTACACGTGTTCGCTCTCCAGGACAGCCATGTAGATGTTAGCATAAGTTGGGGCCACATTGGACCCCATGGCTGTCCCACGGCGCTGCAGGTAATATTCATCCCCAAAGAGAAAAAATTCCTCCCAAGGATGAACTCCAGCAGCGCCAGGGCGAACCGTGCACAGTCCGGAGCCATATCGGAGCCGGCCAGCGCCACACCAACCGCGGACAGCCCCCTGACATGTTCGATGGATGTATATAACGATGTAACGTCAAAAGAAACCAACCATGTGGATTCCTCAACCTGTACACCCTCCAAGGACCTAATGAAATCACTTGTATCTTTAACATAAGACGGTGCGGCAACTGCAAATTTCCTCAATAAGTGGTCTAAAAAGATCGCCACTTTATTACACAACGATCCCCTGCCCAATACAATCGGGCGACCAGGGGGCCTCTGGAGATCCTTGTGGATCTTCGGAAGGGTGTACAGGACGGGAACCACTGGATGCTCAACTTTAAGATATTTAGCCAATTTAATGTCAATAAGACCACTATTTAGCGCTTCCTCTATCAGTGTATCCAATTCTAATTTATACCTCTGGGTTGGGTTCACCTGCGCGGTACGATGTGGACTTGGAATGGAGGAGCGCCTTAGAAACTTTTGTGTCATGCGTACTGGTGACCGGCTTCGGGTGTGCTGACAATTTAAGACATGCGCACTAATACCGGTGGAAATCGGAACTCTGACATGCGCATTAGAGTCTTTGAAGATTATGACGTCGGACATGCGCAATACAGCAGCACTCTCTGACAAGTATGGGCGTATGGGGAGAGCAGCCTATGGACTGGCGCGGTGATGAGCGCTGCATGCTGGGTATATGGCGATCACGTGACATGGGTGTCTAATGACCGGATTGGATTGTTCCTGTCATGGATACGCCTATATTGCTATGACAACCGCCTATGCATTGCTCGGATTGGTGCGATGTGTTTTGTTTACATTTTGAATGCTGGGGGTTTAATATTGAATTTGTGAACGTAATTATATAATGGGGAGCGATCAGGGTTAGTTGGACTGTGTTAGTTGGTGTTACATATACAGTGCTGCTCATGTGGGATTGTTTTTATATCTTTATGTATATATTGTATTATGATGTGTTTTTTCTAATTTGATATAGTGACCCCATTGGTTGTTAGTTAATTAATGGGGTGTGTTTAAGGGTATATAATGGTGGTTGGAACGTCCTTTCACTGTGCTTGATAAAGGTCTTCGGACCGAAACGTTGCCGCAGGAGGCAGAATAAAAATGTGAGTTGCTTTTTTCACATCCTGGTGTGGCGCTGTCCTTCTCTTCATTTGCATTTGGATCCGTGTACTGGGATGGACCCCCTGGTGAGGACGTGCGCCCTTATGTCCATAGAGACTATGTAACTATAGGGTGCGGCCCTACTACTTTTTGATACTTGCACTGTGTGGGTCCTGTTTGGCCTGCATCCTTTTGTATTGTTAATAATGGATATATGTGCTGGAACGAGTGGTGGTGAACCAGCAACTTCCTGTTTTTATTATACCGATGAGGATGCTGCAAGGATCATATCAGACGCTGAAGTTGATAACTCATATTTGAGACAGCCATCTATTGAAATGCTGAAAACGAGATGGGAGACAGAGAGGAGAAAAATTATCTCACTAGAACTACATGCTGGAACGTTGGTGGAATATTTCAAGGCCAAGAGAATCCCTAGGGGGTTGAGGCCTAATTTAAGACCCACCTTGATGCCAAGCAATGTGCAATTTTGTGCTAAGTTTGAGGCGATTGGCAACAAATATGCTTTTGACATCATGCTATTAAATATAGAATTTCTAAAGAAAGAGATTGAGACTTTAAAAATTAAACAGGATGAGAAGAAAAATGCTCTTCTGTCTGCCACTTCAGCTGATGATCTTGGTATTTTCAATACTAAGATGGAGGAAAATTTCCTCAAATTTAAGGCTGGATTGGAGGATACCAAAAGATCCAAATGGTTCAGGGATTTGGACGATTACAACAATGGTAGGATATATGGTTGGCAGTTTAGAAATTCTTTGCCAAATAGACCAACATCAGGGCCTGGACGTTCTAGAGGTGCTCCAAAGAGAACGAGGAGACCTCGTAAAGGTGCGAATGCACAAGCGGCTTTTGGATTTACAGGTGGTGAATCTGATTCCACGGATGAAGGTGGTGTGATGAATTTGGACACGACTCGTTTTTTAGCCAAGGGGACGGTGATATCCCAAGAAGACGGAGGGGCCACAGGGGTGGCAGGAATTACAGGAAAAGGGAACCAAGGTTCGGTGACCAGATCCAAAGTGAAGAGGAAGTGAGCGAAACACCCTCTCTGGTGGTAAATATATCTTCATTAATTCTTTCAGATATACAAGTTAAGGTGCTCTCCAAGGGGCTTTCCTTTTGCCCTACGGGTAGCACCAGTTGGTTTAATGTTGATAATGATTTGTTTTCGTTCTTTAGGCGTTTGAAATTGGCATTATTTTTTTCAGGTAAAGAGAAGGCTGTGACCTTGGATCCTCAGACACATCTCTCTCTTGATATGTTTGATCTCTATAATAAGAGTGATTTTGTGCCTCCGGTACAGGACCCTGTTATAGAGACCTTTTGTAAATTTGTGAAGGCTGACATAGCCAGATTGAAGCAAAAAGGGAGGAGATTGGGTCGTTCAAACTTGACTCATGCAGAACGTAAAGAAATTGGGATTTTGAAAAACAATAAATCCATCACCATCAAGGCAGCTGACAAGGGCGGGGCCTTGGTGGTGATGGATACCGCCCAATATATTGATGAGATAAGGTCACAGCTTTCGGATACAGATGTCTATGAGAGACTACAGGTGAACCCAACCCAGAGGTATAAATTAGAATTGGATACACTGATAGAGGAAGCGCTAAATAGTGGTCTTATTGACATTAAATTGGCTAAATATCTTAAAGTTGAGCATCCAGTGGTTCCCGTCCTGTATACCCTTCCGAAGATCCACAAGGATCTCCAGAGGCCCCATGGTCGCCCGATTGTATCGGGCAGGGGTTCTCTGTGTAATAAAGTGGCGATCTTTTTAGACCACTTATTGAGGAAATTTGCAGTTGCCGCACCGTCTTATGTTAAAGATACAAGTGATTTCATTAGGTCCTTGGAGGGTGTACAGGTTGAGGAATCCACATGGTTGGTTTCTTTTGACGTTACATCGTTATATACATCCATCGAACATGTCAGGGGGCTGTCCGCGGTTGGTGTGGCGCTGGCCGGCTCCGATATGGCTCCGGACTGTGCACGGTTCGCCCTGGCGCTGCTGGAGTTCATCCTTGGGAGGAATTTTTTTCTCTTTGGGGATGAATATTACCTGCAGCGCCGTGGGACAGCCATGGGGTCCAATGTGGCCCCAACTTATGCTAACATCTACATGGCTGTCCTGGAGAGCGAACACGTGTACGGTTCGCGGTTTTGGAGCCATGTCAGGGGCTGGCGGCGCTACATCGATGACATCTTCCTGATATGGGATGGTGACCGTGATGAGCTTGAGCTTTTCCATTCATTTTTGAATGATATTTACCCTGGGTTGGGGTTCACCATGGATTGTTCCCAGACTAGGATGCGGTTTCTGGACACGTGTGTCTATAAGAGTGATGGGTTTTTACACACTGATTTGTTTGTCAAACAGACGGATAGGAACAACTTATTACATTTTTCCAGTGAACACCCACGTCGAATGGTGGAGTCTCTTCCATGGAGCCAACTTTTAAGAGTTAGAAGAATTGTCTCCAGTGATACTCTTATTGATGTTAGGCTCAATGAAATGTGTCAAAAATTTCTTGCGAGAGGGTATCCTAAGACTGATTTGGATAGGTTTAAGATTAAAGTATTATCCAGAGAACGAGATGAGCTCCTTACTCCTAAGGTGGCCATGGAATCAAGGAAAAGGATACCATTTGTGACGCCATATAATGGTCAGAGTCATCAGATCTCGGATGTTATACGGAGACACTGGCCACTATTGAATAGGGGACATGCTAATGTGAATGAGTTTCAATTACCCCCACTGTTCTCCTATAGGAGGAATAGAAATTTGAAGGATGAGCTGGTTGTATCTGATGTGGGCAGTTCAAGGAGAGACCTACAGACTACTCTTAAGGTACCGTCACTTTAAGCGACGCTGCAGCGATATCGACAACGATGCCGATCGCTGCAGCGTCGCTGTGTGGTCACTGGAGAGCTGTCACACAGACAGCTCTCCAGCGACCAACGATGCCGAAGTCCCCGGGTAACCAGGGTAAACATCGGGTTACTAAGCGCAGGGCCGCGCTTAGTAACCCGATGTTTACCCTGGTTACCATTGTAAATGTAAAAAAAAAACAGTACATACTCACCTTCTGATGTCCGTCAGGTCCCTGGCCGTCTGCTTCCCGCACTGACTGTGAGCTCCGGCCGGCCGTAAAGTAAAAGCAGAGCACAGCGGTGACGTCACCGCTGTGCTGTGCTTTACGGCCGGCCGTAACCCGATATTTACCCTGGTTACCATTGTAAAACATTGCTGGCCATCGTTGCTTTTGCTGTCAAACACGACGATACACGCCGATCTGACAACCAAATAAAGTTCTGGACTTTCAGCAACGACCAGCGATATCACAGCAGGAGCCAGATCGCTGCTGCGTGTCAAACACAACGATATCGCTATCCAGGACGCTGCAACGTCACGGATCGCTATCGTTATTGTTGCAAAGTCGTTTAGTGTGAAGGTACCTTTAGCCGTCCGAGCTTGGGTAATTTCCCTTGCCTCGGATGTGCTTGTTGTAACAATATGGTGAAAGGGGCATCTTTTTATCATCCCCATACCGGAAAAAAATATATGATACAAAAACGGTATACAAGTAGGAGCAGTTTTGTGGTCTACGTCCTTAGCTGCCCGTGTGGCCTCTACTATGTAGGGGAGACCACGATGGAGGTCAAAGCAAGGATCTCTAAACATAAAAGCACTATTAAAACAAAGCTTATTGATCTTCCGGTACCAAGGCATTTTCATGAGTTAGGACATTCGGTTAATCAACTTAGATATAGGGTTATAGATGATGTACCTATGTTAAGACGGGGCGGTGATCGTGTCTCTCTCCTTAAGAAAAAAGAGCTGAAATGGATATTTGAGCTCGATACTCTCTTCCCTAGGGGATTGAATATCGAATACCAACAGGGTTGTTTCCTGTAGTGTTCTGTGGATCTATTGTGGTATTCCAATCGGTATATTGTTTTTAACTTTGTTATATACTTTTTTCTTTTTTCATTTTAATGTCTGATGTTTGAGTAGTATGAGCAATATCCCTAATATGATGTTCCTCCTAAATCTTTGACGTTCAATTATTGACATTAGGAAGGCTATATTTGTTATTGATAATTCGTGGGTTGATGATATGGCCTTTTTTGGCTTGACTGTCCCCTTTTATTGGGTATATATAATGTTCACATAAGCCAATGGTCTTCTTTTTTGTCAGTGCATTTTATATATTAATGCTTTGTATTGAATTGAATGATCTCCTGTGGATTAAATGTAATCTAATGGGATAGACAATTTTTTTCCCCTTGTATGTCTTATATTTCATTACAGGTTTGCATATAATATTTCATTACAGGTTCGCATATAATGGTTAAGATATGGCATTTAAATTAATGATAATCTGTGTATTGGTGATAGTGTTCCGGGTATAGTATGGACATTAAAGAAGATTTGCATGCTGCTTAACATCGCCTAAACTACATATTGGATGTGCACTCCATTGCGCGGTACGATGTGGACTTGGAATGGAGGAGCGCCCTAGAAACTTTTGTGTCATGCGTACTGGTGACCGGCTTCGAGTGTGCGGACAATTTAAGACATGCACACTAATACCGGTGGAAATCGGAACTCTGACATGCGCATTAGAGTCTTTGAGGATTATGACGTCGCGGACATGCGCAATACAGCGGCACTCTCTGACAAGTATGGGCGTATGGGGAGAACAGCCTATGGACTGGCGCAGTGATGAGCGCTGCATGCTGGGTATATGGCGATCACGTGACATGGGTGTCTAACGACCGGATTGGATTGTTCCTGTCATGGATACGCCAATATTGCTATGACCTCCGCCTATGCATTGCTCGGATTGGTGCGATGTGTTTTGTTTACATTTTGAATGCTGGGGGTTTAATATTGAATTTGTGAACTTAATTATATAATGGGGAGCAATCAGGGTTAGTTGGACTGTGTTAGTTGGTGTTACATATACAGTGCTGCTCATGTGGGATTGTTTTTATATCTTTATGTGTATATTGTATTATGATGTGTTTTTTCTAATTTGATATAGTGACCCCATTGGTTGTTAGTTAATTAATGGGGTGTGTTTAAGGGTATATAATGGTGGTTGGAACATCCTTTCACTGTGCTTGATAAAGGTCTTCGGACCGAAACATTGCCGCAGGAGGCAGAATAAAAATGTGAGTTGCTTTTTTCACATCCTGGTGTGGCGCTGTCCTTCTCTTCATTTGCATTTGGATCCTTGTACTGGGATGGACCCCCTGGTGAGGACGTGCGCCCTTATGTCCATAGAGACTATGTAACTATAGGGTGCGGCCCTACTACTTTTTGATACTTAGA
Organism: Ranitomeya variabilis; assembly: GCF_051348905.1. Lineage (NCBI taxonomy): Eukaryota > Metazoa > Chordata > Amphibia > Anura > Dendrobatidae > Ranitomeya > Ranitomeya variabilis. Next base: position 175,159,856 of record NC_135236.1, on the reverse strand, counting down.
AAATGATGTAGGGCCTTTGACAACATGAAGTAACATGCGTAGAAGCACTTTGCATTTGACGGATGAACAGTGTAGACGCGACCAAGAGTATCAGTTGCTTTCACCCCTGGATAGCCTTCAATATCAAGCCCCTGTTTCCTCCGTTCCAGTGTTTTTGTGGAGGCATTCCAAGAGTAGTACTTTGGTAAATCACAGTAGAGAATTGTTTTTGCAAAAGGGTCTTGTTGACACAGCTAAAAAAAATGCCAAGAGGGTGGTCTTAGGTGGTGTTAGGAGCTGCTGCTGCAAGTTTGCTGGGTTAAAATAAATTCTCTGTCCATTTTCCAAGTGCACACTCAGATGCACAACTGGTGGGTAGCGCTCATGAATGGAGAATCCTAGTATTCTCCAAACAGCTTCATTGCTGCTTATGTACCTGCCCATCTGGAATGCCGCCACTTCATCAATAATAGGTCCATTTTTCTGGAGTTCAAAAACTGCTTGATCACTTCCTTTGTGGACATATTTGCAGATATACTTGATTGATTTCACAGAGTGGCAAGATTCGACATTTATGTGGGCCTGGAAGATTTTTGAGAGGAAAGGGTTGTAAGGCACTACCCACCTGTTGTCAATTTCTATATCTTGGAGTGATGATCCAACACGCATTTTGAGCTTTGCTGTGAAACCACCATCCCCTGGCTTTCTTCTTCGGTAGACTGGATATCCATCTTGTCCTGTTTGGGTCTCTTGGACCAGGGATCGTGGGTAATGCTTTGAACACCTGCCATCAATCATACAGGGAGAATTTTTGTTGAGACTCCCACACGGACCATGGATCATGTTTTTTGTGATGGTGTCAAACGGCAATGGGTCAATCTGAAGGTCTGGCAATTCGGCACTGATGATATTGTCAATTTCGGTAGGCTGTATTTTTTTGCTGCAGCCAGATCAAGATGTGGGCGTGAGGAAGGCCTCTTTTTTGCCATTCAACTGAATACATCCAGCACTGCGTCTCACCATAAATATGTGAATTTGTGAGGAGATTAGTCATTTTTGAAAGTTTCTGTTTGAAAACCCAAGTAATAAGGTCATAGTGATTCACTGTTTTTTGGCCCAGCAACAGGTGCCCTCCAATTTCCTCCCAGGCAGGGTTGCAAGTAAAGGTGATGAAAAGATCTGGACGGCCATACTTTCTCACATAAGTCATTGCATCCTGTGTGTATTCATGCATGTGTCGTGGGCTTCCAGTGACAGTTGATGGAAGAATAACCATTTTCCCCAACTCTTTTGGATCATCTTCATTTGCAACAGCATCTCTAAGGTGAATATATTCCTCTGCCCTGAGCTTCTTTTGATTTAGTCGGATATATAAAAGACATTCACTCTCAATCTTTGCATATATGTCAACAATAAATTGGTGGAAGAGGTGTTTGCATTTCAAGATGTGATTTTCCTCTGCAAATCTTGTCATGATCCTATATGCATAGAAGTCCATGGCAGACACTTTTTTTCCTGAAGGGTTGCCTGTTGTAGGATCTGTCTGAGGTATTCCAAAGTGATAGCCATCCTGTCCCTGCCAAAAGATGATTGGATATTGCAGACCATCATAGGACCTGTGAGTTTCTGCTGCTCGTTGCAAACTATTGTTCCTTTTCTGAAGCACAATGTCACGGCTTTGAAAATCATTACCTACAATCAAGATGGCTACCTCATCAATTGTGGGAGCATTGAAGCGTCGCTGATGTTCACCTTGTGGTGTTTTGTCAGCTCGAATGACAACCTTGCAATCGTCATTTGGCATGCATTCAAGTGCAGTCTTGAAAAGTTGAACATATGGATTGTTGGAGTGAAGGAACTGCTGCAAAATAGTGACAATATCAAGGCGAGTGTTAGGAATTAAAGAGCATGTCCGCTGAGCCTCTGCTTCTGCATTTCCCATGAAGAAGAGTTGAAGAAATTGAGGTTCTTCTCCTTGTAATGGAAGCATTGAGCCAATTGAGTGGTAAACCTGTCCTTGAACTTTAAATGTCGGCATAAATCCGGTTGTAAACATTTCTTCTGTTGCACCAAATGATGTCATTTGGAAGCAGGAGTTGTACTTCCTGATGTTGTCCAAGAAATGCTTTGATATTGTACTGGTACCCGTCATCAGAGACTTTAGGGGATCTGGTGGTGACAGGAGAGGTGGAAGTTGTATCTTGCCATTTGCACAGCATAAACCTGATGGTTCATCTTTCCATTTCAGGGCACTGCAGTACATGCAGACCACATCCATTTTTCCTATCTGAACTTTAGGATTATCCTGATAGTTTATGTCTGACTGGTAACAAAAGGCAGCATGTTTCAAATCTCCAACCATTTCCTGTGCCCTGGTGGAAGAAATAGCAATTCTCTTAGTGGCAAGTCGGCCTTCTCTCTGCTGAGATGACTCATTGGCCCTTGAGGAAGCAGCTCTTCTTCTCTTATCTGCAAGCATCGCTTCCCTCTCCTCAGAAAGTTCATTGGCTCTTGAGGAAGCAGTTCTTGTTCTCGTTTGCAAGCCTCGCTTCCCTCTCCTAAGGCCAGTCTCCCACGTCCAGATAATTTCGGTACCGGAAAAATCGGTACCAGAGTTATCCGTGTCCGTGTGCTCACGTGGCACATCAGTGTGGCACACGTGCGGCAGCCGTGTAGCGCCCGTGTGCCGACTGGGTACCACACCGACCGTGCAGGAGACAGTGCTACAGTAAGCGCTGTCCCCTGCTTTGGGTGCTGAAGCCGAAATTCATTCCTTCTTCCCAGCAGCGTTCGGTGGAAAAAAGGAATGAAAAATCATCGTTTTTTTAATTTTTTTTGCGGTTAAAATAAAGTTCCCGGGGGGGGGCGTGGCCTAGCAGCATGTGAGGAGGACGTGTGCTTGCAGAGCTCCTGCATGACCTAGTGAATTACTGCTGCTAAATCCCCACAGCACAGCCAGTAATTACACAGGCCAACAAAAAACAACTTTTTTTATGTTTCTTTGATGAAAATAGGCAAATATTACTAATTTTGGGTCGAGAAACTCAAATATACCCACAGAATTGTTTAATTAGCTCTCGTTTTTTAGATACACGCCATGGAAGTATGTGCTGTAGGTAGCGAGAAGAATTCATTACAAGAGTATAAATTGCACAGTACAGTACACATATTTAGTATCGCCGCGTCCGTAACGACCCAACCTATAAAACTGTCCCACTAGTTAACCCCTTCAGTAAACACCGTAAGAAAAAAAAAAAAAAAACGAGGCAAAAAACAACGCTTTATTACCATACCGCCGAACAAAAAGTGGAATAACACGCGATCAAAAAGATGGATATAAATAACCATGGTACCGCTGAAAACGTCATCTTGTCCCGCAAAAAACAAGCCGCCATACAGCATCATCAGCAAAAAAATAAAAAAGTTATAGTCCTCAGAATAAAGCGATGCCAAAATAATTATTTTTTCTATAAAATAGTTTTTATCGTATAAAAGCGCCAAAACATTAAAAAATGATATAAATGAGGTATCGCTGTAATCGTACTGACCCGACGAATAAAACTGCTTTATCAATTTTACCAAACGCAGAACGGTATAAAGAAATTCATGAATAGCTGGTTTTTGGTTATTCTGCCTCACAAAAAACGGAATAAAAAGTGATAAAAAATGGTCACGTGTCCGAAAATGTTACCAATAAAAACGTCAACTCGTCCCGCAAAAAACAAGACCTCACATGACTCTGTGGACCAAAATGTGGAAAAATTATAGGTCTCAAAATGCCACGTATATAAGTGCCACGTATTTAAGTGCCACGTATAAGTGCCACGTATTTAAGTGCCACGTATAAGCAAAGTAATGATGGTAAGCAGTCTTCACAAGTGGAGTAATTGGTCTTCTTTGGTTGGCAAATGTCACATAACCACACACGTAACAAAAATTGTTAACAATATTTGCACATTTACGAGGCATTTTCAAAGTGTAAATTCTCTCCACAAAATTACTGCAACAAGAGAAAGAGACTTCAATTAGTACAAACTATGCAGACACAATTTATAAAATGGCTGACATTGGTTCAACAGGTCTGTAATCAGGTTTACCAATACACATTTGTTGAAAATTCAAAATTTCCCTATTTTCCTGCATAATAATCTTAAATGACCTGTATCTCAGCAACAAGAGCTAATAATGATTTTTAAGTAACATATTCGTTTTTAGGATGCTAAAATTATTACAAACCAGCTATTTTCATTTCAGAAACATTTTCACTGTTGGCCAGTGTTATCTGTGGAGAGGCCCTGGGGACTGGTGGAGGTCCTCGGGCCATCGAGGGAGCATTCCAGGCGTGCAACATGCCGAAAAAAGGTCAAAGGAGGATTACAGGAGAGATGGCCTCTGGTTCCCAAGATGGCGCTGCTGCTTCAGCACATGCTCTGGCAGATGCAGAGACTGATAGTGCAGCCAGAAACAGAGAAGTAGCGGCTCGTCTGCAGCGATTTGCCCGAGTGGAGGAATTGGAGAAGGAATCTCCCCATGCAGTTGGAAAAGATCCGGACACAGGAGGAGAAGGTACAGAGCGGGGGATGAGTGAAGAGGGGGAGGAGGAGACTGAAAGTGCTGGAGGGCAGAGGAACCAGGAGGCCCTGGCTAGCTGGGGAGAGCTGGTGGAACAAAATAAGAAGCAGCTCACAGCGCTGAAGCTGCAGGTTCCTGCTGAGCCCACTATAAAGGACGTGCTGGTGGCTGTTATGCAGTGTGGATCAGCTATTACTAATGTGCTCACTCAGTTGGGCTTTTTACAGGAATCAATGCAAAATGTAAAACATGATCTTCACACAGTTAAGGACAGAACTGGGCAATTGGAAAAAAGAGTTGGTGTGGTTGAAAATACAGTTTCTGCGTCTGCGCAGCACAATAAGGAGATCACGAAAGATATTGCTGCGATTTGGAACAAAACGGATGATTTGGAGAACAGGTCCAGGCGCAATAATGTTCGCATTGTCGGTGTGCCAGAACGATGCGAGGGCAAAAATCCTACTACTTTTATTGAGACCTGGATAAAGGAGAAAGTTGGACCGGCCACTCTGACTCACTTGTACGCGGTGGAGCGCGCTCATAGAATTCCGACCCGTCCCCCTCCCCCCGGCCATCCACCAAGACCTATTTTGGCCAAAATACTTCACTACAGAGACAGAGACAACATTCTTCGGTTTTCAAGAGATCACCCTGAACTAACTATTGATGGTTCTAGAGTTTCATTTTATCCGGATTTTTCGCCGACAGTGCAGAAAATGAGAGCAAAATTTGTTGACATTAAAAAACGGCTGAGGGCTCTTGGCCTGAAATACTCAATGATGTTCCCGGCTAAATTGCGGGTCGAGGCTGGGAATAAATCTCATTTTTTTCTGGACGCTATGGAGGCAGCTGATTGGTTGGATCTGAATGAACAACATTTAAGAAGAGAGATGGAAGACCGCAGTGGGGAAAAGTGAACTTTTAGACATTTTAAGTTGTCTCTGTGCTCAGATGGTCACATTGTGCTGTGGGGTGTTATCCTGTAAAATGTGGGGGGCGAGATGGGAACTGAAACGCCTGGTGTTGGGGGTTTTATCTATACCAGAGTGGGATGAATCCAACACAATTTAAAGTTATGTTGGGATGGGTTGTTAGGAGGGTGGGAGGGAATGGGGGGGGTGTTAGGTCCTTTGATATGTGCACATATGTTAAAATAGGTTTGGCTAAGATTAACTGGATATTGTTTTGTATGACTGAAACTACTAGTTATGGGGGAAGTTAGGATTCTTAGTTGGAATGTTAGAGGGATGAAATCCCCAGTAAAAAGACAGGCAATTTTTTCTTTTATTGCGGATCATAAGCCAACGGTAATCTGTCTGCAGGAGACGCATCTTACCCGAGAGACACTCAATATTCTAGATAAGAGATGGATATTGGCGGGATATCACTCCACTTATTCCCAGTATTCCAGAGGGGTTAGTATACTAATTGGACGGGGTGCTCAGTTTTCATGTAATCAGGTGGTGGTGGACGAAGAGGGGCGGTTTGTTATTTTATGTTGTACCTTGTCTGCAGTTACAATGACACTCATATCTTTATATATTCCTCCGCCATATAGTAGTAAGATCATATATCAAATTCTTACTATTTTGAGAGGTTTTCCAGGGGTCCCATATTTAGTGGTGGGTGATTTCAATAACATTTTAGATGCCCATTGGGATAGAGGTAATCACGCACCTATAAAACCGGAAGGTAATTGCACACCATTTGGGGCGCTCCTGCGAGAACTAGCTTTAACTGATCTGTGGAGATGCAGGAATCCCGAGGTGTATCAGTATTCATGTTTTTCTCCTACTTTTACTTCTCTATCTCGTATCGATCTGGCCTTGGGGGATGGTCTCATGCTGGGGAAAATTAAAAATGTTGAATATTTGCCAAGGACAGTGTCGGACCATTCACCCCTGTCCATTGTGATCAAGGGGGATGACGTGGTGTCACGGGGTAGGCCTTTGTGGCGCTTAAATCCATTTTGGTTGCAGCTAGTGGATAAGACAGATATGTTCACCTCGGAATTACAGGAATTCCTTCAGTTTAATGAGAACTCAGCCTCTAGTCTGGTGGTGTGGGAGACTCTGAAGGCATACTTGCGTGGTATGTTTATTCGCGAGATTTCAAAGATTAAGTCTAGTTCAAGACAAAAATCTAAACTTGTACTTCAGGAGTTGGAGGCTGCAGAGGGGGCTTTCTCAATGCAGGTCACCCCTAACACACAGAGGAGACTTAGGGATGCTCAGTCACGAGTGACCAAAATGACTCTAGAGGCGGCCGCGCAGAAACGTATGTTCCAATCAACCCAATTCTTTGAAAGTGCAGAGAGTGTGGGGCACCTACTCTCGGTTATAACGTCAGCACAAAAAGGGTCCTCGTTCATACCTGGGCTCAGTGGTGGGGATGGGACACTTATTACGGATTCACCGGGAATTCTAAGGATTTTGAGGGCCTTTTACACTAACTTGTATTCCTCTCATTTTGGGGCTTCCACGGAAGAGCTTGCGGACTTTTTAGAAGCCGCCAGGCTCCCGCAACTTTCTGATGCGGATAGAGCTTTGTTAGATGAACCTTTGGGTTTAGATGAGCTTGAAGAGGCTCTGAACACTATTTCTAATAACAAATCACCGGGGGTAATGGCATACCAGTGGAGGTCTATAAAAAATATAAGTCGGTTCTACTCCCAATATTATTGACTACACTTAATGATAGCCTCGGGCTTGGGGTCCTTCCGCCTTCTATGCGGGAAGCTATTATTACTGTCTTACCAAAAAAAGATAGGGATCCTACCCTCCCGGCCTCGTATAGACCAATTTCCCTTCTGACAGTAGATATTAAGCTATTAGCAAAGGTGTTGGCCATTCGTCTTTCAAAAGTCGTGGAATCTCTAATACACTCGGATCAGACGGGATTCATGCCTCATAAGTCAACGGCCCTAAATGTTAGAAGACTATATCTCAATATGCAAGTGGGGGCAGACAATGTGGGGAGGAGGGCAGTTCTGTCCCTTGATGCCGCTAAGGCGTTTGACAGCGTGGAATGGAAATACCTGTTTGCTACGCTTCAGTGCATGGGTTTTGGTCCAGGCTTTATTGGTTGGATTAAGCTTTTGTACTCAGAACCGTCAGCAAGAATACGAGCAAATGGACTGCTGTCTGAGTCCTTCAATCTGTATAGGGGTACGAGGCAAGGTTGTCCTCTGTCTCCGCTGCTTTTCGCCCTGGCGGTGGAGCCTTTGGCTTCAAGGATAAGGCTTAGCACAGAAATTGAAGGGTTTAGATACGGGACATTAGAGGAGAAAGTGGCTCTCTACGCCGATGACATTCTCCTGTTTTTGGCTGACTCTGACGAATCGCTCAATGGCGTAATGTCACTTTTTGCTGCGTTTGGGGCTATATCGGGTTTGGCCATAAATTGGGAAAAGTCTGCTATTTTACCATTAGACCCAACTGTGGTTAGAGCTCCACAGGTGCCAGTAGTGTCATGTTTTAAATACCTGGGTATTAATATATCAAACAACATATTAGCTTATGAACACTTAAATCTTTCCCCACTTGTGGCTAGGATTAAACAGAAGATTAAGGCCTGGGCTAAGTTACATTTGTCAATAGTTGGGAGAGTGAACCTGTTGAAAATGGTGATTATGCCTCAGCTTTTATATGTTCTTCATAACTCCCCAATTTGGCTTCCCCAAAATAGGTTCTTTAAAATTAATGCACTGTTTAGGGAACTTATATGGTTGAAAAAGGGTGCGAGAATTAAGTTAGAGCACTTACAAAGGAGTAAGGAGGAAGGAGGGTTGGCATTGCCTAACCCTTGGCTATATTTTTTATCTTCCCAGTGTCAACATCTGGCAAGTAGAGTGGAGGACACATCTGTGGAAATAGGGGGAGGTCGAGGGATTCTTCAGTTTCTCGGGGGTCGGGGTCCCCTATTGTCTAAGTTAGAGGCAAATAAATTTAAACCGTGGGTGTCTAAATTTCCGACGGTAATGCTTATGGTCAAAGTGTGGGGTAAAATTAAAAGTTTAAGGGGAATTACTGGGTTCACAAGGTATACCCCTATATGGGATAATCCATATCTGCCGCAATTGAGGACACTGAAGGGGTTTGCGCAATGGCGACGAGTGGGTATCTGGTGGCTCTCACAGCTGATAGATGGGGGTGTCTTTAAATCATTTGAGGACTTACGAAGGGAGTTCTCACTTCAGCATTCTATGTTTTATCAGTATTTACAAGTAAGACACGCTTATATAATGCAGACTCATATACACCCTATTATTATACATCATGATACTGTTATTAATAGGCTCGGTTTACAGGCATCTACAAGGGGACTAATTTCATTCGTGTACGGGGAGCTCCTCTCGAGGGCGCTATTAGGTCACCCGATGACTGCATTGGCGAAATGGGAACATCAAGTGGGGGGGATTTCGGTAGATCAATGGGAGTCAATAATGCAAATGATCCCTAAGTTGTCTCTCAGTGAGCCTAACCGTCTGTCTCAACTATATATCCTTTATAGGGTTTATAGGACTCCTAAGTGGCTGTTTGATTTAGGTCTAAGGCCAAATTCAAAATGTCCCAAGTGTACGCTCGATAATGCAGATATCCTACATATGTTCTGGACGTGTCCCTGTATACAAATATTCTGGATTATGGTTCTCAACTTAATATATATGGCCACAGAGCAGGATATTCCCAGAGATCCTATTGTCTGTGTGCTTGGATATGTTGAGGAGGCGGGAGGAGATGATCATTCACAAATAGCTGTTGCCAGAATGCTTTTTACTGCTAGAAAATTAATAGCATATCACTGGATCTCAGATAAAGTTCCCACGAGGAAGGAGTATGTAAATAAGCTAAACCTCATACTATGCAGAGAGAAGGCCATTTATCTTAAACGGGGTAGACCGGCAGTGTTTGAGAAAATTTGGGCAGGATGGTTGAATGTTCCAGGCTTACCGTCTGTAAGTTTATTCTCGTGATACCATGTTTATATCACCCTGAAAGTGATTTAGTTGTACTCCATGACTGGTGCCTTGGGATATGTGCCTTATCTATGTCTGTATTTTTCTTGTGATATATTTTATCATTGGACCAGGGTTGGGGGGGGGGGGGGGGGGGGGGGGGAGTTGTTGGGAATGGGAAAAGACTGTGGGGTATTTTGGAAAAAATTCTGTTATGTTCTGAAAACTTTAATAAAAAATATCTGATTTAAAAAAAATAAAGTTCCCGGTAACCTCCCCCCTCCAAACCCCCTCCCACCCCCTGTGCCCCCACCCGTTAGAAATAAAATACTCACCCAGCTCCCTCGATGCTTCCTCTCAGCGTCGCAGCTTGTCCTGTATGAGCGGTCACATGGTGCCGCTCATTACAGTGATGAATATGCGGCTCCACCCCTACTGTCAGCGTGCGCCTTGATTGGTGCTCTCACTTGTCCACCAGGACCCCCCACCAACTCTGAGAAAGGTGATCCCAGAGCATGAGTTCTAGTGTGCATGCTCAACCTCTGCTCCATTCGCATCTAATGGTCTAAGGGAGGTAACAGCTCTGCTAGACCCACAGAAGTAAATTAAACAGTGGTTGTGCATTAAGGCTACGACCACACTGCGTTAACAGCAGCCCGTTCAGCACATACGTTAACGGACTGCTGTTAACGCAAGTGCCGGTATGGCAGCCTGCTGCACAGATAGAGCATCTGCTAGCTCTATCTGCGCTAGCAGTGACGGACCCGGAAACGCTGAAGCCCGCGTCTCGGGTCCGTCACTCAATGACGGCACATCGCTAGCGCACGCCCATTGTGGGCGTGCGCTAGCGATGCGTCCGACATTGCATTCAATGGCGGCTTTAACGGACTACGTTACACCACGTTATGCCGCGGTGTAACGTAGTCCGTTTAACGGAGTCACTGAACGCAATGTGAACCCAGCCTAATACTATCACTCCATTCAAAGAGGTATGTGTTTTGTGGGATATTATACAATTAAACCTAACATAAAATTGTAAATACAAATAGTAAAGGTTGAAAGACATAATTTTCAGACCCAGAATAGAATTGTGAGCTACAGGGTAACTGTATTTTCAAGTAACTTTTCAGAATGAGCTGTGGTGTGTGTAAATGAGGAATAACACTACATCTGGCCAATATATGACTTGTATCCTGAAGTTTCAACAGATTCCCATCTGTAGACTTTATTTCTAATTTGCAATTGACTCTGAGCTGGTGGGAGAAGACTAGCTGCTGTGATGTCTGCAAAACACTGCACAGGGAGGGATTCCTGCTGTTAAATTCTTAGTTAGCTTACAAAGAGAGGCAGCAGCAACCTGGAGGAAAATATACGGCAATACTGAGATGTGTAGATATGAATCCAACTCTGGGATGGGGTAAAAGACTTGTTTGAAAGCTCGGCACAATCTTTCCTTGTCTCTTTCAGCTCCTCACCTTTCTACTCTCCAAAAAGTATAATAGGAGGTGTAGATTGACACCATCTGTCATCTGTGTTGAGCAAGAAAGAATTCAGATGTTTTTACGGAGTAAATGGTGAGTTCACAAAGCAGGCCAGGGGACAAAGTGGAGAAAGAAGCAGATTCTTCTAATAAAATATATTATAAAGTTGCTTATATTCACTTGTGTCATTGACTTATGCATTAATTGAAAGCACAGATCCAATTTAAATTGCTATTTTAAGTATGATGCCATGAGATTCACACGGCATTTCAGAGAAAACAGGTTTAAAAAGCCATTCCAGGACCATGCATCTAGACGACCCATCCAAGAGGCCAATCCCTAGCGACCTCTCTCCGTACTGCTTCAAAAGACGGACAAGTCTCTCCCCACACACACATTAGGATAGACCTGTTAGTATAGGTGAGTGGGGCGAGAAGAAGCCGCCAGGGACCAGCATCTTGGCATATGACATCTATTGGCACATCTCAACTAGTCATCCTAGCCGCATCACTCCCTCTCATTTTTAAACTTATGTTTTCTGGGAGACATTGCAAAGTTTCAGACTAACACCATGATCACACTATCAGTATTTTAATCATTATTTGTAAGTATTTGCGGTGTTGGGGTTAGGGTGGTGTTGGGGTTATGGTTGTGGTTAAAGTTGGGATTAGGGTTACAGCTGTTTTAGGGTTGGAGTTAGAAGTAGGAGGTTTCCACTGTTTGGGCACATCAGGGGTCTCCAAATGCGACATGGCCCCCGCCATCTATTTCAGACAATTTTGGGTTCAAAAAGTCAAACGGTGCTCCCTTCCTTCTGAGTCCTGCCATGCGCCCAAACAGTGGCTTTCCCCCACGTACATGGTATCAGCGTACTCAGGAGAAATTGCACAACAAATATTGTGGTCCATTTTCTCCTGATACCCATGTGAAAACAAAAAGGTTTGGGTCTAAAGTAAATTTTTTGTGAAGAAAGTTAAATGTTAATTTTTTCCTTCCACATTGCTTTAGTTCTCGTGAAGCACCTGAAGGATTAATAAACTTCATGAATATGGTTGTGAGCACCTTGAGGGATGCAGTTTTTAGAATCGTGTCACTTCTGGGTATTTTCTGTCATATTGACCCCCAAACTCACTTCAAATGTGAGGTGGTCAATAAAAAAATGGTTTTGTTAATTTTGTTGGAAAAATGAGAAATCACTGGTCAACTTTTAACCCTTATAACTTCCTACCAAAAAAAATGATGTTTCCAAAATTGTGCTGATGTAAAGTAGACATGTAGGAAAAGTATTTATTAACTATTTTGTGCGATATGACTCTCTGATTTAAGGGCACAAAAATTAAAAGTTTAAAAATTGCTAAATTTTCAATATTGAAGAAATTTTACCACTAACATGAAGTGGTCCAGAGCTATAACCACATAAAGTAACAGTGGTCAGAATTGTAAAATTTGGCTTGGTCATTAAGGTGAAAATTGGCTCGGTCACTAAGGGGTTAAAATACTGACCAAATATTGAGAGTGAGAAAGTGGTGTAAAAACATACCCAAATGCAATAATGCAGCTAGTGTCTGTTCACACCACCTGATTGGGCAACATACATCTGATGTCAGGTTCCTTTTAAAACCAGGACTTTTCTCATCAGATTTAATATCTGCTGTGGTAGTATCTACTAATTACATTTTTAGTATTACAGAAAAAAACAGCATTAAGAAAGTAAAGGAAAATTAATACTTAATGATTTATGTCATAGAATATATATATGCAAGAAAAAGAGGAAGAGGAAGAACTATTACTTACTGATCAGCGTTGGTATAAATGGGTTTGTTCTCCAACTTATATAGTTTGTCTATATCATGTTGCTATAATAATACAAATAATTGATATAAATCAGATTTATCAATATATCTAAATACATGATAAATTCATAGAAAAGGGTTTGTCCACTGGTGAACACATTTTTAATGCCAAGGGATGGTCGGGGAGGTAAGTATGCTTTCTTTCTAATTCTACTCAGCACACTGAGGGCATTAGAAGTGGTTGTCCAGTGGCCAAGCAACCCTTGTAATGTCCCACCCCAAATATATTGTACGGTACCTTTAATATTGAGACATTGGCAATCCGATCCAAAGGACTCATCAACTCAGGTTCAATGAACAAATCTTTTTTTCCAGGCAGCTGTAAGTAAAATATAAACATAAATGTTAAAACTGGGGCACATGTTATAACAAACGATGAATTCGAGGATAAAACATATAACATAGGGCCATCTTAGATAATCTGTAAAACTGTCAAAATCTAACTTACTGATAATGAGACCGCTTTCTGTTTTTTTTTCCTACATAAAGAATATATGAAGGGAGCCACACATATGCCCTCAAAATACCCAATACAAAAAAAGGAAAAATGGATGGATTAAAAAATGCTGGCCTAAGTGGTCAATGGGGTCAGTGTACATGGCTATACTGCGCAGAAATACATAGAAATACTTCTCGCTCTGCCAAATGGAAGACGATGCTTAAAACAGCCCAATGAATGAAGGAGAATGAACTGTAATGGACATTGGAACATCGGGTTAGGAGCCAACGTAACTCCAACCACATTTTTGTTTGAGAAACGGTATAACAATAAGGGGAGAGTCACACAGCCTTACAACTCGGACGGGGATGGCAACGCAATGCTGGGACTGACCGTCAGCTCTCCTGACAGGAGTGTGAAAGCATGCATTTCTATGTCATGCTCGGGTAGGGAGAGCTATCAGACAGGGATCACAAAGCAATGCTGGGACTGACAGTCAGCTCTCCTGACAGGAGTGTGAATGCATGCATTTCTATGTCATGCTCGGGTAGGGAGAGCCGACGACCAGTCTGAGCATTGTGTTGCGATCCCCGTCCGAGTTAAATGGCCGTTAGATTCCCCTCTCAAGAACAGATCTGTAAGGTCTCACGAGCACATCTTATTGACCTAGTGGTCCTATAGTAAGACTTGATACTGCAAGAACCCCAGAATGCCCCATGGCACTGCCAGACACGGCCCCTTTGTACTGTGCTTCATCACACTACCAAGCCCAGTGGCTTATTTTCAGGGACAGGCTTGCAATAAACAAGGGGGATGGATGGGGATGAATCTTCCCCTGGACCTCCTAAATTATCACAGTAGCAAGATTTTTCCAAATCTCATAAACATGTTCTAGGAAACATCTGCAGTGGGAAATAGTATGTGGTGTGGAGCAACATACAGCATGAAAGCAGAACATTTACAGCTCTGCCGCATCAAAATTTGCTTGTAAAATGTGTAGTTGTAGAGAAAAATGTGTACAGAAGAATGTGCCTTACACGCAGGCTATAGATCACTGTTACATGCATTATTGTATCTCAGTGCTCCCCAACTCCGATCCTCGAGCCACCGGTGGGTCATGGTTTTCAGGACTTCCTTAGTATTGCCAAGTTGATAATTCCATTACCTACACAGGCAATAATTCCATCACCTGGGGAATACTAAGGAAATCCAGAAAATGTGACCTGTTGTGGCTTTTGAGGATTGTAGCTGGTCAACACTGGTCCATAGTCTATCCATGAAGTGCTGGATGAAGACTGTTCTATAACATAGGCTACATCCAGGGACGTATTATTTTCAGCAAGTAAATGAAGGTATGACGAGTGAAGCCATCTCATTGTATTAGACACCGACCTGCTCCAGAAGATAGATAAGCTGGTCTCGTGCCACCCTCTTCAGTATGGTGAAGTCAGGAAGCTCTGGAGCATCGAGCCGTTCTGATGCCATCGCTTCCCTCTCTTTCTAGCCCACCTAAAAGACCAACAATAAGTTAACAATTCCTATCTGCACAAACAGTTATTTTTTTAGTCTAATTACACTTTGCACTTGATATGTCAAGTAGTGAAGGTTCAATTCCTACTACATGGCCAGTGTTATATACTGCGTGGCCTGTGTTATATACTGCGTGGCCTGTGTTATATACTGCGCGGCCTGTGTTATATACTGCGTGGCCTGTGTTATATACTGCGTGGCCTGTGTTATATACTGCGTGGCCTGTGTTATATACTGCGTGGCCTGTGTTATATACTGCGTGGCCTGTGTTATATACTGCGTGGCCTGTGTTATATACTGCGTGGCCTGTGTTATATACTGCGTGGGCTGTGTTATATACTGCGTGGCCACTGTTATATATTGCGTGGCCTGTATTAATGCATCGGATATTCTACAATATGTATGTATATAGCAGCCACATAGTATATAGCACAGGCCACGTACTGTGTCTGCTATATACTACATGGCTCCTATATACTACGTGGCCTGTGCTATATAGTATGTGGCTGCTATATACAGTACATACATACATATTCTAGAATACCCGATGCATTAGAATCGGGCCACCATCTAGTGTATTTTATATCTGGGGAATCTAAATTACAAGCCCTACGGCCAGCACTGTAACTATGAAACCGGTCAGCCAACTTTGCCCGTATCCTACATGGTTATTTTGGAATATGGGAGCAGTAGATTTATTACTACATAAGTCCATCATTTCCTTAATTTTAGCAGCACATGATACATTATTTTACTATCGTCGTGGCCAAATATCGGTGCTGGCAGTGACTTGTGGAGCGTTTTGCCTCTCTATACTGAGCATACTTGGCCAGGCTCTGACACACGGCTACCAACTTAATTGTTTTTTTTATGGACAATTTATCAAAAATAATGGCCGGCCAACTTTTTTTTACAGACACATTAGAAAACCGTAATAAATCATTTTGATTACCAGTGACACATGTATATAGCCCATAATTCTGATATGTAGACGTCAGCTGCATTCACTGCAAAATGGTGATAATTACAATCATAATATTGCAGCTTTTTTCCATGCAGGGTACAGTACAATGTACCCTATGGAAAACAGGAACCACTGTGCACACGATCCTGAATTTCCAAAAAAAAGCCGCGCTGAATAGCTGCGGGAAAAAAGAAGGAGCATGTCACTTCTTTGTGCGAAACTGCAGCGGTTCTGCACCCATAGACCTCCATTGTGAGGTCAAACCCGCAGTAAAACCCGCAGATCAAAAATATATCTGCGGGTTTTATTGCGGTTTGTGGTGCAGAACCGCTGCAGCAGGAAGTGCGGGGAAGCGGCCGGAAGTGCGTGGGCGGAAGTGCTTGGGCGGAGAGACATGGAGGCGTACCGTCGCATGGGGATCGATGTCGGGCGTCTGATTGATTTGGTATGTGTGTGTGTGTCTCTGTGTGTGTGTGTGTGTGTGTGTGTGTGTGTGTGTGTGTGTGTGTGTGTGTGTGTGTGTGTGTGTATGCGTGTGTGTGTGTGTGTGTGTGTATGTGTCCCCATGCGACGCTAGTGTCTCCATTGTGCTAAGTCGCCGTATGGGACTACTACTCCCATCCGGTATTAGGATGGGAGAGTTGTCCCTGTGTCCGGCGACTTAGCACAGTTGTAAAGTTACACAAAACACCTACACACAATACACATACATGACACACAGTACAGTACATACAACACATAACACAGAGTATATACTCACCAACAGCACACTTGTAGGCGAAGCCCTCGATCCTCCAGGGAAAAATCCCAAAATAAAAAATCAAATTCATACTCCCTGTCCGCAGAATCCATAAAACGAGTGTCCCACGCCGATCGGCTGCTCTCCGGCGATACACTGCCAGGAGCGAAGCTCCTAGCAGTGTATCGCGTACTGTTCCGGAGTTCAATGGCTCCGGCGTCTCAGTTAACAGCAGTACAGCTGCGTTGAACTTTCCCACGCAGCACTGCCGTTAAGCGAGAGTGCCGGGGTCAATGACCGCCGGCAAACTCGCTCGCGCATGCGCAATGACACACCGACAGGAACTATGGCTCCTGTCAGTGTGTTATACGTTATATATATGTGTGATACGTGGCACTGAAATACGTGATACGTGGCACTTAAATACGTGATACGTGGCACTTAAATACGTGATACGTGGCACTGAAATACGTGATACGTGGCACTGAAATACGTGATACGTGGCACTTAAATACGTGGCAGTTAAATACGTGGCAGTTAAATACGTGGCACTTTAATACGTGGCACTTTAATACGTGATACGTGGCACTTAAATACGTGGCACTGAAATACGTGGCAGTTAAATACGTGGCAGTTAAATACGTGGCAGTTAAATACGTGGCAGTTAAATACGTGGCAGTTAAATACGTGGCAGTTAAATACGTGGCAGTTAAATACGTGGCAGTTAAATACGTGGCAGTTAAATACGTGGCAGTTAAATACGTGGCACTGAAATACGTGGCACTG
Organism: Ranitomeya variabilis; assembly: GCF_051348905.1. Taxonomy (NCBI): domain Eukaryota; kingdom Metazoa; phylum Chordata; class Amphibia; order Anura; family Dendrobatidae; genus Ranitomeya; species Ranitomeya variabilis. The sequence continues at coordinate 175,142,556 of NC_135236.1, read as the reverse complement.
AAATACGTGGCACTGAAATACGTGGCACTGAAATACGTGGCACTTAAATACGTGGCACTTAAATACGTGGCACTTAAATACGTGGCACTTAAATACGTGGCACTTAAATACGTGGCACTTAGGCTATGTTCACATTTGCGTTGTGCGCCGCAGCGTCGGCGCCGCAACACACAACGCAAACAAAAACGCAGCAAAACGCATGCACAACGCTGCGTTTTGCGCCGCATGCGTCCTTTTTTGATTGATTTTGGACGCAGCAAAAATGCAACTTGCTGCGTCCTCTGCGCCCGGATGCGTGCGCTGCAGTGACGCATGCGGCGCAAAACGCAAGTGCGACGCATGTCCATGCGCCCCCATGTTAAATATAGGGGCGCATGACGCATGCGGCGACGCTGCGGCGCAGACCGCAAATGTGAACGTAGACTTAAATAGCTGGATAGAGCTGGATCCGCGGGCTGTGATCTGGCCTACGCTCAGCACTCTGCAGAGCGCTGTCATTCAAAACACGTCCACTCATTTTGGTGTTTAGTCCCAAAATGGAGGATGGAAGAAGAAAAGGGTTGGACAAGGAAATGACATCATTTCTTTTTTTTTTTTCCCCCACTGCAGTTAAAGCTTTATTTGTGTCAAACACAGACAATCTGCAGAGAAAACTGCATAAAAAAACGCATCAAAAAACGCATCAAAAACCGCATCAAAAACCGCACCAAAAACCGCACCAAAAACGCACCTGCGTTTTCTGCCAAGAGCTGCAGTTTTAGTCCTCAAAAAAAAGGATTGAAATCAGGAACGTGTGAACATACCCTTAGAGTCGTCAGCTTAAAAAAAAAAATCTTCTTTTCCACAAACAAGGAAAAAAGTGCTCTATTTTTCAGACTGTCCAGGACTCTCTGGCAGCTCTGCCCAGACATTGCAATGCCAACATCAACACTGTGGCTTGGATTATTTTAAAATGTGATCAGTAATAGATCATTAATGTTTCGACCTATTTCTCTCTTCATTTTCCATACACAATCTTCCCTGCAGTCACATCCTGTGATCTTTGGCTTTGGTGATAATAAATTTTAACATACAGTTTATAATAACACTGCACAGAAATAAGAATCTAGGTCTCTGATTTTTATTGCCCTCCTTTATTAGAAATATTGGAAACATTTACAGGGATTCCCTTATTGCTAATATGTTGGGGATCAATGGTGCGACTAGTCTGATTTCCTGTCAGTGCATTGAGAAAGCTTAGTGTTGTCCTTAAAGAGGTTGTCCAGTACTCTAAGGCCGGCGTCACACTAGCGAGTTTTACGGACGTAAGAGCGCATAAAATACGTCCGTAAAACACGCCTAACAAACGGCACAATTATTCCCAATGGGTCAGGTCCTATCAGCCGTATATAACGCATCCGTAATATACGGCTTTCTACGGCCGTACAAAATCGCAGCATGCTGCGTTTGTCAGCGTATTGCGCAAAAAATACGCCAATGAAAGTCTATGGGGGCGAGAAAAATACGGATTCCACACGGACCAGCAGTGTGACCTGCGAGAAATACGCAGCGGTGTTAGTGAAAAGCCGGTAATTCAATTGCCGGCTTTTCATTTCTCCTTCCCCAACCCGACATGATATGAGACATGGTTTACATACAGTAAACCATCTCATATCCCCTTTTTTTTTTGCATATTCCACACTACTAATGTTAGTAGTGTGTATGTGCAAAATTTGGGCGCTGTAGCTGCTAAAATAAAGGGTTAAATCGCGGAAAAAATTGTCGTGAGCTCCCGCGCAATTTTCTCCGCCAGAGTGGTAAAGCCAGTGACTGAGGGCAGATATTAATAGCCTAGAGAGGGTCCATGGTTATTGGCCCCCCCTGGCTACAAACATCTGCCCCCAGCCTCCCCAGAAAAGCACATCTGGAAGATGCGCCTATTCTGGCACTTGGCCACTCTCTTCCCACTCCCTGTAGCGGTGGGATATGGGGTAATGAAGGGTTAATGTCACCTTGCTATTGTAAGGTGACATTAAGCCAGATTAATAATGGAGAGGCGTCAATTATGTCACCTATCTGTACTTACATTGAGTTGCGGTGAGGCGCCCTCTGGTGGATGTTCTCATGAACTGCAGCCTTGGAAAAGTTCCCACGCTCGAGTTCATATGAGTTCATCCAGCAGAGGGCGCCTCACCGCGACTCAATGTAAGTACAGATCACCCAGCTTTCCTTTCAGCACCCGGGGTTTTTACAGCCACGAGCAGTGCTTTAACGCAGCTCCTGGCTGTAAAATGATTTAACCCCTTCAGATGGATTTCGTTCGTGGGACCTGACAGTTCATCCGAAGGTATGTATATTGTTGGTTTATTATTTTGCCAAGCGAGGGTCTTCCGGATGGATTGAGAGAGCAATAAAATACTAAAACAACCTGTTTGTTTATTTCATTAAAATACTCAAGCTACTTACCAGGTAGCGGTGTTTTTCAGGAGTCCATGACAGCACTAACGAGAGAGGGGATCCGCCCTTCAGGGACAGGAAACCTACAGAGATAAAAGGGCGGCACCTCTCTCCCGCATCAGTTGGATTACAGAGCATGAGAGGACCTCCATTGATTAGTAACATATAAATATCTAACACATTTCACCTTGTGACTAATTTTTAGAAAATTAATATATATGAGAATATATTTATCGTGATGAAAGCCATACCAGTAGAAAGGGAGGGAATATAGGAGTGCTGTCATGGACTCCTGAAAAACACCGCTACCTGGTAAGTAGCTTGAGTATTTATTCAGTCGTCATGACAGCACTAACGAGAGAATTACAGAGAAAAGAGTATTAGGGCGGGACTACTGCTTCCAGCACCCTTCTACCAAATGTGAGATCGCTGGAGCCACCAAGATCTAATCTATAATGATTAAAGAAAGTAGACGGAGATGACCATGTGGCCGCCTTACATATATCCTCAATCGACACCTCCGACCTCTCCGCCCAGGAAGTCGCCATGGCACGGGTGGAATGAGCTCTTACGCCTTCCGGGACTTCTAGGCCACCTGCTGAATAAGCCAAAGAAATTGCCTTCCTAATCCATCTACCTAAGGTGTTCTTGGATACTCTAAACCCTTTCCTGACTCCCTGATAGGATATAAACAAGGAATTATCTTTTTTCCAGGGATCTGTTAAAGAAATATATTTAAGAAGGCATCTTTTGACATCCAATGTATGGAGTTTGAGTTCCTTTGGGTTTTTAGGATTAGTAAGATAAGTCTGTGGAACTTTGACGCTACCTTCGGAAGATAGAGGGGATCAGTTCTTAATACTACCCTATCTTCTCTAATCTGCATATATGGAGTCAGTCTAGAGAGGGCCTGTAAATCACTAACTCTCCTAGCCGACGTAAGAGCAACCAAGAGAGCTGTTTTTAAGGACAGGATCTTTATAGAAGCAGATTCTAAAGGCTCAAAGGGGGGTTCCGTTAACGCTGAGAGGACCAGGTTTAAGTCCCACGGGGCTAGTCTTTTCTTAACGATGGGTCTTGATCTAGCCGCCGCTTTAATAAAACGAGCAATCCAATAATTTTTAGCTAATCCACAATTATACAATGCGCCTAAGGCTGAAACTTGGACTCTAAGGGTGCTTGTAGCTAGCCCCATCTCTAAGCCTCTCTGCAGGAACTCCAAGATTTTTGGAATATTAGCTTTCTGACTCAAAACTGATCCTGAAACCGACAGGAATTTTCTCCAGATTCTAACATAAATATTTGTCGTGGAATCTTTTCTACTTTTTAATAGGGTATTAATAAGTCCATCTGAAAACCCCTTTTTCTTTAGCAATGACCCTTCAAATCCCACGCCGTCAGATGTAAACTGGCCACTCGTGGATGGAAGATTGGACCCTGTGAGAGGAGGTCTGGGAGTTCTGGGAGAATCCACGGTTGAGAAATGGACATTTTCCTCAGCCAAGGAAACCACGGCCTCCTGGGCCAGAACGGCGCTATCAGGATTACATGAGCTCTGTCCTCCCGAATCTTCCTGAGAACAACCGGAATCAAGTTCAATGGGGGAAAGGCGTAAGCTATATCGAAGTGCCATGGAATTAGGAGGGCATCTACTGCATCCGGATTGTCTCTGGGGTTTAGGGAACAAAACCGGCGACATTTTTTGTTTTCTTTGTTGGCGAAGAGGTCTATCTGTGGGCACCCCCAACGACGGGTGATTTGATCGAAGATGGCCTGATTGAGAACCCAATCTCCTTGCCCGAGCTTCCTGCGACTTAGAAAGTCGGCCATGACGTTGTGTTTCCCTTTTATATGCAGTGATGTGAGCGACAGAAGATGATTTTCGGCTATCTGTAAGATACGACCCGCCACTTCCATTAAGGATCTGGATCGGGTTCCCCCTTGGTGGTTAATGTAAGCTACAGTTACCTGATTGTCTGAGAATAGCCTGACGTGATGGCCCTGTAAGGACATAAGGAAATGGCTCAGAGCTCGTTCTACGGCCAATAGCTCTTTAAGGTTAGATGACAAATCCTGTTCGGAACGTGACCAAACCCCCTGGACCCACATATCACCCATATGCGCCCCCCATCCTTTGGGACTAGCATCTGTGGTCACTACACGTGATATATGGTTTACCCAGGGAACCCCCTTACGTAGGTTTGGAGTGTGTAACCACCAACGCAAGGACTGAATAGTGGAATCAGACAAGAAAAAAGAACTATCTAAGTGACCCTCTAACAGACGAGTGTTGTACAAAACCTCCCACTGTAGGACCCTGGTGTGGTACTGGGCCCAAAGTACCGCCGGGATACACGACGTGAGTGAGCCTAGCAGTGACATTGCTCCCCTCAATGTTACTAATGGATTGTTAGTCACTTTGAGTATCTGTCGTTGGATTTTTTCTAGCTTAGCATCAGGTAGACGGCATTCTTGTAACTTTGAGTCTAATATGAGACCCAGGAATTCTTGAACCTCTAAAGGCTGTAACCGTGATTTTTTAAAATTAATTATCCAACCCAACCCCTGCAAGGCTGTAATTACTTTGTGAAGTTGGGACGTGCAGTGTGATTGAGAGTTTCCTATTATTAATAGGTCATCCAGATATGGAACTATGAGAATATTCTGCTCATGGAAATGTGCCATGACCTCTACCATTATCTTCGTGAACACCCTAGGGGCCACTGCAACGCCAAAGGGGAGCGCTCTATATTGGAAGTGTTTAACCGATTCCCCTAAGAGGACTGCAACTCTTAAATAGCGCTGGTGTTCTACGTGTATGGGGACATGATAATATGCGTCTTTAAGATCTAAGACGACCATAAAACACCTGTCAAACAATAACTTTATTGCGGATTTGACCGACTCCATTTTAAATGATGGGATCCACAAAAACCTGTTTAGGCCCTTAAGGTTTATAATGGTACGAAAAGTATTATCTGGCTTTTTAATCAAAAAGAGGGGAGAATAGAATCCTTTACCCCTTTGTACTTCAGGAACCTCCACCAAAACGCCTTTCTGTTGGAGTTCCTGGACCTCAGTTTCTAACGCCAGCTGTTCTGCAGGAGAAGAACGCACCGGAGTTACTAGAAATCTATCGACAGGAGTGATCTGAAAGTCAAACTTTAGCCCAACTTCAACAATGTTCAGGATCCACGGGCTATTAGAAATATTACGCCAGGCCGGATAGAAGGCTAGAAGCCTGCCTCCTACCCGGTCCGCCAGTCATTGTGGCTTCCTGTTGTCTCGAAAGGAATTAAACATGTAGCCTCTACCTCTCTTTTTATTGGTGTCATATCTGGGCTTTTCTCTATTCGGTCTTGTTCGGTCAAACCACCTTCTGTTAGTACCTCGTCTGTAAGTGGGTCTACCGAGGTAGGGAAAGCGTTTCTTACTATCCCCCGCTTTTTCTAACAATTCATCTAGAATCGGACCGAATAAGTGCGCCCCTTCGCACGGAATGCTGCATAATTTGGATCTGGCCTGCATGTCCCCTTGCCAACATTTCAGCCAGATTGCTCTACGGGCTGAATTAGAAAGTGCGGCCGACCTGGCTGCCAACTTGACCGAGTCCGCTGAAGCATCGGCCAGATAAGCCGCAGCCCCCTGAATCATAGAGAGGGAGGATAACATTTCGTTTCTCGGGGTTTTGTTTTTCAGCTGATCTTCCAGGCTATCCAACCATACCATCAAAGAGCGTGCTGTACAGGTGGCTGCGATTGACGGTCTGAGAGCCCCTGCTGAAGTCTCCCAAGCTCCCTTGAGAAACACATCAGCCCTCCTGTCAAGTGGATCCTTTAAAGTTCCCAGATCCTCAAATGGCAGAGAGGATTTCTTGGAAGCCTTAGCTACGGCTGCATCAAGTTTCGGGGCTTTATCCCATGTCGCTGATGCGGATTCTTCGAATGGATACTTCCGTTTAAAGGATGGAGGAAGAGGACCTTTCCTTTCCGGTTTTTTCCATTCTCTGGAAATTAGGGAGCTAACTTTCTCTACCACCGGAAAGCATCGCCGGGATTTACGGTCCAACCCTTTGAACATCACGTCTTGCATGGATTTTTCTGTCGGCGTTTGTTCAATTCCAATTGTGTTATTTACCGCCTTTACAAGGCGGTCTATCCGGTCAAATGAAAAACAAGAATGCCCGTACTCAGTGTCCGAGGATGATACTGATGTTTGAGAAGCTTCTGACTTCAGATCTCCTAAGTCACTGTCCTCACGTGAACTTGGGGATCCCGGCTCTATTCTTTTAGACCCCTTACTATGAGACTGGGATCTTGATGAGCTTCTAATTTCCTGTCTGACAATCTGTCTTAGGCTAGCAGCGAAATCTGGCGTCTCCTCCGCTATTAAACGCTGGATACACGGACCACATAGTTTTTTAAAGTAATCATCCGGGAGAGGAATGCCACATTCCGTACACTCCTTGTGCTTAGACTTAGAGGACCGTTTTTTTCCCTGATTCAAAAAAAGGGAAAATAAGGGGAGACACAAATCACTAAGTGAACTTTCCGATGATCACTTACCCCTATAGTGTCTGAGTGGTACCGAAGATTGCGGGGGGACCCTCTCCACCGAAGCAACATCCATACGGCTTGAGGACTTTCCGGCTTTAGAAGATAGATCAGCTCTACCTCCAGGACGACTACTGCCACTAGAACGTCGCTGGGTGTTCGCTGCATGGGGCTTCTCCAGGGGTTGACACTGTTGCTCTGAAGGCAACGGATCCTGCTCCTGAGACTCCATTGTGAAAATGGAAGCGAAGCAAGAGGAAGCCGCAGCTGAATCATTAAATAGCCGGCCCCAAAGGTACCTCCCCCAGATGGGGGTCAGCAGGCCAATCCTGATGAACTGCCCGGTACATTACAGCATGTGGGAGGCCCCTCCTCCACGAGAACCACTACCAATGATACTCACACTGTCCCCCAGGAGAGCGCTGCCGTATCCAGCCCCTCCTTTGATAGAAAACCGCCACGAACGCTGTTTTCGGTAACTCCGACAGGGCGCCGCCATGTTTTTTCCCCCCGGCGCGGCCTATTGCGCATGCACCGCACGTCATCATTTGCTGCCGCTCCAGGCCCCGCCCCTTTCCGCGCGTCACTTCCGGTGCGCCCTGCAGCTTCCCAAACACCGCACGCAGCGCACAAGCCAGAGGGGACACCAACACCGCTGAGAACGCGCCGCAGCCGCCCACCCGAGCGCGGACCATAAGCGCTGGCTGATAGGGCACAGGTGACCCCTGTAACACTGTGCGGTCACGCAGCACAGAGGAAAAAAAAAAAAAAAAGAAAGCTACTCAGCTCTAGGGGCACTACCCCAGCTAAAGGGAGCCCCCAACACCCGCTATCAGAAGGAGGGCCTCCCACATAATACTTACCCGTACCTGCGGCGATGGGACACCGAAAGAGACAGCACTCCCCCTGAAGGCTGCTCCTGCTCTGCTGCTGCCTACCCCCACAGCCCTCTGTGGTGCGGCACTTCCAGCATCGCGATCAACACCGAGGAAGGGGACCTCCCGCCTCCAGGATCGGTGAGTCGGACCTGGGTCAAAATCTTCATTCTTCACCTTTCTTCCTAAAGGCATACTGCAGGGTCCCCTGTCAGGGACAGGAAACCAACTGATGCGGGAGAGAGGTGCCGCCCTTTTATCTCTGTAGGTTTCCTGTCCCTGAAGGGCGGATCCCCTCTCTCGTTAGTGCTGTCATGACGACTGAATAAATACTTTTTAATAACGTGTGTGTGTGTGTTTTTTAACCCTTTCAGACAATTGGATTAATAATGGATAGGTGACATAATTGACGCCTCTCCATTATTAATCTGGCTTAATGTCACCTTACAATAGCAAGGTGACATTAACCCTTCATTACCCCATATCCCACGGCTACACGGGAGTGGGAAGAGAGTGGCCAAGTGCCAGAATAGGCGCATCTTCCAGATGTGCTTTTCTGGGGAGGCTGGGGGCAGATGTTTGTAGCCAGGGGGGGGCCAATAACCATGGACCCTCTCCAGGCTATTAATATCTGCCCTCAGTCACTGGCTTTACCATTCTGGCGGAGAAAATTGCGCGGGAGCCCACGCCAATTTTTTCCGCAATTTAACCCTTTATTTTAGCAGCTACAGCACCCAAATTTTGCACATACACACTACTAACATTAGTAGTGTGGAATATGCAAAAAAAAAAGGGGATATGAGATGGTTTACTGTATGTAAACCATGTCTCATATCATGTCGGGTTTGTGAAGGAGAAATGAGAAGCCGGCAATTGATTTACCGGCCTTTCACATATATCGCGCTGAATTAAATATAAATACAGAATATATATATATGTGTCTCAATGATATATATATATATATATATATATATATATATATATATATATATATATACTTGCAAGCCTGCGAGAAAATATCGCAGTACGGATGCCATACGGATTACATACGGAGGATGCCATGCGCAAAATACGCTGACACACCCTGACTACGGATGACATACGGATCACTATTTTGGGAACATTTCTCCGTATTACGGCTGTAAAAAACGGACCATATTGTCTTACGCTGAGTGTGACGCCGGCCTAACACTGATGGCCTATCCTTAGGATAGGTCATCAATATCCGATCAATAGAGGTGCGATACTTAGCAGCCCCACCGATCAGCTGTTCTCGGTGACAGTGGTGGTCTGAATTTACCAGTTATGGAGCTGCACAGCGCAGGTCCGAATAGTGTATAGTGGGCGCAACCGGGTACTGCACATCCGCCACCTATTCAAATCAAAATGGGGGGGGGTGTACAGTACCTGGCCACGACCACTATTTCGTCAACGGAGCTGTGTTGTGCAGCTCCATAACTGGTCAGCTCAGACCGCCACTGTCACCGAGAACAGCTGATCCATAGGGGTGCTAAGTATTGCACCAGCACAGATCGGACATTGATGACCTATCCTAAGGATAGTCCATCAATGTTAAAGTACTGGACAACCTCTTTAAAGGTATAGTCACACAACGTTTTTTTTCAAATGAGTTTGGATTGGGTCTGTTCTAAAAGCCACCTGAAAAAAGTGTCAAAGTGCCCAAAAGAATGAACATACCTATCTCTATGTTCATATTTTCAGTCTTATGAACGTCTTCTAACCAATTCTGGGTTCCAAAGACGTCAAGGGATTAAAAAGAAGTGATCGGACCATTCTGCTCAGAAGACTATCTATACTGTACAATACAAGTCAGTGGGAAGGTGCAACCCATGCCCAATCATCTTTTTCTTAGCTATGTTTCAACATTTTTGCTTGAAAAAATTACAGAGGTTTCTTATTTTTTGAATGGAACTAAAAAAAAAGACCAAAACACAGACAGTAAAAAAAAAATTACCTCATAATGCTGGAAAAACGCTGAAAAAAAGCAAAGACCACCGTTAAAGGAAACGTAAACGCGGCCATATCGATCGTCAATGCCAATACTGGGTAAATGGTCGTTCACAAGACCGATCGCCAGCAACAAGCCGTACAGGGAGCGAGCGATCGGACCAACAACCCTCCTGACCCCGGGTCACTGACCGTACAATGATCAGCGCTCGGTATGGACACGAGTCTCAGGAGGGGTCGCTCAGTGGCCTGGATAGTCACTGATGATGATGATGATGGGGGACCCTGCGTGTATACAGGAGCGTGGGCTATTACTGCTGTGGGCACAAGGAGAGGACAGCGATGATACCGGGGGAGATGGGCAGTTGTCAATAGCAACCAGATTTCATAAGAGACCTGCTTGTTGCTACGGGCGACTGCTCCCCGCACTGTCACATACAGGACTGGTCAGCGCTACATGATGTGGGGCGCACTTCCGGCCATACCTCACGTACAGGATAATATTGCTTCCTCCAGGAGCCCCAATTCAGAACACTGCTTCCCCCAGAACACAGCCCCTGCACTCACCTCCACGGGAGCTTCCGTGACTCCACACCGTGAGGAAAGCACGAGGCTAGATCTCCGCTAGGAACTAAAGTTAGAGCATCCCATAGGGGAAGAAAAAGCGAACGTACGACTTCCGGTTGAATCATGCGTTCCAAACAAATGTGCGTCACCATGGAAACGGAAGCAAGCGGAAGTTGTCCAGTAGTGTCTGTATTATTGAGTGGTGCAGTAGAGCTGCAGGCTGGGGGATGAGGAGTGGCACAGCCCTGTGTCACTGAGCGGCGCTGTGTGCAGTCAGGGCGTCTGTGCTGGTGTCCATGTTGGCTTTCTGAGCCGCCAGCACTGGTGCACGGCCCCATCCTGTACACCAGAGCTGGCCTATAAAGAGTTTCCACTCACTGACAGCATGCAGAGCTCTGCAGCCAGTCTGTATGTTCTCCCAGTGTTTGCGTTTCCTCGGAATCCAGATTGTGAGCCTCCTTGGGGACAGCGATGATGATGTCTGTAAAGCGCTGCGGAATATGATGGCGCTATATAGCAAAGCATAATAAATCATGTAGGAAGCGCTAACAGTCTATAAGATAGTTGGGGCGATGGCAGACGCTGCGGCTCGCTGAGTGGATGCAGGATTGGCTCCCATAATTGTGGGATGGTTCGGGGGTCCGTCAGGCAGAGACTCGGACACATGCGCAGCGTCTGTGGGCAGCCTCACAGGACATGATTCATCTTTATGAATATGGACAATTCGCACTGGACGCACAATGGCCCAGATTATTCCAAAATAGCATCCTTGGCAAATGCTGGGGCCATGTGGCCCAATGGCTATGGGTGGCGCATGTTTTGGAATCTTTCTAGTTTTGCCAACAAACAAAGTTAACAAAACATATGAACGGATCCATAGTGGGGTTTCACCACAGCTGACCCTACAGTTTAGCTCCTTACCTCGGCAGGCTACAGTCACACAATCGCATAGGGATTGTACTTTATAATTTGTTACGGCAGAAATTCCTGCCCCAACTGCAGAGTAACGGACCCGAGCCAACAGCGGCATACATGGCTACCAGGCGGTTATTTCATTTCAGGATATGCATTGCGGCTGGAGAATGGCCTATAAATTCCACCCGCTATACGATCATGTGACTCCAGTCATAGGCCTTTACTGTTATGATCACAGTGGGGTAAATGTTTGGTTTCCAATTTCTAAAGCATATCCACTCCCTGCCCTAAGCCACATTCAGTATATGGTCAGTATTTTACATCAGTATTTGTAAGCCGGAACCAGGAGAGGAACAATCAGAGGAAAAGTATAATAGAAACACGTCACCACTTCTGTATTTATCACCCACTCCTGGTTTTGGCTAACAAATACTGAGGTAAAATACTGACCAAATACTGAGAGTGTGCACAAGGCGCAGACAGATTAGAGTGTCGTCAGCACAGAGAACAAGGGCTGCTGCCAGATCAGAGGAACTACTTATATTTACAGGTCAGGCTTCCTACAATAGCGTCCTAAGGGGCCCAGCGACCAGAGACATTATTTGAGATCAGTCCCTTGTTTCACTGCGACTTCCAGAATTGTTGCATAAGGCCTCATGCACGCGGCGTTATTACGGCTTCTTCTGTGCAAAGCTCTAGGACAGTCACAGAAGTGCATGGTGCTTTCTCCACACTCCAGGCCTCATTCATACTTCCAATTAATTTTTATATGTGAAATTCGGTCAGTTTGTTTTTTTTCAATGTGCAGGATCCGTTTTTGGTCCATGCTTCAGTTTTCTCATTGTAAAATTAAAAAAATCTCAAAACTTTGTGAAAAACAAATACCTCTGATTACTCACGGATAGCATCCAGTTGCTTTTTTATTAAAAAAAAAAAAAGGGAGTAAATTGGATTCAAGTACAACATATATCAGTGTTTGGGTTTATTAGGGCCATTAGTATGTAAAGAAATAAAAATCGACTTAAGTATATGCAATGTAAAAATCAATCTATTGCAAAAGAACAAAAAGAAGCCGCACAGCTGCAGAGTCCCATGAGACGTTAGACGGAGACTTTAAATCAATGGTTAATCCGGTGCTTGACAGGAGGTGCTTCAGCGTAGAAAAACATAGGATCAAACATTAGTGGATATAGAAAAACACGCCTGAGCACTCACCGGTCCTGGAGTCAAAGATTCCTTTATTAATTATCCATGTACATCTTCATGGCACGGGGGAACAAGGCAGTGTAAGGGTACGTGTCCACGATCAGGATGGCCGGCGGTATCGTCGGAGCGGCGAAGCCGCTCGCCGCTAAGCCCCGCCCCCTTTTGGGACACGATGATGCTGGATGTGTTAACTGTACACATCCGGGATCATCGCACCCCTCGCCATAGGGCCCTGTGTTATGCCTTGCGGGGACGCAGCGTCCCCGCAAGGTATTCGGACATGCTGCGATCTGAAAAGACGCGCAGCATGTCCGGAGTCGCAGGGAAGTCGGATGCGTGTTTCCACGCATAGTGCACACGGGATTTCATAAAATCCCCTCCACTATGCTGGAACATCTGGACGCTGCGTGTTTGACGCTGCAGCTCGGCGCAGCGTCAAACACGCAGCGTTAACTGACCGTGGACACGTACCCTAAGGAGTGTGCAGGAGGAGACGACGGCCGTTTCACGCTTCACACAGCGCTTCTACGGGTCTAAGTCTGAAGGAAGTGACGCTGGAAGAAATAGGTGAGTATACAAACTCCACCCGCGTCACAGACCAATCAGACAAACAAAGGTGCATAATTGTGAAAATAAAAACATTTAAAAACAGCACGATAATACATACGCGATAACAGTGATGAATACAACATTGTAAAGTGGACAGCATCTATTACCACAAAGTTCCTACTTCTACGTTCTTTTTGCCTAACGGTCTTGTATACATATAACGTGTGCCATCTGAAGGTAGATCCACTATGCCTCACATAAAATGTAAGAACCAATGGGCAACAAGGAGAAATAAATCAACGTATCCTTACATGATATAGCACTTCTACATTCTCTTTGCCTAACAATCCTACGTGCATAAAATGCAAATCCCCAAAAAATAGGCTTATCATGTCTTACATGTAATACATGAATTCATAGACACAAAGGAGGATAAAATATCAACCATACTTGCATAATCAGATGAACTCCTATTGACTCCAAAGTCTCCCCCGGGGAGACCAATCGTGTCTGGGATGGGGTCACTCACGGAGCCCCTATCCCAGTACATCGATTGGCTCTTGCGTCCCCTTTTGAAGAATGTCCCTTCCTATGTGAAGGACACTAATTCGTTCTTGGATTATGTGCAGACGTTTGTATGGCAGCCAGGGTTCTCCCTGGCATCCATCGACGTGGTGAGTCTGTATACCAACATCCCGCAAAATTTGGGAGTGAGGACAATCAGACGGATTTTGGAAACTGTGGATAAGAGTACCGTATATATTGATTTTGTGTGTGGGAGTCTCAATTTCATATTGACACATAATGCATTCACTTTTCTTGATTTTTGGTACAGACAGACCACGGGGACTGCCATGGGGACCCCGGCTGCATGCACTTTTGCTAATTTATTTTTGGCTGTGTTTGAAGAGGATTACGTATATTCAGCAAAAAATATTTTTTTGAAACACATAAAATTATACCTTAGATATGTGGACGATATTTTTGTGGTTTGGGACGGTACAAAAGAGGAATTCAGTTCTTTTGTGGATTTTTTGAACAGGGATAATAACATGGGAATTTCATTTACCTACAACTTTGGGGGCACAAAATTGGAGTTTTTGGACGTATCAGTCGATGTTCAGGAGGGTAGGATGTGCACTTCCATTTTCCGTAAGCCCACTTCTGTGAACTCGGTGTTACATTTTAACAGTTTTCACCCAAAACATATAAAAAAACCAGTCCCCTACAGTCAGCTATTGAGAACCCGTAGGGTTAATAACACACAGAAGGACTTTGAACAGCAATCAAACGAGTTATGTCAGAGGCTACATGAAAGAGGGTATCCTAATGATCTGTTGCAATCTACTCCGAAACGTGTCAATTATCAACCCGAAGGGACGAGAAGGTTTGACTGTGATACATCTGATCGACGGTTTACCTTCTGTTTCCAATATGGTCCTATGGACCAGGAAATTAGATCCATTATTAGAAAGCATTGGCACGTTTTGGAGAGAGACAAAGATTTGATGGGCAGACTAGCCGGGGGACCGTTGATTTCTAATATATTTGAAAAAACTGACCGTCACATCCATGCATAGACTAAGTGTGAACAGGTGCTGAACCTAGAGTAACCAACTCATATACAGTCAAGTAAAAAAGGCAGCACACTGCAGCGCTAAGACATGCAAATAGGAAACATGAAAACTGAACTGCAATACTGCACTAGAAATATGAAAAATGAGAGCGTTTAGCGCATAAAAATGGCCAATTTTATGTGTACCTGATAGCCCCTTTACGGCATCTCTCGTATATCAGGTCCTACGCTAGGTTTCCACAGGTACCCATTCACATGGAGACGTTTATTCTCAGCGAGGTAGGCAAGCGTAGGACCTGATATACGAGAGATGCCGTAAAGGGGCTATCAGGTACACATAAAATTGGCCATTTTTATGCGCTAAACGCTCTCATTTTTCATATTTCTAGTGCAGTATTGCAGTTCAGTTTTCATGTTTCCTATTTGCATGTCTTAGCGCTGCAGTGTGCTGCCTTTTTTACTTGACCGTTGATTTCTAATAGACGCAGTACACGGATCAGAGACGTGTTGGTTCAGAATCGCGTCAATAAAGACAAAACAACTTGGTTAGATCAAGCTGCCCCCAGGGGTAATTTTTGGTGTGGCCATTGTCAATTTTGTCAATTTCATGTCCCCGGACAAATTTTGAATTTTGGGTCAATTACTCATATGGTACAACAATTTATTTCCTGTAAAACCGAGTTCGCGGTCTATGTGGTTTTGTGTCCATGCAAGAGGTTTTACATCGGGAAAACCATCCGTAAGATGTATGTCCGATTTAGAGAACATTGCAAGTAGGTCCTCTCGGGAAAGGGGGCACCAAGATTGATTGCACATGTCAGGGATGTCCATGGGGGTGACCCCACGGTCCTAACATTTGCAGGTATCGAAAGGGTCAAATTACCAACACAAGGGGGCGACCTGCACAAACTATTGTTAAAAAAAAGAGGCCAAGTGGATCATGCGTGCGTGCGTGCGCTACAGGTCCTGCTGGTCTTAATGACAAAATAGATATGTCGGTCTTTTTGTGAAGTATCTTATCTTGTCGAGTAGAAGTAAAAAATACATATATATGTGTATGTCCCTTGTCTCTGGCTGCGCAAATCTTGAGATCCTAATAGTTGTCTGTTAGTTTTAGTGTCGATAGTAGCTCCTTTTTGGTACTTTGGGGTCAATAGGAGTTCATCGGATTATGCAAGTATGGTTGAAATTTTATCCTCCTTTGTGTCTATGAATTCATGTATTACATGTAAGACATGATAAGCCTATTTTGGGGGATTTGCATTTTATGCACGTAGGATTGTTAGGCAAAGAGAATGTAGAAGTGCTATATCATGTAAGGATACGTTGATTTATTTCTCCTTGTTGCCCATGGGTTCTTACATTTTATGTGAGGCATAGTGGACCTACCTTCAGATGGCACACGTTATATGTATACAAGACCGTTAGGCAAAAAGAACGTAGAAGTAGGAACTTTGTGGTAATAGATGCTGTCCACTTTACAATGTTGTATTCATCACCGTTATCGCGTATGTATTATCGTGCTGTTTTTAAATGTTTTTATTTTCACAATTATGCACCTTTATTTGTCTGATTGGTCTGTGACGCGGGTGGAGTTTGTATACTCACCTATTTCTTCCAGTGTCACTTCCTTCAGACTTAGACCCGTAGAAGTGCTGTGTGAAGCGTGAAACGGCCGTCGTCTCCTCCTGCACACTCCTTACACTGCCTTGTTCCCCCGTGCCGTGAAGATGTACATGGATAATTAATAAAGTAAAAATCAATCTGTACATGTTGTTAAAGAAAACGTAAAAAAATGGACAGAACATGTGACAAAAATGGATGTGTAAATTAGGCCTAAGGGTATGTGCAAACGTAGAAAAGTCCACTGCGGATTTTTCCGCAGCGGATTTGATAAATCCGCAGGTCAAAAGCACTGCTTTTTTCCTGCAGATTTACCGCGGTTTTTGTGCGGATTTCACTGCGGTTTTCTATTATGGAGCAGGTGTAAAACCGCTGCGGATTCCGCACAAAGAATTGACATGCTGCGGAATGTAAACCGCTGCGTTTCTGCGCAGTTTTTTCCACAGCATGTGCACTGCGGATTGCGTTTCCCATAGGTTTACATTGTACTGTAAATGCATGGGAAACTGCTGCGGACCCGCAGCGTCTACACATAGCCTTAGGATTATTCCAGCTTTGGTTTTTGTGGGGAGGCTTAAACTTATCCCTCTTTTGCTCATGGTAGTAAACTGTCAGGCTCGGATGATCTCAGCAGACATGCTTATGGGGGTTTAACTACAAAGTCCAATATAAATTCTTAAAGAATATAGCCTCAAAAAACATTAAGATAAATACACAACCCAAAATACCATTATTTTAAGGAAAAGAGGGTCCATTCAGAAAAAGTTTTTTGTTTTTTTTTAAAATAACAAATATTTTATTTTCAATAGTTAATAAACATAGAAACCTTTAAAAATTCAAGCAGGTATTCACCAAACAGTGACAAGTTCAAGTAAACATTGTATACATATACAGTCATGGCCAAAAGTATTCACACCCCTGCAATTCTGTCAGATAATACTCAGTTTCTTCCTGAAAATGATTGCAAACACAAATTCTTTGGTATTATTATCTTTATTTAATTTGTCTTAAATGAAAAAACACAAAAGAGAATGAAGAAAAAAGCAAACATTGATCATTTCACACAAAGTTCCAAAAATGGGCCAGACAAAAGTATTGGCACCTCAGCCTAATACTTGGTTGCACAACCTTTAGCCAAAATAACTGCGACCAACCGCTTCCGGTAACCATCAATGAGTTTCTTACAATGCTCTGCTGGAATTTTAGACCATTCTTCTTTGGCAAACTGCTCCAGGTCCCTGATATTTGAAGGGTGCCTTCTCCAAACTGCCATTTTTAGATCTCTCTACAGGTGTTCTATGGGATTCAGGTCTGGACTCATTGCTGGCCACCTTAGAAGTCTCCAGTGCTTTCTCTCAAACCATTTTCTAGTGCTTTTTGAAGTGTGTTTTGGGTCATTGTCCTGCTGGAAGACCCATGACCTCTGAGGGAGACCCAGCTTTCTCACACTGGGCCCTACATTATGCTGCAAAATTTGTTGGTAGTCTTCAGACTTCATAATGCCATGCACACGGTCAAGCAGTCCAGTGCCAGAGGCAGCAAAGCAACCCCAAAACTTCAGGGAACCTCCGCCATGTTTGACTGTAGGGGCCGTGTTCTTTTCTTTTAATGCCTCTTTTTTTCTCCTGTAAACTCTATGTTGATGCCTTTGCTCAAAAAGCTCTACTTTTGTCTCATCTGACCAGAGAACATTCTTCCAAAACGTTTTAGGGTATGGCTCCACGGTACGGATTGCCGGCGGGATCGCCGCAGCGGCGAAGCCGCTCGGCGCTAAGCCCCGCCCCCTTAATGGGACGCGATGGTGCCGGATGTGTACAGTACACATCCGAGATCATCGCACCCCTCGCCATAGGGCCCTGTGATATGCCTTGCGGGGACGGTGCGTCCCCGCAAGGTGTACGGACATGCTGCGTTCTGAAAAGACGCGCATGTCCGGAGTCGCAGGGCTGCCGCGTGCGGGTTTCCACGCATAGTGGAGACGGGATTTCATAAAATCCCCTCCACTATGCTGGAACATCTGGACGCTGCTTGTTTGACGCTGCAGCGTCAAACAAGCAGCGTTTACTGACCGTGGAAACATACCCTTAGGCTTTTTCAGGTAAGTTTTGGCAAACTCCAGCCTGGCTTTTTTTTGTCTCGGGGTAAGAAGTGGGGTCTTCCTGGGTCTCCTACCATACAGTCCCTTTTCAGTCAGACGCCGATGGATAGTACGGGTTGACACTGTTGTACCCTCGGACTGCAGGGCAGCTTGAACTTGTTTGGATGTTAGTCGAGGTTCTTTATCCAACATCCGCACAATCTTGCGTTGAAATCTCTTGTCAATTTTTATTTTCCGTCCACATCTAGGGAGGTTAGCCACAGTGCCATGGGCTTTAAACTTCTTGATGACACTGCGCACAGTAGACACAGGAACATTCAGGTCTTTGGAGATGGACTTGTAGCCTTGAGATTGCTCATGCTTCCTCACAATTTGGTTTCTCAAGTCCTCAGACAGTTCTTTGGTCTTCTTTCTTTTCTCCATGCTCAATGTGGTACACAGAAGGACACAGGACAGAGGTTGAGTCAACTTTAATCCATGTCAACTGGCTACAAGTGTGATTTTGTTATTGCAACACCTGTTAGGTGCCACAGGTAAGTTACAGGTGCTGTTAATTACACAAATTAGAGAAGCATCACATGATTTTTCGAACAGCGCTAATACTTTTGTCCACCCCCTTTTTTATGTTTGGTGTGGAATTATATCCAATTTGGCTTTAGGACAATTCTTTTTGTGTTTTTTTCATTTAAGACAAATTAAATGAAGATAATAATACCAAAGAATTTGTGTTTGCAATCATTTTCAGGAAGAAACTGAGTATTATCTGACAGAATTGCAGGGGTGTGAATACTTTTGGCCATGACTGTAAATACTGGCTTCATTTTTTAGTCCCAAAAGAACGGACGAGAAATTTGGATACTCATATACATTGCAATAGTATGCCTATTTGAGGATACCCCTTTTTCTTGTCCGTTCTTTTGGGACTAAAAAATGAAGCCAGTGTATATATATATGTATACAATGTTTGCTTGAACTTGTCACGGTTTGGTGAATACCGGCTTGAATTTTTAAAGGTTTCTATGTTTATAAACTATTGAAAATAAAATATATGTTATTTTTTCAAAAAAAACTTTTTCTGAATGGACCCTCTTTTCCTTAAAATAATGGTATTTTGGGTTGTGTATTTATCTTTATGCTTATGGGGGTGTTAGAGGAGCTAACGGTATTGTCAGACATGTTACCAGTATAACAAGATTTATGCACGTTTACACTGGTTCTGATGGAGACTGTGGGGAAATTTATAAAATGGCTGTATAGCAGAAAACTTCTGAAAAAAAAAATAAATCACAAATTATAGTGGCACACACCTGTGGCATAATTTGCAACTTTTTCCCTACTGTATACCATTCTCACCAACATTTTGAAAAACGAGTGGGGTGTGAACTTCCACGTTACAAGAAAATGGAATAAATTGTATCTCAAATCTCATGGGCTGGCATAGATTTATCTTTCTGACGCATGGGCAGCCAGAGATGAGCCTGATTTATTAAGGGGCTTCTATACCTCACATGACCACTGCAGTCACTCACTGGTCTCAGCGGTATATGGCACCAGCCCAGTGATTGGCTGCTATGATCATGTTGTGATATAGTGCCAGGGTAAGCAGAGAACAAATGTGAATCAGCATTTTTTAGGATCTATTATTTAAAGGGGTTGTCCCATGATATAAATTCAGGAGTTCTGGAAGTTTGAACTGTCGGCATGGTGGAGAACCATACTGAATGCCCTCAGATGCTGCAAGCAGTGGAGGAGCGCAGTACACACGTTCAGTATTTTACCTCAGTATTTGTAAGCTGAAATCAGGAGTGGAACAGTAAGAGAAAAGTATAATAGAAACACGTCACCACTTCTGTATTTATCACCCACAGGGTGTTGGCTTACAAATACTGAGGTAAAATACTGAACATGTGAACTAAAACTGATCAGATCCACAGCATTGTTTGCAGACTTTAGGGTATGTTTCCACGTTCAGGAAACCTAGCGCTTTGGATGCAGCGGATACCCCGCTCCGCCCAAAGCACCGCCAAGAGAATGCCAAGAGTGTGCAAAGCAGTCATCAAAGCAAAAGGTGGCTACTTTGAAGAACCTAGAATATAAGACATATTTTCAGTTGTTTCACACTTTTTCGTTAAGTATATAATTCCACATGTGTTAATTCATAGTTTTGATGCCTTCAGTGTGAATGTACAGTTTTCATAGTCATGAAAATACAGAAAAATCATTAAATGAGAAGGTGTGTCCAAACTTTTGGTCTGTGCTGTATATATATATATATAACATTTTTGTTTATAGATTTTTTTCCTTTATGCTTACCTATTATGCATCTTGCACATTATATATATATATAGCCACTTTTTTGTCATTTTATTGAATAAAGATATATCTTATATTTCTTGTCTGGATATCCCTTGGCTTTCCATGTTTTGGATTTTCGGTAATTTGTAGCTCAGCAGTAGAATATCCTGTACATCTATGTATGTATGTATGAATGAATGAGAGACACAGTCTTGTTTGTACCTCATTCTCCAGTGGTAATCACAAAATTCAAGAAAATCAAGATCACATAAATCCAATTATCGATCCATTCTTTTTATTAATCACTTACATATATTCTATAGGCAATCCATTGGGCCATAAAAAAATAAAGAGGTAAGTTAGTACGGATTTATTATAATGTACAAAATTATGACATTATCCTCATCATATTAATTAATTTTTATAAAAAGAAACATTGTAAAGATCTGGGTCACTTGTCAAAAAGTTGCTGCATTATAATAAATGTATTTGTAATGAATGGATGTGCTGTGTGGATATTGTGCCATGGATCAGCCATGAATTTAACTCTGAGCTGCAAATTTGTAACATCTAGAATAAGTGCACACATCTTTTACATTCAGGTGAACCCGCACAGTTTTCCAAGCAAAAGATGCTTCAGGAAACTGGTGATTTTTTTTTTCTTGAAGTGTGTCATTTTCTTAGATGGTTTCTTTGGTGTTTTTTGGATAGTTTTGGCAACCAGAGATCTTTATCAAGCAGATCAGATTCCACCTGGAATCTGACTGAAAGAGTTACAAAACCCTCAAAATAATGAACGTATGCATTTTTATGTTGAAACATCTTGCTGTGCACACATTCAGGCATTTCAACATCTTATTCACTTCAGGTTTCTAAAAATACCAAGCAGTAACAGAAGTGATGTCTATTGTTTGACTATTTAACATGTCGTTTTTTGGGGGAGTTTTTGGAGCACTGTACTCCAATACAAATCAATGGGCAAACGACAATGCAGTGCACCCGTTCAGTCAAAGTGGCTTTACTTAAAGGGATATTTCTGAAATATGGGACAACTGCCTGATCACCGAGGGTCCGAATGTTGGGACCGCCACCAATCAGGAGAACTGAGGCTCTGCAGAGCCTAGTGTGGATGGAGCGGTGGATGATAATGCACTAACACTTAGTGATGAGCGAGTATACTCGTTACTAGAGTTTCTCCGAGCAAGCTCGGGTGGTCTCCCGAGTATTTTGACATGCTCGGAGATTTAGTTTTCGTTGCCGCAGCTGCATGATTTGCGGCTGCTAGACAGGCTGAATACATGTGAGGATTGCCTGTTTGTTAGGGAATTCCCACAGGTATTCAGCCTGTCTAGCAGCCGCAAATCATGCAGCTGCGGCAATGAAAACTAAATCTCCGAGCATGCCAAAATACTCGGGAGACCACCCGAGCGTGCTCGGAGAAACTCTAGTAACGAATATACTCGCTCATCACTACTAACACTCCATTCATTCATAATGGGAGAGTCAAAAATAACCTGGTCTTTTACATTCCTAAAAGAATGGCAATATAGGATAACGGCCAAACTTGAAAATACCCCTTTAAATAGTAAAATTCTAAGAGAAATATGTGCCCATCAGTGGCTTTATGGTACCACTTAAGATTTTAGAACATTCAAAACAAACAGAAAAAAAGTTCTTGTGGTTGAAAAGGCAGCAAGTGTTGTAAAGTGGCATGGACTTTTCTTTTTTATAAATAATATCTAAAGAAAAACAAAAAAAAAACAGTAAAATATAGCTCTGACTTTACTGCCCAGTTATTTTATACCAGTGAATTAACCCCGCGTCTCCAGTCTGCCATGCAAGAAACGTCCTGTACGCACAGTGCTCCCAAGAACACCAACCTAAATGGAGCATACAAGCATTTAGGCCGTCTCTGCACGGGTCAGCTGAATGCAGTTGTCAATCATTTTCTTCACCAAAAACTTGGAGTGGATCATACAGAACAAAAAAAATTAGAGACACTTCTTTCATTTTTTTTCTAATAAAAACTCAAAAAATGAATGGTAAATCAAGCGCAGGGCTCCATTTACACAGGATTGATCATAAATCAATAGTGGATCCTAAAGAAAGAAGAAGTACCGTAATTAGAAATTCTTCATACTTCCCTTCTGCTTTTTTAACAATCTCTTTTGGCTTGCAATAATAATAAGAATCCTGTTCATGGGACGGCTGCAGCCAATCAGCGACTCCATGGGGATTTTGTTTATTATTACACCCACTAGGCCAAATCAGCGTTAATTAAAATCTAGTGGCAAAGCCCTTTAAACAGATCCTAATTTTGGTTAAAAATATAAATATGTGAATGAAGCCTCATATAACGGTCATTTTATTAATGTTGTCTATGACACTAATCTTTTCAACAGTAAGAATTTAAAGCGATCCTACATTCTCCTCCCTTACCTTGGCTTATACCCCTTAGTATATGTGGGGCAATTATCTATTTCACTCTGGATTTTCGATAATCTTCAGCCACTACTCCCTCACTTCCTGGTGATCCTGTGTTAGACTTGTACACAGAAGCCAATCAGATGAGGTATAGTTGCAGGGCAAGGGATGGTGGAACCAATGATAAGACAGAGGGAGTGTCTCAGACTACCGCTGGCCTCCTGTAGGCACTGTAGAGGAGCTGTGGTCATAGATCACAGCTGTGTCCTAATGGATAGGAGTAAAAAATGCAGCTAAGCAGCAGATCTGAGGAAAATAAATAGCAGCTAAATATTACTAGCCCAAATCAGCTTACTAAAGCTTTAGGCTATGTGCACACGTAGCAGAATTGCCGCGGAAATTTCCGCGGCAATTCTGCGCCTCCTGCCGCGGGTATATCGCATGCAGAATTTGCATGCATATACACGCAGAAAACTAGCGTTTTGCAAGCATAATTAGCTTGCAGAATGCTAGCGTTTTCCAAGCGATCTGTAGCATCGCTTGGAAAACTGTTTGACAGGTTGGTCACACTTGTCAAACAGTGTTTGACAAGTGTGACCAACTTTTTACTATAGATGCAGCCTATGCAGCATCTATAGTAAAAGGTAGAATGTTAAAAATAATAAAAAAAAATTAAAAAAAAAGGTTATACTCACCTCAGCGGCGTCCGTTCCTAATGCTGTGTGTTCAGGACCTTCCATTGACGTAGCGGTCACGTGACCCGCGGTCATGTGACCGTGACGTCATCACAGGTCCTTCACACACACCTCGGAAGCCGCTGAGAAGGTCGGGCCGCCAGAGGGTGAGTATATCGCTATTTTTTATTTTAATTCTTTTTTTTTACCACTTATATGGTGCCCAGTCCGTGGAGGAGAGTCTCCTCTCCTCCACCCTGGTTACCAACCGCATATGATCTGCTTACTTCCCGCATGGTGGGCATAGCCCCATGCGGGAAGTAAGCGGATCAATGCATTCCTAGGTGTGCGGAATCGCCGCGATTCCGCAATTTTAATGAACATGCTGCGTTTTTTTCTGGATTGCGATTCCGCTCAGGAAAAAAATGCAGCATGTGCACAAAAAATGCGGATTGCATTCTGTTACATAGGATGCTTAATGTTAGCGTTTTTTTCGCGGTTTTATAGCGAAAAAAACGCAAAAAATCTGCTATGTGTGCACACAGCCTTAATGTTGGGGAATTTTCATGTCGCAGTCCAAAGGCATTTTTAACAAACCTATGGCAAAATAAACATGATTTTTCCACTTCATGAAGTAACCCTACCTACAGTATAGTTTCACGTCCTCCCTGATTGCAACCAATGGTGTGGGGAAATAGTGCGGTATAAATTATACATGTACATGGATGATCTATGGCACGTGGCCCTTCTCCTGTGGACGTGTGCAGTCTCATACAGAGGCTGAAACCCCCCTCTCTTTGAATAACTGGTCCAGATGTTTCTCCATCGCCACATTGGTGCCTTGTAGACCACTCACAACCTGGAATGCCCACTGGAAATATTCTTGTACTCGCTTTTCTGACCAGCCTACAAAAAAAATAAAAGGTTTAGGTTGGAGAGCAACAAAAATAATAATAATGCTGACAACATTTTTAAAAAAGCAAATAATATATAACTGTTGCTTTTCAGCACTGGGAGCCTCTGGAGTTGTCCACCTTTGGAGACAACAAATGCTTAATACACATGTAATTGTGGGATAAAACTTACTTTTGCAATTGGGCTCGTTTGAAAATGTAGCACCGTTTGGCTTTTACAGGCTCTTGATTTCTCTGCACATTCAACTTTGGTGTGGTCTGCAGTCATCATAAGGCAGGGGCTCATGGTGACTTTGGCCGCACGACCGAGTACGCTCGGTGCCTTTGCTATACAAGTGAATGGGTCTCTGTTATGATCCGGTGACCTTGGAGCCGCATGAGAGACTTTCTCAGGAGTAGGTGGTACCTGTACTGACCGCAAACCCTAAACTGACACCGCAACTAGAAGTAGCCGTGGGGTGTACCTAACACGTCCTAGACACCTCGACACAGCCGGAGGATTAAATACCCCAATAGATGGAAATGGGAATTCTATCTTGCCTCAGAGCAGAACCCCAAAGGATAGGCAGCCCCCCACAAATATTGACTGTGAGTATAAGAGGAAAGACACACGCAGGCAGAAAAACAGGATTTAGCAAAAGAGGCACTTCTAGCTAAATAAAAAAGGATAGGACAGAATTCTAAGCGCTCAGTATTAAAATCCTAAAAATATCCACAGCAGATAATACAAATATTCTACATCTAACTAAAGACATAGAAAGTATATCTGCATCTCCTGAGAATCCAGCATGACTGATAAATCCAAACAAAGTCTAAGCTGGACAAAAACACAATGAATTGCACTGAATTGCAAGCACACTGCATGTGTGCACAGAGACAAAAAACCAGACACTTATCTTAGCTGAATTGGCAGCAGGGCATGAGGAACCAGAGAGAGATGCAATCCCTCCAAGAACAATGGACAACTGGCCAGGAGTAATGGATCCTGCACACCTAAATACCTAGTAGAGCTGCAATCAGCAGAAACACCTGTCCTGGATTACAACCCCAAGACAACTGCACTACCACTAACAACCACCGGAGGGAGCTCAAGAGCAGAATTCACAACAGTACCCCCCCCCCCTTGAAGAGGGGTCACCGAACCCTCACCAGAGCCCCCAGGCCGATCAGGACGAGCCAGATGAAAAGCACGGACCAAATCAGCAGCATGGACATCAGAGGCAAAAACCCAAGAATTATCCTCCTGGCCATAACCCTTCCATTTGACAAGGTACTGAAGCCTCCGCCTCGAAAAGCGAGAATCCAAAATCTTCTCAACCACATACTCCAACTCCCCATCAACCAAAACAGGAGCAAGAGGATCAACAGAGGGAACAACGGGCACCACATATTTCCGCAATAAAGATCTATGGAAAACATTATGGATGGCAAAAGAGGCCGGAAGGGCCAAACGAAAAGACACCGGATTGATAATCTCAGAAATCCTATAAGGACCAATAAACCGAGGCTTAAACTTAGGAGAAGAAACCTTCATAGGAACATGACGGGAAGACAACCAGACCAAATCCCCAACCCGAAGCCGGGAACCAACACACCGACGACGGTTAGCAAAATGCTGAGCCTCCTCCTGAGACAACACCAAATTGTCCACCACATGAGCCCAAATCTGCTGCAACCTGTCAACCACAGAATCCACACCAGGACAATCAGAAGGCTCAACCTGCCCTGAAGAAAAACGAGGATGAAAACCAGAATTACAAAAGAAGGGCGAAACCAAGGTAGCCGAACTAGCCCGATTATTAAGGGCAAACTCGGCCAATGGCAAGAAAGCCACCCAATCATCCTGATCAGCAGACACAAAGCATCTCAAATAAGTTTCCAAAGTCTGATTAGTTCGCTCGGTCTGGCCATTTGTCTGCGGATGAAATGCGGAAGAAAAAGACAAATCAATGCCCAGCCTAGCACAAAAGGCCCGCCAAAACCTAGAAACAAACTGGGAACCTCTGTTGGACACAATATTCTCCGGAATACCATGCAAACGAACCACATGCTGAAAAAACAACGGAACCAAATCAGAAGAGGAAGGCAATTTAGGCAAAGGCACCAAATGAATCATCTTAGAGAACCGGTCACAAACCACCCAGATAACCGACACCTTCTGGGAAACCGGAAGATCTGAAATAAAATCCATAGAAATATGCGTCCAGGGCCTCTCAGGGACCGGCAAAGGCAAAAGCAACCCACTAGCACGGGAACAACAAGGCTTGGCCCGCGCACAAGTCCCACAGGACTGCACAAAAGAACGCACATCACTCGACAAAGAATGCCACCAAAAGGACCTACCAACCAAATCTCTGGTACCAAAAATACCAGGATGGCCAGCCAACACCGAACAATGAACCTCAGAAATCACTCTACTAGTCCATCTGTCAGGAACAAACAATTTGCCCACTGGACAGCGGTCAGGTTTGTCAGCCTGAAATTCCTGCAGAACCCGTCGCAAATCAGGGGAAATGGCAGAAAGGACCACCCCCTCCCTCAGAATGCCGACCGGTTCAAGTACCTCAGGAGAATCAGGCAAAAAACTCCTAGAGAGGGCATCAGCCTTAATATTCTTAGAACCCGGAAGATACGAGACCACAAAATCAAAACGGGAGAAAAACAGGGACAATCGAGCCTGTCTAGCCGTTTGGCAGACTCGAGGTAAATCAGATTTTTATGATCGGTCAAGACCACAATACGGTGCTTGGCTCCCTCAAGCCAATGTCGCCATTCCTCAACTTGGCACTTCATAGCCAACAACTCCCGATTGCCGACATCATAATTGCGTTCAGCAGGCGAAAACTTAAGGGAAAAGAAGGCACACGGTTTCATCAAGGAACCAACAGAATTCCTCTGAGACAAAACGGCCCCTGCCCCAATCTCAGAAGCGTCAACCTCAACCTGAAACAGAAGAGAAACATCCGGCTGACGCAACACCGGGGCAGAAGTAAATCGGCGTTTAAGCTCCTGAAAGGCAGAGACAGCCACAGAGGACCAATTTGTTACATCAGCGCCTTTCTTCGTCAAATCGGTCAGGGGTTTAACCACACTGGAGAAGTTAGCAATGAAACGGCGATAAAAATTAGCAAAGCCCAAAAATTTCTGAAGGCTCTTCACGGATGTGGGCTGAATCCAATCATGAATGGCCTGAACCTTAACCGGATCCATCTCTATAGATGAGGGAGAAAAAATTAAGCCTAAAAAAGAAACCTTCTGTACTCCAAAGAGGCACTTGGACCCCTTCACAAACAAGGCATTATCACGAAGGATCTGAAATACCATCCTGACCTGTTTCACATGAGACTCCCAATCATCGGAAAAAATCAAGATGTCATCCAAATATACAATCATGAATTTATCAAGATAATTCCGGAAGATATCATGCATGAAGGACTGAAAAACAGATGGAGCATTAGAGAGTCCGAATGGCATCACAAGGTATTCAAAATGGCCTTTGGGCGTATTAAACGCAGTTTTCCATTCATCACCCTGCTTAATACAAACAAGATTATATGCCCCCCGAAGGTCAATCTTAGTAAACCAACTAGCCCCCTTAATCCTAGCAAACAAATCGGAAAGCAAAGGTAAAGGGTATTGAAACTTGACAGTGATCTTATTCAAGAGGCGATAATCAATACAGGGTCTCAAGGAGCCATCCTTCTTAGCAACAAAAAAAAAATCCCGCTCCCAACGGTGAAGAAGATGGCCGAATATGCCCTTTCTCCAAAGACTCCTTAACATAACTCCGCATGGCGGTATGTTCAGGCACAGACAGGTTAAAAAGTCGGCCCTTAGGAAACTTACAGCCTGGAATCAAGTCAATAGCACAATCACAGTCCCTATGCGGTGGAAGGGAACTGGACTTGGGCTCATCGAATACATCCTGAAAATCAGACAAAAACTCCTGGAATTTCAGAAGAGGAAGAAGAGGAGATTGACATCAAAGGAACGTCATTATGAACCCCCTGACATCCCCAACTAGTCACAGACATAGACTTCCAATCCAACACAGGATTATGTATCTGCAACCAGGGAAAACCCAGCACAATAGCATCATGCAAATTATGCAACACCAGAAAACGACAATCTTCCTGATGGGCTGGCGCCATGCACATGGTCACCTGTGTCCAAAACTGGGGTTTATTTTTAGCCAAAGGTGTAGCATCAATGCCCCTTAAAGGAATAGGGTTCTGCAAAGACTGCAAGGGGAAACCACAACTCCTGGCAAATTCAAAGTCCATTAAGTTCAAAGTCCATTAACCCCTTCCCGACCCATGACGCCACGTAGGCGTCATGAAAACCCGTGCCATTCCGACCCATGACGCCTATGTGGCGTCATGGAATGATCGCGTCCCTGCAGATCGGGTGAAGGGGTTAACTCCAATTTCACCCGATCTGCAGAGACAGGGGGAGTGGTGCTTCAGCCCAGGGGGGGTGGCTTCACCCCCCCGTGGCTACGATCGCTCTGATTGGCTGTTGAAAGTGAAACTGCCAATCAGAGCGATTTGTAATATTTCACCTGAAAAACTGGTGAAATATTAAAATCCAGCCATGGCCGATGCTGCAATATCATCGGCCATGGCTGGAAACACTAATGTGACCCCCCCCACCCCACCCCACCGATCGCCCCCCCCAAGCGACCGATCTGTGCTCCGCTCCCCTCGGTCCTGTGCTCCGCTGCCCCGTGCTCCTGCCCGCTCCCCCCGTGCTGCTATGCCACCCCCCTGTGCTCCGACGCCCCCCCCGGGCCCCGATCTCCCCCCCTTTATACTCACCGAGGCTCCCGGTGTCCGTCCGCCTCCTCGCTGGGCGCCGCCATCTTCCAAAATGGCGGGCGCATGCTCAGTGCGCCCGCCGAATCTGCCAGTCGGCAGATTCGTTAAAAGTACATTTTGATCGCTGTGATAGGTTCTATCACAGCGATCAAAATAAAAAAATAATAAATTAACCCCCCCCTTTATCACCCCCATAGGTAGGGACAATAATAAAATAAAGAAAATATTTTTTTTTTCTTTTTCCACTAGGGTTAGGGTTAGAACTAGGGTTAGGGTTAGAACTAGGGGTAGGGTTAGGGTTACGGGTAGGGTTAGGGTTAGGGGTAGGGTTATGGCATGTGCACACAGTGCGGATTGGCCGCGGATCCGCAGCGGATTGGCCGCGGATCCGCAGCGGATTGGCCGCTGCGAATTCGTAGCAGTTTTCCATCAGGTTTACAGTACCATGTACACCTATGGAAAACCAAATCCGCTGTGCCCATGGTGCGGAAAATTCCGTGCAGAAACGCTGCGTTGTATTTTCCGCAGCATGTCAATTCTTTGTGCGGATTCCGCAGCGTTTTCCACCTGTTCCTCAATAGGAATCCGCAGGTGAAATCCGCACAAAAAACCACTGGAAATCCGCTGTAAATCCGCAGGTAAAACGCAGTGCCTTTTACCTGCAGATTTTTCAAAAATCGTGTGGAAAAATCTCACACGAATCCGCAACGTGCGCACATAGCCTTAGGGTTAGGGTTGGAATAAGAGTTAGGGTTGGAATTAGGGCTAGGGTTGGAAATAGGGTTAAGATTAGGCTTGTGGTTAGGGTTACGGATAGGGTTAGGGGTGTGTTGGGGTTACAGTTGTGGTTAGGGTTGGGATTAGGGTTAGGGTTGGGATTAGGGTTAGGATTAGGGTTGGAATTAGGGTTACGGGTGTGTTGGGGTTAGGGTTGTGGTTAGGGGTGTGTTGGGGTTAGGGTTGTGATTAGGGTTATGGCTACAGTTGGGATTAGGATTAGGGGTGTGTTGGGGTTAGTGATGAAGTTAGAATTGAGGGGTTTCCACTGTTTAGGCACATCAGGGGTCTCCAAACGCAACATGGCGCCACCATTGATTCCAGCCAATCTTGCGTTCAAAAAGTCAAATGGTGCTCCCTCCCTTCCAAGCCCCGACGTGCGCCCAAACAGTGGTTTACCCCCACATATGGGGTACCAGCGTACTCAGGACAAACTGGGCAACAACTGTTGGGGTCCAATTTCTCCTGTTACCCTTGCAAAAATAAAAAATTACTTGCTAAAACATAATTTTTGAGGAAAGAACAATTATTTTTTATTTTCACGGCTCTGCGTTATAAACTTCTGTGAAGCACTTGGGGGTTGCAAGTGCTCACCACACATCTAGATAAGTTCCTTGGGGGGTCTAGTTTCCAAAATGGGGTCACTTGTGGGGTGTTTCTACTGTTTAGGACCATCAGGGGCTCTGCAAATGCAATGTGACGCCCGCAGACCATTCCATCAAAGTCTGCATTTCAAATGTCACTACTTCCCTTCCGAGCCCTGACGTGTGCCCAAACAGTGGTTTACCCCCACATATGGGGTATCAGCGTACTCACAACAAACTGGGCAACAAATATTGGGGTCCAATTTCTCCTGTTACCCTTGTGAAAATAAAAAATTGCTTGCTAAAACATCTTTTTTGAGGAAAGAAAAATGCTTTTTTATTTTCACGGCTCTGCGTTGTAAACTTCTGTGAAGCACTTGGGGGTTGAACGTGCTCACCACACATCTAGATAAGTTCCTTGGGGGGTCTAGTTTCCAAAATGGGGTCACTTATGGGGGGTTTCTACTGTTTAGGCATATCAGGGGCTCTGCAAACGTAACATGATGCCCGCAGACCATTCCATCAAAGTCTGCATTCCAAAACGTCACTACTTCCCTTCCGAGCCCCGGCATGTGCCCAAACAGTGGTTTACCCCCACATATGGGGTATCAGCGTACTCAGGAGAAACTGGACAACAACTTTGGGGTCAAATTTCTCCTGTTACCCTTGCAAAAATAAAAAATTCTGGGCTAAAAAAATATTTTTGAGGAAAGGAAACAGATTTATTATTTTCACGGCTCTACGTTATAAACTTCTGTGAAGCACTTGGGGGTTCAAAGTGCTCACCACACATCTAGATAAGTTCCCTTGGGGGTCTAGTTTCCAAAATGGAGTCACTTGTGGGGAGTTCCTACTGTTTAGGCACATCAGGGGCTCTGCAAACGCAACCTGACACCCGCAGAGCATTCCATCAAAGTCTGCATTTCAAAACATCACTACTTCCCTTCCTAACCCCGACGTGTGCCAAAACAGTGGTTTACCCCCACATATGGGGTATCAGCGTACTCAGGAGAAACTGGACAACAACTTTTGGGGTCCAATTTCTCCTGTTACCCTTGGGAAAATAGAAAATTGTGGGCTAAAAAATCATTTTTGAGAAAAGAAAAATTATTTTTTATTTTCATGGCTCTGCGTTGTAAACTTCTGTGAAGCACTTGGGGGTTCAAAGTGCTCACCACACATCTAGATAAGTTCCTTGGGAGGTCTAGTTTCCAAAATGGGGTCACTTGTGCGGGAGCTCCAATGTTTAGGCACACAGGGGCTCTCCAAACGCGACATGGTGTCCGCTAATGATTGGAGCTAATTTTCCATTCAAAAAGCCAAATGGCGTGCCTTCCCTTCCGAGCCCTGCCGTGCGCCCAAACAGTGGTTTACCCCCACATATGGGGTATCATCGTACTCAGGATAAACTGGACAACAACATTTGCGGTCCAATTTCTCCTATTACCCTTGGGAAAATAAAAAATTCTGGGCTAA
This sequence comes from Ranitomeya variabilis, assembly GCF_051348905.1. NCBI lineage: Eukaryota > Metazoa > Chordata > Amphibia > Anura > Dendrobatidae > Ranitomeya > Ranitomeya variabilis. The sequence continues at coordinate 175,110,229 of NC_135236.1, read as the reverse complement.
AAATCATTTTTGAGGAAAGAAAAATTATTTTTTATTTTCACGGCTCTGCGTTATAAACTTCTGTGAAGCACCTGGGGGTTATAAGTGCTCACTATGCTTCTAGATAAGTTCCTTGGAGGGTCTAGTTTCCAAAATGGGCTCACTTGTAGGGGAGCTCCAATGTTTAGGCACACAGGGGCTCTCCAAACGCGACATGGTGTCCGCTAGCGATGGAGATAATTTTTCATTCAAAAAGTCAAATGGCGCTCCGTCCCTTCCGAGCCTTACCATGTGCCCAAACAGTGGTTTACCCCCACATGTAAGGTATCGGTGTACTCAGGAGAAATTGTCCAACAAATTTTAGGATCCATTTTATCCTGTTGCCCATGTGAAAATGAAAAAATTGAGGCTAAAAGAAATTGTGTGTGAAAAAAAAGTACTTTTTCATTTTTACGGATCAATTTGTGAAGCACCTGAGGTTTTAAAGTGCTCACTATGCTTCTAGATAAGTTCCTTGGGGGGTCTAGTTTCCAAAATGGGGTCACTTGTGGGGGAGCTCCAATGTTTAGGCACACGGGGGCTCTCCAAACGCGACATGGTGTCCGCTAAAGATTGGAGCCAATTTTTCATTGAAAAAGTCAAATGGCGCTCCTTCCCTTCCGAGCCCTGCCGTGCGCCCAAACAGTGGTTTACCCCCACATATGAGGTATCAGCGTACTCAGGACAAATTGGACAACAACGTTCGTGGTCCAGTTTCTCCTTTTACCCTTGGGAAAATAAAAAAAAATTCGCTAAAAGATCATTTTTGTGACTAAAAAGTTAAATGTTAATTTTTCCCCTCCATGTTGCTTCTGCTGCTGTGAAACACCTGAAGGGTTAATAAACTTCTTGAATGTGGTTTTGAGCACCTTGAGGGGTGCTGTTTTTAGAATGGTGTCACTTTTGGGTATTTTCAGCCATATAGAACCCTCAAACTGACTTCAAATGTGAGGTGGTCCCTAAAAAAAATGGTTTTGTAAATTTTGTTGTAAAAATGAGAAATCACTGGTCAAATTTTAACCCTTATAACTTCCTAGCAAAAAAAACATTTGTTTCCAAAATTGTGCTGATGTAAAGTAGACATGTGGGAAATGTTATTTATTAACTATTTTGTGTCACATAACTCTCTGGTTTAACAGAATAAAAATTCAAAATGTGAAAATTGCGAAATTTTCAAAATTTTTGCCAAATTTCCGTTTTTTTCACAAATAAACTAAAAAATTATTGACCTAAATTTACCACTAACATGAAGCCCAATATGTCATGAAAAAACAATCTCAGAATCGCTAGGATCCGTTGAAGCGTTCCTGAGTTATTACCTCATAAAGGGACACTGGTCAGAATTTCAAAAAACGGCAAGGTCATTAAGGCCAAAATAGGCTGGGTCATGAAGGGGTTAAGTTCAAAGCGGCGCCTGAATCCACAAACGCCATGACAGAAAATAACGACAATGAGCAGATCAAGGTCACAGATAACAGAAATTTAGGTTGTACAGTACTGATGGTAACTGAACTAGCGATTCTCTTTGTACGCTTAGGGCAGACTGAAATGACATGAGAAGCATCGCCACAATAAAAACACAACCTATTCTGACGTCTGAATCCTTGTTGTTCCGTTCTAGACAGAATCCTATCACACTGCATAGGCTCAGGCATCAGCTCTGAGGACAATGCCACAGCGCGCACAGTTCTGCGCTCCCGCAAGCGCCGATCAATCTGAATGGCCAGAGACATAGAATCACTCAGACCAACAGGCGTGGGAAACCCCACCATAACATCTTTAACAGATTCAGAAAGACCCTTTCTGAAAATTGCCGCCAAAGCATCATTCCATTTAGTCAGCACAGACCATTTTCTAAATTTCTGACAATACAATTCTGCCGCTTCTTGACCCTGAGACAGGGCCAACAAGATCTTTTCCGCTTGATCCACAGAATTTGGTTCATCATATAATAATCCTAGAGCCTGAAGAAAGGCATCTACATTAAGCAAGGCCGGATTCCCAGATTCCAGGGAAAATGCCCAATCCTGAGGGTCGCCACGCAGCAGGGAGATGACAATTTTAACCTGCTGAATGGGATCACCAGAGGAACGAGGTTTCAGAGCAAAAAACAGTTTACAGTTGTTTTTAAAACTCACAAATTTGGACCTGTCCCCAAAAAACAAATCTGGAGTAGGAATCCTAGGCTCTAAAAGCGGAGTCTGAACAATATAATCAGAAATACCCTGTACCCTAGCAGCAAGCTGGTCTACACGAGAAACTAATCCCTGAACATCCATGCTAGCACAAGACTCCTCAGTCACCCAGAGGAAAAGAGGGAAGAAGAGACAAAACAGACAACAGAAAAAAAAATGGCTCAACACCTTTCTTCCCTTCTTCTGAGATGCATTTAACTCATTGTTGGCCAGTTGTACTGTTATGATCCGGTGACCTTGGAGCCGCATGAGAGACTTTCTCAGGAGTAGGTGGTACCTGTACTGACCGCAAACCCTAAACTGACACCGCAACTAGAAGTAGCCGTGGGGTGTACCTAACACGTCCTAGACACCTCGACACAGCCGGAGAACTAAATACCCCTATAGATGGAAATTCTATCTTGCCTCAGAGCAGAACCCCAAAGGATAGGCAGCCCCCCACAAATATTGACTGTGAGTATAAGAGGAAAGACACACGCAGGCAGAAAAACAGGATTTAGCAAAAGAGGCACTTCTAGCTAAATAAAAAAGGATAGGACAGAATTCTAAGCGGTCAGTATTAAAATCCTAAAAATATCCACAGCAGATAATACAAATATTCTACATCTAACTAAAGACATAGAAAGTATATCTGCATCTCCTGAGAATCCAGCATGACTGATAAATCCAAACAAAGTCTAAGCTGGACAAAAACACAATGAATTGCACTGAATTGCAAGCACACTGCATGTGTGCACAGAGACAAAAAAACAGACACTTATCTTAGCTGAATTGGCAGCAGGGCATGAAGAACCAGAGAGAGATGCAATCCCTCCAAGAACAATGGACAACTGGCCAGGAGTAATGGATCCTGCACACCTAAATACCTAGTAGAGCTGCAATCAGCAGAAACACCTGTCCTGGATAACAACCCCAAGACAACTGCACTACCACTAACAACCACCGGAGGGAGCCCAAGAGCAGAATTCACAACAGGTCTCATTGCGACACCTAAACAACCAGGACAAGCAAGCCCCCCCCCCAAAAAAATCCAACAGTCCGATTCTTTTGCAACTTGCTTGTTGCGCTTGTGTAAGTGTCACAATTGGACCCTTTCACTTGAATGGTACTGTGATGTAGTAGCGACACCAAGTAAAATTTGGTTGTGCGATGGCTGTTGCCGTCAAAGTTGTGGTGTAGTCCTAACTTAACTCATCTAAGAGGTGCCCCCCAAAAAATTGAAAAATGATCTAAAAACTCTTCCATAACACTGACATATTTAGTTAACACATTCTGCAGCCCGCAATAGTACAACACAGAAAGGTTTATGAAACACAATATCAAAAATGGTTTTTAGTCCCAAATACATGCATTTAATTACCGTAACCCTTTCACTACCTTTGATGTACATGTCAAAGGTCGTGTTCCTGCAAGCCCACATCTTTGTTTATCCTTGATGATTTAATCAGCCATAAAGTGTCTCTAACAGCTGCGGTTGCAGTGGTGTTCCGCCCATGGCTGTTAACTAGTTAAATCCTGCTGTCACTCACTGACAGCGAAATTTAAAGCATGCCAGCCGGAAGCGCATCATTAATCCTGCCCATCAGCACCCCTGCCATGAGATCATGTGGCGCCGATGGGTTGGCATGACAGCTGGGGTCTGCTGATGACACCCGTTCCTGCCATACATAGCACAAGCAATCAGATTATTGCAGCTTCAAGTCTCCTAAGGGGACTATTGAAGACAGTAATTACGTTTTGTTTTTTTAAGTGCCACGACAATGCAATAAGAGACAATCAAAACATCATATCTACCTCCAAATGGTATCAATAAAAAATGTCAGCAAAGGTCACAAAAAATAAGCCATCACATAGCCCCAGATCCCCAAAAATGAAAATGTTACAGGTCTCGGAAGTTGGGGACAAAATAAAAATTTGTTTTTGTTTTCACAAATTTCTGACTTTTTTTCCACCAAAAATAATATACATGTTTGGCATTTGCGTACGTACACAGACCAAGAGAATCATATTTTCAGGTCAGTTTTACCATATAGTGAACATGATAAATCAAAAAAAAACAAAAACAATTTGTGGAATTGCATTTTTTTTTTTTGCAATTTAAAAGAACTTAGAATTTATTTCCCCCCTTTTCCAATACAGTATACATTAAAATGAATGGTGTCAATCAAAAGTACAGCTTGATCCACAGAAAACAAACCCTCATATGGCTATATAGCCAGAAAAATAAAAAGTTATGGCTCTTGGAAGAAGGGGAGGAAAACAAAAACAAAACAGAATATCGCCAGGCAGTGAAGGGGTTAAAATAAAGATGACAGGGGGCGTGGCCTAGCTGTGGAGAGGAATAGTCGCATCTCTGTGGAGCTCCTGCCCAGCGCTGTTTTCCCACCGAATTTAAATACATAAATACCGTGAAGATAACCCCTCTTAGCGGACAAAAGGGTGTACCTGACCCTGGAGTAGTTTTTGGAAGATTGGGGGGCCCCATCCCGGCGCGGAACCCAGGTCCTGAGGAGAGGGAAGGATTGAAAGTGAAGGCGCCGCCATCTTCTGCAGAACTACGAACTGCACTGCACCGGACTGAAGAAGACACAGGGAGGTACGAACTTCCCCCTTTCCTCTGCACCCTCTTCTGCTGGAACTGGCCGCTCACACGTCTCCTTATCTATCGGTGGAGACAGCCCCTCCGGTCTGACTCCTCTGGAGGTGCCCCACATCATACCGCACCGCCGTTACAACCACCAAGCCCCTGTGCCTTACAGCGCGCTCTGCGGAGCATAGCAAGTAGAAACTTAACCGGGCAAACTCACCCTCTGTGACGGCACTCCTTTCCCCCGGCAGTCTGGTGGATATCTCGGGCATTTCCCTGGCAGCGGTGTGTGGAGGGCTGGGATTTTCCCGCCAGTCCCAGCGCCATCTTGGGCCTGTCACACGGTGCGGAGAGAGCCTTTGCACGCCTGGCTGAGGGGCTGTGCTGGTCTGGGATCTCTCCCCATATACGGCTTATAGCTGCATCCTGCACCCAGTCTCCTGATCTCCCACACCCATCTGATTGAGGGCTAAGATACTGGAGGAACTGTTTGTGGCCAGAACACACATTACAATTGATGTGCACTAAAAACAAAGAACTATATCAGTTGCTGAGACCCCTCCTCACCTACAACCTATAATTACTCTATGCTGCCCCATACCCTTTTGTCTATATTCAACTACAGCTCACTTAACAACTCAATTAATACAGTAATTCTTTGCTGCCCTGATTAATGAACTGCCTTCTAGACTAGTTCTTTCCACTATAAACTCAGCACATCTCGATACAGAAAAGACTTTGAGGGACAGAGGAGACTGCAGAACACATAAGCGTGCACCTCACTCTGACTGAAGCCACCTCTCCTTCACAACTCAGCGCTACATTTTCATTACTTTCATCATTGCTGTTTCTCTCACACCAGCTTCTGAACTATACCTGCAGAAGAACAACTGCATTTCAAACAACGTAAAACGCAACAAATACTAATATAATTTTCAGTCTTTAGTCTCTCTGTGTCACTGGTGTCCTCCTGGGACTCATATATACAAAGGAGGTCCTCTGAAAGACAGACATCTAGTGACACCTAATGCCCAATCTTAGAACTGGGGATACATTTTATAATACACAAAAAAGACTCAGCTGGCCACAGAACGCCCCCACTGATACAATAGCGACACCTAGTGTCCATGTTGAGCTCTAATTCTGTGTACATTATGAGGAATATCTAAAAAATCCTCTTCTTAGAGGCGCATGTGCGGTTTTCAGCAGTGACAGTCATGTCTTGCTGACCTCCGCTACCCGACCTACCTATTTAGGCCATAATCAGCATCTGAATTACGCCAAACGCACCGCAACTGGACTCACTATACCCTCGCGAGACCCTCCTTCTGGCGATGCCTAGGAAGGGAGGCGCGACACAAACACCTGGCCGTAATATCGTAGATCTGTTTCAGAGTAGCAGCATTTCCAAGATGACTACTAAGACTTCTCTCCCCCCGGCCTCTACGGGGAACACGGGAGATATAATGGACCAGGATGAGACCGGTCCCCACATGGAGACAACGATCTCCACAGCAGCTCTTACCAAATCCTTGCAAGAGACTTTCCGATCTGAGCTTTCCTCAGCCATGCAGAAGATCTCCTCTCAGATACAAGACATTATGCAGCGTACGGTGGCCCTAGAAGAAAAGATGGATGCTACTGCAGATGCATTAGAAGAAGATCGCGAAACCCTCAAACTGCATGCAGAACGTGTCGCAGAACTAGAACTCCGATGCGAAGACTATGAGAACAGATCACGTCGAGGTAACCTGCGGATCAGGGGGCTCCCTGAAAATATTGTAGCTCTCAAAGACACTGCTACTGCCCTTTTCACCGCACTACTCCCTGACACAGATCAGTCTATGCTGCATATCACCAGAATCCATAGAGCCCTGGGCAGGCCGCGCAATAGCGATATGCCCAGGGATGTGATCCTAAAACTACATTATGAGGAGGCACGAGATTTAATCCTGAATGCTGCACGTGATAATCCAGACCTACCGGGACTGCCATCTTCGGTACATATCTATGCGGATATTGCGTCAACCACCCTCGCCAGGAGGAGATCTCTCAAACCAGTAACATCAGCCTTACAGACAGCACAGATCAAATACAGATGGAACTTCCCCTTCGCCCTCATCTTTACATATAACTCTCAACTGTACACCTGCCGTACACTAGAAGAAGGGAAACAAGCCATGCTTAAAGCTGGGATCCCGATCTCATTAGAGACTTCAGCCATGCCGCAGAGAAAACCAAGACCACCAAGAGAATGGCAAAACATGCCCAGAACAAGGAGCCAAAACACACGGGTCGTCTGATATGTCCAAATTGCAAGATCACCTATCTTGATTTCCGTGGGGCGGAACGAGCTGATACTGTTCATCCTGATTGCTCCTGGAGTTGGGGGGAAGAGGTTGATGACCCTTTGCTGCCTCTCCTCTCAACCCTCCAGAATTAGTAGTTGTATACTGAATATTTGTATAGATATTCTATTCTGACTTTAAATGCAAGTGGTCCATCAGATTACTACATCCCCAATTTACCTTATTCTTCCACTTCCTTACCTCATTCTAATTCCCCCCTACCTCCCTTTCCTTTCCAATAATTCCCGTACTGCAGTCCCTTCCTTTTCTCCACCCCACTCCCCTCAACTCTCCCCCCTTCCTCCCATTCCCCCCCTCTTCTTCCTCCCTCCCCTTTTTTCCTTCTCTTCCCCCCTCCCTTTCTCCCTCCCCTTCTCTCCCCCCCCCCCCTTTTTTTTTTTTTTTTCTCTTTCCTTTTCCTCTTCTCTCCCCTTTATATCAATCTCTTTATCAAGGGCCTAAATGTCGGGTATATAACATGCTGCCTAAACTTGGCGACACCTGGTACCCCACTTAATATGGTAAACCAGATCGCCATACTTTCCGGATATGATATCCGTTTGTTATTACTAACTGTTATGTTTGTCTTTGTCTTCCCCCAGTCTGTTTCCTTCCTATTGTTTTCCCACAGAGATCATCACTGCACCTATCAATTAAGTCAACAGCTGCTAATCGGAAACGTGATTTTGGTTCCTGCTCGAGCCTCCTCATTCTTCAGCGGTAAATATTCACTGAAAAATGTGTAATGTTATTTCTCATAATGTCCGAGGATTCAACTCGCCCATTAAACGTAAGAAAGCCTTCCTTGACTACTCAAAACACACACCGGACATTATTTGTCTCCAGGAAACCCATTTTTCCACCTCCTCCCACCCTAAATACTTCGATGCCAACTATTCGCAACACTATATGTCAAACTGGGATAAAAAAACGAGAGGTGTCGCCACTTTCATTAGGAATAACTTCCCATTTCAGCCCATCAGCACACACTCGGACTCAGAGGGCAGATTCCTCATTAATCTTGGAACATCACAAAACCTGACAATTTGCATTGTTAATAGCTATTTGCCCGCAACTTCCCAGAGATCGGTCTTTCAGCTAATTATATCAAAGCTAGCCACGCTTACGTATGACCACCTTATCTGGTGCGGCGACTTCAATTTTAGCATTAATCCTAAATTAGATAGCAGCGCTCAGAAACGATCGGATTTAACAAAAGCTGACAAAAAGAAAATCCAACACCTAATGAAAGACAACTGTCTGGTCGATGTATGGAGGGAACTAAATGGCCCTATAAAGGGTTACACATACTTTTCACCTGCACACCGGTCCTATTCTCGAATAGACCTGCACCTAACTAATACCAGAACGATCCCATCTGTCCTATTCTCCCGTCATATTCCATCATCATGGTCTGACCATGATGTTGTCCTATCAACATTCAAATTCAATGTCACCACTTCTAAATTATTCAAATGGAGACTGAACGAGTCCCTACTTACTGATCCTGCTACACTCTCTAAAATCAAAGAGGAGTTGGGACTGTACTTTCAGACCAATTCCACTGATGACACTATTCCTGGTCTAGTGTGGATGGCACATAAAAAATTTATTACTGGCTCACTAATTAAAATTGCGTCCAATAAAAAGAAACAAAGATCTGAATTACAAACACGCTTAGAGACTAAACTTATGAAACTTGAACTTGCCAACCAGACCACCACTTCCCTCTTTCTGATTAAACAAATTAGAGACACTAAACTGCAATTAGATACTATTCTTACAAACAAAACAGAGAGAGCATTAACATGGACTAAGGCAACTTTTTATAAATATGCAAATAAACCTTCTGGCATGTTGGCACGTAGACTCAGATGCAAAGAATCCTTAAATAATATCACCTCCATCAAAGACTCCAAAGGTAGAATTTCCGCACACCCGGATATAGTATACGAAACATTCCGAGACTACTATCAGAAACTATATACCTCCCCACAGATGTCCTCACCGCAATCTTTATCCTCCTTCCTAGATGAATTGAAATTACCTAAAATCCCCAACTCTTCGATAGACCAAATGCATACACCAATATCTGAAGATGAAATTTCTGCAGTAATTAAAAATCTAAAAAAAAACAAAGCCCCCGGACCTGACGGCCTCACGGCACTATACTACAAGAAACTTACTAACATCCTCACACCGCACATTAAAAATTACTGTAATGCTCTACTAAATGGCACCCAGATGCCCCCTGAATTCTATATCGCCCACGTGGCGGTAATCCCAAAACCAAAGAAAGACCATCTCCTTCCCAAGAATTATAGACCTATATCGTTACTAAATGTTGACCTCAAACTTTTTACATCCATCATTACCACTAGGCTCAACAAATTTTTACCTACCCTTATTCACCGGGACCAAGTGGGATTCATACCTAATAGACAAGGTCCCGACAATATTAGAAGGAATCTAAATATCATACATTCAGCAAACTATCATAAACAACCCCTACTACTATTAGCTTTAGACATAGAAAAAGCATCCGACTCGATCTCATGGTCCTATCTATTTGAAGTTCTATCCAGATTTGGCATCCCTCGCACCCTTATTTCATGCCTTCAACTATTGTATGACAGTCCAACAGCCTATCTGAAACTCCCGTCAACTAAACCTACCCCTATCAACATACAAAGGGGGACGAGACAAGGCTGTCCACTTTCTCCAGCCCTGTTTGCCATGGCCATGGAACCACTAGCTGAGGCAATAAGGCTCAACCCGAACATACTTGGACCTGTGGGACTTGGCGCACAATATAAGGCAAGCTTATTTGCAGATGATTTGCTACTGACTCTATCCAGCCCACTCACCACTCTTCCAAATTTATTTTCAGTTCTACGTAGATTTGAGTCGATCTCAGGACTCAAAATTAATGTTGACAAATCCGAAGCCCTATTTCTTAATATCACTAAGGACATGCAAACAAATATTATCTCCCAGTTCAAATTTACAAAAAATGAACATTATATAACCTATCTCGGGGTCAACCTCACCTCTCTTAAGTCAACCTTATTTAAGTGGAATTATCTCCCATTAATAAAAAATCTTCGAGCTGACTTAGCTAGATGGTCTGCCATGAAGTTGACCTGGTTGGGCAGATTGCATGCAATTAAAATGGTCTCTTTGCCTAGATTTCTGTACTTATTCCGCTCTCTCCCCATATCATTACCCCATGAGACCCTACACGAGGTTCACTCTATGATCTCAAAATTTATTTGGCAGGGGAAAAAACCCAGAATTCGTCAAAAAACTATGTTCATACATAGAAGACTGGGGGGACTTTCCATGCCTAATTTCACACTGTATTACAAATCGGCTCAGCTGGCCCAATTGGCTAATGCCTGCGCAACCAACCGTGCTCCGAGATGGGTTGACCTAGAGTCATCCCTCTTACATCCGTTTTCCTTGCCGGGCCTCATGTGGTCCACACAAAAATTACCAAAAGGTCTACACATTACAACACCTTTCACAGCACACTCCCTAATCCTTTGGAGGAAGGAAAGATTTAAATTTAAACTCCAATCTGAGTCCGCCCCACTGACCCCCCTCTTCTGCAACCCCATGTTCCCACCAGGACTTGACCCACGTTCTTTTACTTGGTGGAAGGTTAACGGAATTACTACTTTAAAGCACCTCTGCTCACCTTTTAATATAATTTTATCTAGACAAGAATTTCTCCATAAGTACAATCCACCCATTAGCGAAACTTTTCGTATCTATCAGGTTTTCCATTTTGCGGAACAGACTCTACAACGGAAAATCCCTTTTCGCGCGACTGGCTTTGAGCAGAGATGCATGGATGACCCACTGGGAAGGGGAACTATTTCTCTGCTATACGGATCTCTCAATACTGCACATGGTGATGACAAATTACATTACATGAAACAGTGGGAGGAAGACCTGGGTATCCAATTAACTTTGGAAAATTGGAGACGATGTTGTGACACAATTTCCAGGGGCAGTCATCAAGCCTCCCTGGCAGAGACATCCATTAAGGTCTTACACAGAACATACCAAGTTCCAAGTAAACTTCACGCTATATACCCCAACATTTCAGATAAATGCTTTAGAGGATGTGGCGCTGTGGGAGATATGAAGCATATTTGGTGGGAATGCCCGGTTGCCTCGGCTATGTGGCAGGAAGTAGGATTAATAATTGGAAAAATGTATGGCGGAGCAATACAACCTGACCCGGCCACTTTCCTCCTGGGAGCCAAATACCCGGGATTTACTAATAAATTCCACAAGCTGATGGGCCAGCTGCTTATGGCCGCTAAACTACATATTGCTACCAATTGGAGGTCGCCGTTTCTCTCTGTCCAGACAGTTAGGGATAAAATGAATTCAATCCTCTTATTTGAACGTTTACACGCGACTAGGGAGGATCTGTGGGAGGCCTTCTACCAGATTTGGAAACCGTGGATAGATCTTAACTCGAATTTAAATCTTGAACAAACCTTGACTTTATCTATTTGAACTTTATTACCCTGTGAGAGATTCTGATAACACTGGGGTTAAGCCGGCGTTGGGTGGGGTGCGGAGAGATAGGAGACGGAACCCATAAAACGGAACATAGTATAACCTGGTCTGACAAATATACTACAGCTTACCACGAAACGAAGTGCAGTATCTCATTTCCCTCCCCTTTTGCCCTCTTTTATGTCTCCCCATGTTCTTGTCTTGTCATATTTGTATCTTTGAACTTGAGTTTAATATATGTATGGTTTTTCCACTTTGTTCAGATTTAATGCTTATTGAACTCCCTTGTAAGGGAAACTGTTGTTCAATTGCTATGTTATTGAAAATAAAAATTATTGAAACTAAAATAAAGATGACAAAACAAAACAGAATATCGCCAGGCAGCGAAGGGGTTAAAATAAAGAGGACAATCCCTTTTAGATCCCCCAAGGAATATCTGTATGCAGTTTGTATGCTCACCATATGGTAATCTCCTGGTTCTTCAGTGACAGAAATGTCAGCCAAGTAACCCAAAGGCAATAGTCAGTCACAATTTAAAACACAATTGCTCAATGAAACAAAGGGTCAAATAATAAAAATAGCTAAAAGCTGATTTTGTGCTCCTTGTGGGGCGAGGCGGGTCCCAGTACCTTTCGGAGTGCTGCGCTTCAGGTCCCGCAGATTGTACAATTTGTCGGCTAATTTCACCAGCTTGGCCTTGTGGCTGCAGTGCGGAGCGTGCTCGATCTGCAGCTGTTTTCTTCTCATCCTTGGCAAAGTCTTGTCATCGGTCACCTCTTCCACTATCCGCCTCACCTCTAGGCCAAACTTCTCCTCAATTTCCAGGAACGATGTGTTTGTATCTTCAACGGTGTCATGTAGAAGAGCTGCCTAGGAAACAAAGTAGGAAAATGAGGCGTCGGGTTGTTTGGTTACTGAAGTCCATGGTGCTGCGTTACCTCACAGTATAATAGCCCACGTACCCAAGTGAAGCCAACAACATGGAGGGCTCCTATGTTTCTGATTGTTTTACTTCTGAGACCACAAATCTAATACTCAGCAAAAAATGCAAACAGTATAGAGAGCAGAGCATAGCTTTGTACACCATAGTGGCTGCAGACTAGCTGCTATTCTTTTCAGTAGGAGCGGATCTGCAGCACCTGGTAGTGGCCACCACATAGTTAACAAAAAGCTGCTATATTCCACTTTGTTCGCCATTTACATCTGGCTGTCAGACCCTAAAAGTCTTATATTAATGACCCATACAGTGGACAGATCAGCATTAAAAAAGCATAGAAAAAACCCTTTAAGGCTACTCTCCCACCTTGAGTATTTGAGACGATGAATATTATAATTGCGCAAAAAAGCGCAGTGTTTCAGTTCTCATGCCCATTGTGTTTTTTTTTTTCCCCCCTCACACATCGTGGGTAGTATGGCTAACAGTAAACAATGAACTTTATTCCTCCCAGAAGCCGCCGGCTTTCAGTCATAAAGGTGTGCCAGGAGCTACAGCCACCGTGTCCCGCCAGTTTGACAGCTCACTCTGCAAGTACTTGCTGTAGATCCGGCTGTCAATCAAAATTCCAAGGTGTATTCACAACTGTCAATAACTGTGTACTTAGCGGTGACAGTAGCCATGGCAGAACGCCTCTATGACTGAAAGCTGGCGGCTCCCAGGAGGAATAAAGTTAATTTTCTACAGCTAGCAGTGATTTGTTTATAGTGGATGTCTATTACTTTACTGGAATAAATAGGGCAACGAGAACATGACAAAACCAGATGACAGAGGCTCAAGCGCAGGTGTGAACACAGCCATATGTGTATACTGTAACTACAAAGAATAGGTTGTCACTGATGACATAAAAGGCAGACTCTGTACATATAAAATGAATAACGCAGCACACGTTTACCTGCAGCACGGCTACATCATCGATTCCAGCCTCGTGAGACAGAATCCTGGCGACCCCTACAATATCAAAGGACACGCAGTCATACATCACTATTACACAAAATTAGAGGGGCGACATTTCTTGCTTACTAAGAGCAATGTTAGAGTGAAATGTGCCTCAAGTGACTCCATCTTGGGTGAAACTAAATTACATTTTTTAATTCGTGCTAAAAGTTAGATATTTTATAATCTAGGTACTTTTTCCCATAAATTAACCATTTTCCTTCTTGGCATTCTAACAACACTACTTTTCCTCGCATTTGACAAGCGCAATTTATACAGTTTGAATTTACCACCCGTCCTCGTTACTTCTGTGTTTTTCTTTCTTTCTCTCATTAGGTAAATTAGGTTATTTGCAGTTTTTCATTGCCTTTTGAGTGGTTTTTTTTTTTTCCCATGTGTTTTTGACGCTGCATTTTCTTGTCTGGTATGTTATGTTTTAAATAAAGCTGCTTTGCGTTTCAGACTTCCTGGTATTTGGCTTTCACAAATCCTTATTGATACAGTCATTATATACTCTTTTAGGCCAGTCTCACACGTCCAGATAATTCCGGTACCGGAAAAATCGGTACCGGAGTTATCCGTGTGCTCACGTGGCACATCAGTGTGGCACACGTGCCGCAGACGTGTGCCGACTGAGGACCACACGGACCATGCAGGAGACAGCGCTAGAGTTAAGCGCTGTCCCCTGCTTTTGGTGCTGAAGCCGGCATTCATTCCTTCTCCCCAGCAGCGTTCGCTGGAGAGAAGGAATGAAAAATCAATGTAATGTAGGTCAATGACTTTTTCCCACGCTCGACGTCATATGAGGACATCCAGCAGAGGGCGCATCACCGCGACTGAAGGTAACTATAGGTCATTGACCAACATTACCTTCATTCCCCGGGGTTTACAGGCAGGAGCACAGCTGCATTATAGCAGAGCTCCTGCCTGTAAAATATTTTAACCCCTTCAGATGGATTAACATCGTGGGACGTTACAGATCTACGGAAGGTATGTCTATTGTTGGTTTATTATTTTTAATTTGTTACAGAACGAGGGTCTTCAGGTGGATTGAGAGAGCAATAAAATATTACAACAACCTGTGTGTTTATTTCATTAAAATACCTTGCAATATAGTGTGTGTGTTTTTTTTAACCATTTCATACAACTGGATTAATAATGGATAGGTGTCATAATTGACGCAATAACCGTGGACCCTCTCCAGGCTATTAATATCTGCCCTCAGTCACTGGCTTTACCACTCTGGCGGAGAAAATTGCGCGGGAGCCCACGCCAATTTTTTCCGCGATTTAACCCTTAAATTTAATAGCTACAGCGCCGAAATTTTGCATACACACTACTAACATTAGTAGTGTGGAATATGCAGAAAAAAGGGGGATATGAGATGGTTTACTGTATGTAAACCATGTCTCATATGTCGGGTTTAGGCAGGAGAAATGAAAAGCCGGCAATCGGCTTTTCTGCTATATCGCGCTGAAGTATATATATATATATATATATATATATATATATATATATATATATATATATATATATATATATATATATATATATATATATATATATATATATATATATATATGTGTGTGTGTGTGTCTCAGTGATTATATATATAACGAAACCCGACTTTGCCAAAAGTCGGCGACTTTTGAAATTG